>NC_088796.1:48085431-48388462 GCF_011386835.1 Chrysemys picta bellii | reverse complement strand
TCCTTTGGTGCAGCATGATCAGAGCTTCTCATGTGTCATTCTATGTAATGTCACATGATGTGTTTGTCCTCAGGTGATCTACAACAAACGTTATACTCTTAGATATGAAATCACACACTGTATTTTGTATCATATGCACTGGGATGACTCAGCTGCCCACAAAGATGTGAAAGTACTTGTTTCCAGTCACTGAGCAGATTTCTAATGGACAGATTTATCACTAATCTGATATACACTTTTTTCAAAACATGCTTTTTACTTATCCTTGGTACCATTCATGACAGCCTCATAAAAATCCACATCTATAATTGTTTGTGGCATTTGTATGTTAATAAAATGGAGGATGCATACCAGCCTTTTAAAGTTATTCTTTTTTTTATAGTAACTTTTATAGACAAAAATAATTGTAATAATTGTCATTGACATGTGAACAACTGTGTAAGGCAAGTGTTACTATGAATTGCTGAAAATAATTCTGGCAAAATCCTGTTTAAGGAGCAAACAGTGATTGCTAATATGACCATTATAATTTCCTGCTTTTTCATAATTGTACAGCAATCTGTATTTTCAGGGCTGTTCCGAAAGTGAAGGCTGCAATGCTTGGTGTTCTATGAGTCTGCTTTAATGCTCTTTAAATGGACTGTGATGCCACTTGGGTTATTAGATTCAATGCATCCAACTAATAGTTTCATAGACCCACCACTCCTACGCTAGTCCCATCGTTGCATCTTTGATTAGGTTACCAGTTTGCTCCTGGTATGTAATGGCATGGCTCCTGGTCATGGAAATGTTTGCCTTTGTTTGAGGGTTGGATGGGGAAGGATCAATAAAGTTTTCATTAGGACACACTGAAGCCAGGAGAAGAGCCTTTAGGATGAATTCAGAGGCAGGGAACTTGTACTTGATCTGCCCTGCTCTTTCTAGTAGGTTTGACCACAGTCACTTTGAATTATAAGAGAAGGCTAATTCAGTTAACTAGAAAGATCAGATGATCAATCTGACCAAATTAAAACAAACAGTATTTAAGGCTTTTTAGGTCTTTGAATGGTTTCCATCTGGTAGAAACAGACAACAGTGATAACTGGAAATATTGGCTCCTGAGTTGTTTAAACATTATGCATTATGTTCTTAATAGCAGTAAATAGTGTACAGACACTTCACCATATTTTAAAAGTATAGGAAACAACACTGAACATCCAAGAACTCTTTCCTTTAGAGCCATTGTAGTCTATCAAGAAAACAGTATGCTTTTCAAGAGTTGCCTAAATACACTTTTACATGATAGACCATTAATGATTCGAACAAACATCCCTTATTGGGTTTTACAAACAATTTTTATGCTGTGTGCACATGTGACATACTGAGGACTAAACCAGGGACTTTCAGAGCTCAAAGAATGAACTGCTACAGCTTGAGCTAAACAGCCAAGACCTCCTAGTGAGCAGCTGTAACAACACACATTGTCAGAGGATCAGCGCAGACAGGGACCTGTAACAATCACCAGTGCGCTACACATACACATTTCTATTCTAAAACATACGTCTCTCTGCTATAGTGGAACCCTTTTATAGTGAAGTCAGTGTTTTCAATGGCCTCGTGGCTGACCTCATTATGCCTCCCTTGTAGAAAACCTTCCTGGTTAGAGAGCCAGCACCTTCAAGTCAGCAAAGACCACACTGAAGGCCCACCCCTAATTTGTTGTCTGATTTAGCCTGAAGGAAAAGTCTTCCTAACTATATAGCAGGAGTAAGGCTGTTTCTCTTCAGAGGAACAACTCAATGATGCTGTGGCATATACTGTACACTTAATCTAAGACACATTTTGTAAAAACCTCAAGTTATATCCAACATATGGTAGAAGATCATTATTTAACTTTAATTTGAACCAGATATACAGTTGGAGATGGATCTATCATGTTCTGGCAACATTTTCTTTCACTGGTTGACTTTAACAAGTGTAGAAAGGAATTAAAACTCAGAGCACAAATTGCAGTGATGTGCTGGAGGGGGGCCATTGACAGCTTCCAGGTGCCCTTTATTAAAATTCTACCACCAAGATGACAGCAAGGTTGGGACAATTTCTCTGACTCTGATGGTGCTTACTCCCCTCTAGATCCTGCTAAATCATGCCTGACAGAGATGATGTACGGGTCTCATAAAAGTACTTCTGAAGAGCATTTTTTATTGTTTTTACTTTTAGAAAAAACCATTGCACCAAATATCAGGTATTTAAACAAAGATTCCTCATGCAGGAGACCTACATGGGCTTCATATCCCTTCCCACATTTCATGTTATACTTTCTGAACAATGTGCTATCAATATACTTTGGACTTTAGTCTCATTTCCATTAAGACCCCTTTGCATCACTGTCATGAGGGGTCTTTCACCTTCAGAATACCTCCTACTGTCTGGGTGCAGTATTGCAGGGATTCTCAGCCTACTACCCCCTTCAGTCATCCTAGTCCCACCACAGTCTGTCCATGTACATGGCCAAACCCTCCATTCAGCTCACTGCTCAGTCCATTCCCCTTCCAGGGTTAACAGGAAAGTCCAGAAAATAGGAACCCAAAATCAAATGTCCTTCAATCCCATCCTCTATCTGGCACTTGCTATTCTTGGCTTTTTTATTCTGGACACCCATGTTTTGCCCCTAGCCTGCCCTCTCCTTTGTGTTCCTGCTCAGGAAGCCTGTTTAGGCAGCTAAGGACCATTCCTTCAATCCTGCCACCATTTTCCCTGGGCTGTTCCTACCTTTACCTCACTCACTGGCATCTTCACAAGAGCTGCAGACTCTGCTGCCCCCATCCTTTGGGACTTTGGAGTTCCTCACAGCTTCCCTTGGGGCCAGCTACAAAAGTGTTTCTTAATAGCCAGTCTTAGCTCTTCCCCATAGCAACTGGAGCATATTGCCCCTTTCCTTAAAGTAGTCAGTATCTCTCTCCTTTGAACAGGAGCTCCCCTCAGCCCTCTCCCTGTGGTGGGCATTGTATCTCCGACCGCTTTGCCTTAGAGAAATCTGTCTTACCCTCCTTCAAGCAGGAGCTCCCTCAGCCCTCTCTCCGGAGCTGGCATTTGTGTCTCAGGTCTCTTACCTAGGCAGTTGTAAGGCTTTTGCCAGTTCCCTTCAGCTTAACACCTATTATCCTGCCAGTCTGGAAGGTTCAGCAGACCAGCCTTCTCCTGGCACTGTCTGTCTGCTGTGAGGGAGGAGGCAGCCTTTATGCTGCTCCCCTTCTCCCAACTCTTTCCCAATTGGTTGGGCGAGAGAAAACCTCACCTTGCCTTCGTTGCAAGGTTTCAGGCCCTTAAAGGTGCAGTCTCCGGATTCCTTCCCCAGTCACCACGTTCCCAGGACCCTTAGGATCTCTATATGTCTCTTTTGGACCCTTCTGAACACTTAAAGGGCTAAACCAAGTGGCAGGGATGTGTCTGACCACTAGGTGATACTGCCCTTAATGGCAGACTACCCTGTCACCATGGCAGAGTAAAGGGCCATTAAAAAGCAGGGGGCTCAGGAAAAGAACATAAATACTTCCACCAAGTACATTTAATATAGGTCTGTTTGCCTGTAGTTTCGTCTCTCCACTTGTCTGTGATTATGAGATGGCATTTTACTTAAATGGGAAAACAAATAAATAGATTTTCCAGTCCCTTCCATGTCCTGTCTGCAGCATCCATGCCCCAGGGACATGGGCACTGATCATAAGATAGGGAGAAAATGTTCTTGGGCATTTCTTGGTCAAATATTATCAACACATCATTGATAAACTATTTTATATTTCAGAATTGGACTTGGATAGAAATGAAAACAAATCCAAGCTAAAGAAAGACTCGCAATAGAAGTTTTGCTCCAAAGGCTGAGGAAGTTCTGAAATGTATTCAAGTTTAGTCAGGCCTGAGTTTTGAAGTTCAGATCTGGATTTCATTGTGGATTCAAGTTTCCTGACATGTCAGGCTGTTTGGACCCAACTCTTCAAATCCAGTTTGCGTGCAACTCTCCTTAAATGTAAAAACCTATTTACATGCAGAGAATCAGAAGTAGCATAAGCTACAAAATGCATCAATCGGCACTGATTACTAAGAATTCACTCACAGGACATGTTCCCCTTCCTAAAAAAAAGACCAGCTTTCCTTTCAGCCCATTGTGGTTAGTTTAGACACTCTTTACTGTTAAACAATAATTTAAACAAAATATATCTGCAAGTGTTCCCAACACTTATATGACAGTATTCATTTATTTTTTAGTAAGGATGATTTTATATTTCCAAATGTTTATTCTCAGATGCTGGACTAAGTATTTGGGACTAATGTATTTAAATAAATATTTAAAGCAATAAAGGGGTTGGGGGAGTGGGAAAAAGGCCATTTGCAATGGTTGAATGATTTTATACAACCAGACTCACAACATTCAGTGGACTGGACAATATTTGTTTGCTCCTCCAATTCCATTTAATTTCCATTACAAAGTTCATCCTTTCAACAGCTTGAGGGTGAGCAGCACACACAGAGATCTTTTGTCTACTGGGAAGGTATTCTGGTGTCTGATTTGAGTGCTTTTGCTATATTTGACTTTTTTTGTCATCTGCACATTTAGGAAGATTTCTGACACTACATTTATGGTCAGGAAGAATGTGTCTGTAAAAATTGACATCTTGGTATTATATACAGTACAGTCTTTCAAGAAGACATTCACCCTTATTATGTGCTGGTTTCCATACACAAAAACCTACCAGGGCAGGTTCGGCCCTGTTGGCTCTCCAGGATAGGGAACTCCTGTACGGATATAGGGATAAATCTGGACTAATAGTGTTTACCTGCTCTACAAGAGTATGTCTAGCTTATTTGTAATGCACTTTGAAACACCAGGTGACAGTTCAAAATATATTATTATTCCATTTCCCCCTCTAGTGCTCTGTATAATGATAGATATATCTTTGTAGATAGGTGATATTATTGTGTATATATTATAGGAAAATTAATTGCAAATCAAAAGAATCAGGGTAATGACTACTTTGAAGAAATGTCCACTTTTCCCTTTTTTCAGCCTGGCCTCTTGTGATCTGGCACTCCAAAATACCCCAGCCAAATAACTGTAAGACCCTCAGACTACTATACAGAAGATTTCAGCTAGGGGCCAAACTCTACTAACAGTTACAGCAGTGTAATTCCACTGATTTCAATGGAGTTACTGGAGGTTTACTCAAGCATAACTCAGAGCAGGTTTTGGCCCTAGGACTCTGTGGAAGGTGTGTTTTTCTGATTGGTACAGCCAGACTGGGTTACCAACAGTATAAGCTGAAGCATAGAGCAGGCACAGGTGTTTTTACCATATAGTGATGTCTAACACCTGTGCCCAGTCTACACTACAGTTTACCTAGTTGGTAGCAATGATGTTGCACCAGTGCAGAAGAATGTTCACTATTTTCCCTAGTGTAGGCAAAGCCTAGTAGTCTGTAGGGAATAGCTAAGTGCATTAAATAGCTGATTCTCCCAGCTGGAAATTCCTTGCATCCTCTTTTTATTTCAAGTCTTGGTTAAAACAGTGTTCACGCCACAGACACAGAGAGTGAGTTCAGGCAGGACAGGAGTGTCAGCTAATTGGTTAAAACTGTTTGTTGTGTCTAATCACCAGCTGGCAGACAACACCAAAAAAATAATGTTTTTCTTTTAAGAAACACTGACTTAATTGTAAACTCACTGTATTTAACTTGAGCCTGTCCTGTTCCTCCTCATTATTAGTAACATTAACAGGAAAGCATTTTCCCTTTGTGTAAACTATTTGAAATAGATTTGTATTTAAATAATGAAGGTATTTTCCTAGAAAACTGTCTGTTTGCCAAAGCTGAAATCCTATCTGACCTCCATTTTGTTGCACACTTTGGAGACAAACTTAGGTTTCAGTTATGTCAGTCAGCATGAGACAGAAATAGCTCAGGCTAATGGGAGGGAAAACCCTCACCCACTGAGACACCACTTGTCCCAATTGAACATAACTGGGATATTTTTTAACTGTGAAAGATGTTATTTAAATGTCACCTGGAAAGGATCTCTTAAAAAAATGGGCTTGTGTTCTGTTTTGTTTCTTTATGATTATAAATAAGTCTGGAGCGTATTTTAAAAATATTATTTTTGCTTGTTTTTTACCTTGGAAATTTTAGGAGTATCAAGTCTGATCTTCCCAGGTTTTGCTAGAGAACCTCACAGAGATGTCAGAGGATGTGTATTTTGAACTCTCAGAACTTTATTAAAGGGGCAGTAGTGTGGAATATTTATCAAAGACAACCTTTCTCCAAAATATTTATTAGGTGTTGAAGTTAAATGGGTGTGTTTGTATTTGTTTGATGACAAAAAAATCTTTCAGACTTCTTTTATACATCACAAAAAAGAAAAAAAGAGCACAAGTTCAATTTACCTTTTCTTTGCAGGTTACCTTACCATAAGAATATTAGAAGTCTATGAATAAAATTGGACAGGTGGGCATATTAGTGGGCAGAATGGTGTCCCTGATTAGCAAGAAAATCAGTAGGTATGTTTCTTTTCATTTTCTTCTTCCTTTTAGAGTAGATATTCTGGGATTTGAGTCACCTTTCATTAGCATTGGTGTTACAACTTTGTAAAACTGAGTATATGAGAAGAGACCTGACTCCCTTGTGTCTTTGGCCTACACATAAGTGTTAGAAGAAACCATGAAAGTGCTCTAAACACTGCCAGTATTAAGCAGAGACCTTTAAGAATTTTTACTAACCAGTAATCTAACTTTCTTTGAAAACTAACAACATGAGTAGAAATCAAATAAGTCTCCTAACTTTTTAAAAGACTATTCTTTGTTTGGCACCAGCAGGTTTGACCCTTTTTGCTCCCCTAATTTTCATAATGTGAAAGCCTGCTGATGCCCTGATCAGATCAGTGTCCTATTGTACTAGGCACTGTACAAACAGATAGTAAGGGGCAGTCCTGGCCTGAAGAGCTTATATTATAAGTTTAAAAATCAAACAGAGCAATTGTAGGATGAACTTTCGACAAGACCAGAGTAGAATAGCTAATTATATCTGAGGTTTTCCCCCCTCCTTTTACCAGAACATTTAAGTTCCAGGAGAAATAAAAGGAGATCCTTGCAACTTTGTGATTTTTGTTCTAATTTTACTAGTCTACAGAGCTGATATTTTTAGCCGTTTGGTTCTTTCAATCTTCTAATATTGAAAGCACTGAATGAAGATTCTATTCTATGTAGGTTCTTCTACCATAGTTATCACCACAGTATCTGAGCACCAGCAGTGCATTAAGCAATGTGACTTAACATCTGTCACATGCTGTTTGTTCTCTCATCCTCTCCCCAGAGAGAGAAACATATGCAGTGAAGTGTCTTGTTTTTTGTTTTTCTTTTAAATAATATACTTGTCACTATGTATTTTTATTACAAAAGGCAAGGTCAAAGAAATGTGACTTGCACTTGAAATAGGGTGACCAGATAGAAAGTGTGAAAAGTTAGGACACTCTTTTGGCGGAGTGGGGGTATAGTTGCTTATATAAGACAAAGCCCTTAATATCGGGACAGTCCCAATAATATCAGGACGTCTGGTCACCCTAACTTGGAGTGGAAGGTGTTGAGGTTTGTGATGGTCCTGGGGGTGTTCATTCCACAGTCTCAGACTGCCCTCAGAGAAAAGTTCTGTCTGCTACACATCTGAGATTTGCTCTTATGGTAAAGAGTTCCACTGTGACTGGAATTGTCAACCACGGTCTTCATCCCATAGCCGTAGGTGTTCCTTTAGCTATCCTGGATCCAGGCCATTTAGCGCCATCAAGATAAGGACCAAGACCTTAAACTTGATTCAGAATTTTATGGGAAGCCAGTGTAGAAAGCAGAGTACAGGTTTGATGTGCTTATGGTGGCTGAGGAGATGCACAATAGAGTTCTGTGGTAGTTGGAGTTTCCTAAATTCTGAAGGCTTCATGCTCAGGTATATCACAGTGCTATATTTCAGCCAAGAAGCAACGAAGGCATGAATAGCTGAGGCCAGGTATTTGTCTGCCAGGATGGGATGGAGTCTCCTCAGCAACCAGAGATGAGAGAAGGCATTACTTGGCGGTACTGCTATGTGAAAACTCCTAGACTAGGGACTGAATTGACCAACCAAAGGAGACTGCACCATGGCAGCAAACTCTTTAAACACTTTCCTCTGCCCACTTTAGATGCTTGCAAGTGCCTTATAGAACAATTTTGTTACACTTTTGAAAGGTTTGCTGCATGAAAAACAACTCTTTGCACTACCAGTTTTTGTCCTCCATCGACTTTTGATAATATGTTACACATTTCTAAAGGTAATATACATCTTAAGTGTGCTGAGACATACTAATCAACTTTGAAGCTTGTATGACATGTAGCAGATGTCTGAAAATAAACAGATCACAACAGCTTTATGATCAGAGCTGTGTTGTAGGAATCCCATTAACATACAGAAGATAAAGGCAATGGTGCACACACTTTGCAGTGTGCATTTGATATATAATGTTTGTGTAAGCATATGTCTGCACATGACATGGGTATGTACTTGAAGGTTAGTGGTCTTTCAAGATCCTTAATATCTCTCTGTGTTTCAAGCCAATCCTAGCATCCCATATCTAAGCAGTTGGTAGGAAAAAGTAAATATTTCAAGAACTGTGGGATTTTGTTGAAAACAGAATTGGATCAAGGGGGAACAATCTGAAATGAAGATATTAGTTTGTTGCCTATGAAAGATACATTTTCCAGGAAAAGACCCAGAAAGGAGGGGAAAAAGAAGTATTTGTCACAGGTTTAAAATTAAAAAGCCAATCTTGCTAATTTGGAATGTTAAAAAAAGAAATCCTTCATTACAGAACAAACACTTTTGGCGTGCAACAATAAAAAAGTACTTGAAAAGCTGTTCAGAGACCTGACCCTTGAAAAGGCAGTGTTCATATACCAAGGAGTAGAACAAAGAGAAATGTAAATACAGGCCCTACAGAGAGGCACAGAGCACGACTGTAAATACCATGGTTACACAAGGAAGGAAGCAGTTTACAGAAAATAAAAAGGGAAAGACAAACACATGCCAAATAAACAACAATGTCAGTGATGTGGCAGCTGGCATGAGAATAGGAAATGTCCCGGGGTTTTTCTTTGCAAAAAAGGAAAATTCATGGATTGCAGTTAGAATGCAAGGATTCCTCAAGTGAAGGGGAAAAGCTGTTCATAAACACACTTAAAAGAAAGAAGCTGCAAACTCAAAATAAGGGCTAATAAAAATATGTGCAAATGGTCCACATACGACATACAAAGTTAACACAAGAACACAGCTGAGTGTAGTAACAAAAACTGAAATAGAGAGGTTCAAAGAATGTATAAAGCTTGAAAAGTCAAGGTGAGATTGGAAACTTATAATAAGGAACAAATTCCAATCCTTGGTAAGCACCAAATGACACTCGGGTGCAAAGGCAAAAAGTAGAACAAGAGTTATACACACACACACGAACTGCCTGGCCTTGCTTCTATGAGACGGGTTAATATCTCTGAGCATTGTGTGATGATGTTGTAATGATGCTGCCTCTGGTGGGACACTTCTGAAAGAATCAATTCAGGACAAATTGCTTAGAGCAGGGCAGTTACAGCCCAAGTCTGGGGCTTCTCCACTTCTAAGGTACACCAAACTAGCCAGACAGAGAGGACTTTGGTTTTACCCCAGTTGCTAATCATAAGTCATACAAGCAATTCCCTTAGACACTCCAGTTTCCCAGTATCACCACCAGTGCCACTTGTTATGGGGACAAATGGTTATGAAAACCAATACCCCAGTAAAAGAAAAAAGGTTCTCCCGATCCCAAAGGACCAAGCCCCACACCCAGGTCAACATACAAATCAGATCTTACCCAGAAATCACGCTGTTGCTAATCTTTTAGAATCTAAAATTTAAAGGTTTATTCATAAAAGAAAAAAATACAGATGAGAGCTAAAATTGGTTAAATGGAATCAATTACATACAGTAATGGCAAAGTTCTTGGTTCAGGCTTATAGCAGTGATAGAATAAACTGCAGGCTCAAACCAAGTCTCTGGAGTACATCCACAGCTGGGATGGGTCATTCAGTCCTTTGTTTAGAGCTTCAGTTTGTAGCAAGGTTCCTCCAGAAGTAAGAAGTAGAATTGAAGACAGAATGGAGGGGTTTTCAGGGCCTTTTATATTCTCTGCCTGTAGAAGGACCTTTTTTGTTCTTCCTGTGGAAAATCACAGCAGCAAGATGGAGTCTGGAGTCACATGGGCAAGTCACATGTCCATGCATGACTCAGTTTTCAGGGCGACGCCATTGTTTACATGTTAGTTTGAACGTTCCCAGGAAAGTTCAGATGTGGATTGGCGTCTCCCAAAGTTCATTGTCATGGGCACTTTCTGAGACTAGTCCTGTCTCAAGAAGCTGACCAAACGCTTCACTGAGGCTATTTAGAATCAAAACACATTGAGATACAAGTACATAGGCCAATATTCATAACTTCAACTACAAAAATGATACACACATACAGATAGCATAATCATAACCAGCAAATCATACCCTCTTTATAGACACCTCACATGACAATCTTTGTACAATATTTGCTGCAAATATATAACAGTGGTTGCATCAATGATCTATACAGTCACAGTTTATGTCAATAATGTCACAGATGTGTGCACAGGAAGGGATTTATCTGGTAATATACAAGACATGGTTGTGGGAGGATGCACAGCCTGTTATACATGGCACCCAACATGTTCCATAATCCTTTAAAGAACACTAGATGAAGAGCTACAAAATATGACAGCAGATGGCATTATTTGTAGAATCAAAGAACCAACAGTCTGGGCTCATTCCTCAGTAACTGTAGAGCAGGAAGGGGGCAGACTCAGACTTTGCACTGATCCCAAGAAGCTGAAAAAGAAAATTAAAGGGAAACACTTCCACATGCTTACAAGGAACAACATGTGTGCAGAGATGGAAGGAACCAAATTCTCCAGCATATTAGTTGCATTTTGTCAGGGTTTTTGCAGATTCCCCTGGACACAGAAAGCTGCAAATTTTGCATTTTCAGTACACTGTTTGGCAGATGCTGCTTCTTGAGTTTTCTGGTGCCAGACATATCCTAAAAGGCAGTGTTTCACTGCACAATATCCCAGATGCCAGAAGTTCATCACTGTCATATCACTTTGAAAACAACGAATTGAGTACTCCAGAAATCATTGAAAACAGGCTGCCTATATAGGCGAGGCCTAGTAGTAAAGGTATTAGCCAGGGGCTCAAGGCACCTGGGTTCAGAACCTCTGCTTTTTCTGTGTGACATTGGAGAAGTCATCTAGTATCCCTGTGCCTCAGTTTTACAGATAGAGATATAATACTTCCTAACTTCACAGTGTGTTGTGAAGATAAATATAGTAAGGCCATGAAGTGCTCAGTTACTGTGGTAAGGGGATATATAAATATCACAGATAGATACAGGAAGAAACACAGTCCTCCTGCTTGATCTTCCCAACCCCAAACAGCATCCCCAGCAACCATGCAGCTGTTGGGAGAAGACTTTGAATCAACTGCATTTTTTACAAATAAAAGTATGATCGGAAGTTTCCCCTGAGTAATGTAACAGTTACAAATAGGAAGGGCCAGATCTTCAGCTGGTATAAATCGGTTTAGCTCCATTGACATCTGTGGGGCTATGTCAATTTATACCATTTGAAGACTTAGCCCTAAGAACACTTTGAATGAGGCATTAGCTAGACAATACATTTTGGCTCTTCTCCCTCCCGCTGCCCAGGAAGCTCAAACTAGCTGAGTTTGGAATGGGTGGATTTCACTGGGGCTGGATTGCTGGAGAGTAGAAATCCTGTCCCAGTCCCTCCCCAGAGGTTGGGGATCTGTGAGTGTCAATAACCAGTTGACCTATGTACATCCATATCATGGACTAGCTTGCCAAACACCATCTCTTGCCCCTGCACAGTCTTCACCCCACTGCCCTCTCGCTGCTGCCTGTTGATTAAGTCTTTAGTGGCCGATTCTGATTCAGTTTCAATTTAATTGCCCTGCATATGTAGCCAGGCAACCTGTTTCTGAGCTGCCTAAGCCCTGCTGTGTTCTCCTACCTTGTTTATCTGACACCTTTTCTTTTTCTGCTTATATAAGAAACTAACTGTACTGTCAAACTAACGCCAAACATTCACACAAACTATATAGTTCAACTGTCCCGTTGGCTCAATTCACGTTTGCTTTGGTGCTGGCAAGAAGCATTTCAGTAGCAGCCCATGGTACAGGAGTTCTCCTTATTCACAGAACTAGGCATCAGCAGTGCAAGCGTCCCCACGCAGCCAGTCTAAGAGACCACCAGGGTGGGGGGTAATGCAGCCCCATGCCCATTGAGTCTCTGGTCTCTTTGCTGAGGCTGCCAATTAGTGCCAATTGTACTAGTGGCTTTTGTGAGGTGGACACCTGTCTGCTCAGAACTGGACTGAAATCACCAACTCTTTTCACATAGGTCACCGAACAGCCATTAGATGGTAATAAATTTTGGTCAATGCCAATTTGGGCCACAATCTAACCAGTGACCTGGAGGTGAAAGGCTGTATATATCCCATTACCAATCGGCTAAGCCATCCACTCCCCCATTACTGCAATTTTAATTAACTGAGCCAATGACATGAAAGCTGAAGGGAGAGGGAGCAAGAAAACATTGGCTTTTCATGAGATTTGTTTAATTTGAGTGGATTCTGCCTTCCCAAGAGTAATCTCATCCCAGGCAGCACCCTGGACTACCTGGGGGACACTCACTGCACTATTGTTCAGCACCAGACCTAACCAAACAGCATTGATTAACAACTAAGGGAGTGAAATTCTGTTCCCCTCCCCCAGGGTTAATGGCAAAAGTCCCATGGACTTCAATGGGGCTAGAACTTTACCCTAGACCTTTTGGTTTTGTATGTTCTTTAAAGTAGAACTCATGACAATTAGAGATGACCCCAAGATGCAAAATCCTGATCTGGGTTCAGGTTCTGAGTAGTGTCCCAAGGTTCCAGAGTATTTGGCTCTAGAGTTTTGGTTAGGGCTAACTCTAAAAACGGAAGCATATCTTGGATTATCCATAGCAAGGATGTCTGTATTGTGCCCAGTGAGTGGCAGAGAAGGAAGTCATTGTTAGATAGGAAGTGGTATGACCAGCAATTAAGTCTGTGGAAATGGTTTCACATTTGTTATGTTTTGAAAGGTGAACAAAACAGCTGCTTCAGTGGAAAATGAGGGTATCTTTAGCAGTGGAAGAAAAGTAGAAAATTGTGACCTCTTTCTTAAGGCTTTAACAACAGTGCTTTTTACTTCTGCCTCTTTCTTCTCTGCTCCTTTCAGTAGCTTTTGGCCAGAATCTTTCCCTGTAGCTTGGCATACTGGAGAAAGGATGAAAAGCTACTGTTTCTCAGTTGCACTTATGCTAGTGTTATCAATAGCTTCTTGGGCACTGTAGCAAGGCGAAGACTCACTAGCATGGCACCTCCTGCTGGTCATCTTGGGAATTAGCTCTCCAGCATATGGAGTTCCTCCCCTGGCCAGTGGCTCACCTCCGCTGGCCCCTGTGTCCCTCCCAGACCCCGGTTCCCCTTTCCTCAGGGTTCTGCTTCCAAAAGAATCCCCTCACTCTGGATTTCCCCTCCCAGGGGAACCCCCAACCCTCTAAACCCACCTCACATCAGTGGCTACTGCCAGTCATCATCTAGCCCTCATTCCCTGGGGCAGCGTGCAGTCTGTAATGGCCACTTATCATTGGCAAGGGGTTAGGACCGGCTGCCTCTGCCTAACCCTGGACTGCACCTCTCAGCCCCTGCAGCCTGGGGGTTTACCAGGCTGGAGCAGCTCCCCAGCTCCTCTATCCTTTCCTTTCCTTTCCTTTCTTTCCTCTGCTCTGCTCTGCTCTGCTCCAAGTACCTTGCCTCTAGGCAGCTAACCCTTCCCACTCCAGGGCTAGAGTGAGACTTTGACAGCTCCTGGCCTACAGCCCTCTTATCAGGGCCAGCTAGGCCCTGATTGAGCTGGCCACACCTGTGGTCAGCTACTCACTCAGCTGCTCTCACTGCTTTTCCCAGCCCTCTCCAAGGCTGCTTTTAACCCCTGCCTACTGGAGTGGGGCAGTCACCCCACTACAGGCACTGAGAAACATTGAACCTTTCCTCTAGTTTATGTGACTAAGTGTATTACTTGAATGATGTGTGCAGCCTCTGCTCATTCATAAACAGATGATTCTGAGTACGTCTGTACTCCTGAACAACTACACTAACTTTCTCTCTGTTTGCATGCACATCCTGCTATAGCAGGGGTCAGCAACCTACGGCATGCGTGCCAAAGGTGGCACGGAAGCCGATTTTTGATGGCACGCGGTGGCTGGCTGAGCGGCTCAGCCCGCTGCTAGTCTGGGGTTCTGTCCACCAGCTCCTGCCAGCTGGGATCCCGGTCGCCGGCCCTCCTCAGCCTGCTACCAGCCTAGGGTTCTGCTCACCCAGGCCGGCAGGAGGCTGAGCGGGGCCGGCAGCTGGGACCCTGACTGGCAAGGGGCCGGCTGCCGGAACCCCAGACCGGCAGTGGACTGAGCCACTCAGCCCCCCACCAGCCCTGCTCAGCCCGCTGCCGGCTGAGTGAATGGAACCCCAGACCAGCAGCGGGCTGAGCAGGGCTGGTGGCTGGAACCCCAGACAAGGATCACACTAAATTGATAAGATCTGCATTTTAATTTTATTTTAAATGAAGCTTCTTAAATATTTTAAAAACCTTATTTACTTTACATACAACAATAGTTTATTTATATAATATAGACCAAGAGAGAGACCTTCTACAAACGTTAAAATGTATTACTGGCACGCGAAACCTTAAATTACAGTGAACTTGGCACACCCCTTCTGAAAGGTTGCTGACCCCTGTGCTATAGTAACAGCACTACTGTTGGGGGAACTTTACCAGGCAATTATTGGTGCTACTCCTTAGGCTCCATCTTGTTTCACTTCTATGACCCAGGTATTAGCCATTATCTTCTATAGTCTCCCCTGTTTGTAGTTTCCACCTTGGGCAGTGGATTGCAATGTTCCCTTTCCTGCACCACTGACTGACCCAGTTGTCGGGCTCAAACCTGAGATCTCTGGAGCTTAGAGCATGAGCCTCTACTGCATGAGCTAAAAGCCATCTGACTCTTAGTTAAGGCTGTAGAGCAGACTCATTAATCTCCCTGTCTCTCTCTCTCTCTCTGAGTGGTCTCGGTGCCACTTGATAGGACAGAACTCCACACCCAGGAGGCGCATTCGTTACACACCTGCATCTTAAGAGTCATTGCTCTGGCTCCTTTTCTGTGAATTATCAGGGGGTAGCCGTGTTAGTCTGTATCTACAAAAACAACAAGGAGTCTGGTGGCACCTTAAAGACTAACAGATTTATTTGGGCATAAGCTTTCGTGAGTTAAAACCTCACTTCTTCGGATGCATAGAGTGAAAGTCCACTCTATGCTTTCACTCTATGCACTCTATACTTTCACTCTATGCATCCGAAGAAGTGAGGTTTTAACTCACGAAAGCTTATGCCCAAATAAATCTGTTAGTCTTTAAGGTGCTGTTGCCTGCCCTAAGGGGCTCGAGGGGACAACAATGGTCCGTCGCCCGGTGTGCTTGGCACCAATAAAGACACCGAGGGGAGAAAGCAAGCCAACTTTATTTCAGAGCTCTGAAATGGCACTAGGAGACCATCATGTCTCAAATCCAGTGCAACAAATACAAATAACTTTTACCTTTTATACTTCAAACTGTTTACATACATCTCTTTGTTTGGCTGTTCCCCCTTACCCCTCCCTTCCAGACAACTGTTACAATAAGCTCTACATAAGCTTGTGAGAAAACTTTCTCAATCTTTGCGACCTTGAGTTAGACGCCTGCAAACTAACTACCCCGCTTCTTATCTCTATTATTTCTGCTAGTGTGAGTGAAACTGCAGCCATCTGCTAAAAAGCTGACATTACATTTCTGCTTCAGCCTACTTCAGAGCATGTAAACAGTTAGCATAGAAGTAGGTGAGAGTTCCCAAGATGGAGTTTGGGGGTTCAGATAGGCCCAGAGCAAAAGAGCTTCATCGGCACTTGTGGCCTTCCACTCTCCCGAGTTACCTGGTAGCTATGCCTAGTGGACCCCAACAATCCCTCCTTTGAGAACACTCAACAAACCTTTGTCAGAGTTTTCTCATACTCTAAAGACAAAATGCGATTAAGCTCCATGCAATCAGGATTATCAATGAGAGGGTATAAGGGAACTTCTGGGGTATGGGAGGTACAAATCTTACGTATGAGCACTTTACAGCAAATGAGCAAAAGAACAAGAACAAAACATACCACAACACCTGTGAGCAAAATGCGAACAATGTTTCCCCCTATATCCCCTAGTTCCCCTAAACCAGGTATCCAACCCCAAAGGGAATCCAAAATAGTGGGTTCCCCTTCCTGGGCCTTCCACTGGTTAAAGGCCCGTTCAGCTGACAAGATGTGCTTGTTAATGTCCTGTGAAAACTCTGGGACATAGGTACAACACTCTTCTCCAATAAGGGCACATACAATTACAACAACCCAAATGCCCAGAAGATAAGAAGAATTGTTGACACTAAACAAGTCAAAAAATAACAAGACCAAATACATAGGCCAGGTCGGCCTTCTGTGAGAAAATAAAACCAATGCTCAGGGTTCTCGCGGGGAGTATGCTGTGACTGTTCAGAAAGATCACAACGCATTCCCAGCGACCCTTACTGTCTTTTGAATAACAGCTTAAGTCCCAAATCGTCGTTAGCAGTCTTCTCCGCAGGCTGGACAGTCCACTGTTTAGGAGAGGGCACTGCTTTCAGTCGAGAGTGATGAATCCAGTTCTTGTGTCCTTCGACCTTTGCCGCTGTATGGGTGACAAGCAGGACGGTGTGGGGTCCCTTCCACTTCTCTTGGAGAGGCTCGTCCTTCCAGGTTCGCACGAGAACGGAGTCACCAGGCTGCAGGGAGTGGACCGGGGTATCCAGCAGAAGAGGTTGTGAATCTTTGGTATACCTGTGAAGAGAAGAAAGAACAGCAGACAGAGAGCACATGTACTGAGACAAGAAACCACACCCCATTTCCCATTCCCCTGCCAGAACTGGGGTACCATTCATAGGCCATGCTCTTCCAAACATAATCTCGAAGGGACTAAGCCCTATCCTACCCTTAGGGAGAGCACGAATGCGAAGTAACACAAGGGGCAAGGCATCAGGCCACTTAAGAGAGGCCTCCTGACAGATCTTTGAGAGGTGTCGCTTGAGTGTCTGATTTGTGCGTTCCACTACTCCACTGGCTTGTGGTCGCCAGGGTGTGTGGAGCTTCCAGGGGATTTGCAGAGCACTTGATATCTTTTGAACCACTGTGTTCCATTATCAGATTCCATCCACTGAGGAAGGCCGAAGCGAGGAATGATTTCCTTGACAAACTTAAGAGCCACTGTTTTGGCAGTGTTGTTGCGACATGGGAAGGCCTCAGGCCATCCGCTGAATCGATCCACTAAGACGAGAAGGTACCTGTACCCTTGGGTTCTGGGAAACTCAGTAAAGTCTATTTGCCACACCAATCCTGGGCCTGGGGTAGGTTCCAGGGTGGCTGGTGGCACTGCTACTCCTGGTCGAGGGTTATTCTTTTGGCAGATTAAACATTCAGCTTGTACCTGTGATGCTAGGGGTTTAAGTCCGGAGGTTAGAAAATATTTATTCATGAGCTGGGTAAGAGCCTCTCTGCCTGCGTGTGTGGTCTGATGCAGTTTCTGCAACACTGGTCGAATCAAGCCCTTGGGCAGGAGGATTTTTCCCTCTGTGGAATAAAGCCATCCCTCTTTTTCCTGGAGACCGAGACTGTCAGCCAGGTTTCTGTCCTCTTGGGAGTACTGAGGGGCTGCAAGCTCACCCACTGATGGGATGAGGACATGCATTTGGGCATTCTCCTCAGTTGCTGATTTCAGGGTAGCAGCTCGCTTAGCTTCCCTGTCTGCTCTGGCATTACCCTTGGTTACATCTTGATCTTCCCTTTGATGGGCTTTGCAATGCACCACTGCTACTGCTGAGGGGAGTTGTACTGCTTCTAACAGCCGGAGAATTTGAGACCCATGCTTGACCGGGGAACCTTGGGCTGTTAGCATTCCCCTTTGCTTCCACAAACCAGCGTGAGCATGCAATACCCCAAAAGCATACTTTGAGTCAGTAAAGATATTAACCCGTTTGTCTTTTGCCAGCTCGAGTGCACGAGTCAGGACCACTAGTTAAGCAAGCTGGGCAGATGTTCCTGCCGGTAAACTCTCAGCTTCCACGGTATCATGAAGAGACACAATAGCATAACCAGCCCTCCTTTGCCCATCCACAACAGTACTACTTCCATCTGTATACCATTCCAAGTCAGCATTTGGGAGTGGCTGATCTTTTAGATCTGGGCAGCTAGAATACTGAACATCTATGATTTCTAAACAGTCATGTTCCTGCTTTTCTGTCTCTGGTAGCAGGGTAGCTGGATTAAGGGAGGGACAGGTCTGCAGGGTGACTTCAGGATTCTCTAACAGCTTCGCCTGGTACCGAGCAACCCGAGCCTGTGTGAGCCAAAGACCACCCTTAGTGTCCAGCAAGGCTTGGAGCATATGGGGAACATACACTTGCACAGTTCCTCCCAGTGTCAGCTTCTCAGCTTCCCCAAGCACTAGAGCAGTAGCTGCGACCGCCCTCAAACAGGCTGGCCATCCCTTTGAAACTTGATTCAGTTGTTTAGAAAAGTATGCCACAGGACGCTTCCAGGCACCTAATAGCTGGGTAAGCATTCCCAAAGCTACCCCTTTTCGTTCATGCACATACAGTTGGAACGGCTTAGATATATCGGGCGAACCCAGGGCTGGAGCTTCCATTAGCTTCCTTTTCAAGATTTTAAATGCCCTGTCCGCTTCTGGGGACCAGTGAAAGGGGTCATGTTCCGCTCCCTTAACACATTCATACAGAGGTTTAGCCCACAGTCCAAACTCTGGAATCCATATTCTGCAAAAACCTGCCATGCCCAGGAATGCCCTAAGCCGTTTACAGTTGCTGGGGATGGGAACTTGGCAGATAGCCTCCTTCCTTTCGTTTGAGAGCTGTCTCTCTCCCTGCCTGATGTGAAATCCCAGATATTGAACCTCTGAAAGAGCAATTTGGGCTTTGCTTTGAGATACCCTGTATCCTCGCAGTCCAATAAAGTTTAGGAGACTCACAGTAGCTCTGAGACAAGGGATTAGACCCACAGCAGCAATCAACAAGTCATCTACATATTGCAGCAGGAGGGCTCTGTCTGAATTATCCCACTCCTCCAAGTCTCTGGCCAAAGCCTGTCCAAACAGAGTGGGGGAATTTTTAAATCCTTGAGCCCATACTGTCCAACAAAGCTGCTTTTTAACCCTTCGTTTGTCTTCCTTATGCCTTGCAGTATTTTGCAGATCTCACAGTTGCTTGGGCACATTCAGGCCCCCCTTTCTCTTGGTTGTCAGCCAAGTCTTGGCTGTGAACAATGTCCTTGGATGGCCTGCTAGCTGTATTTTCCTCTCAGTTAACTCATTCTGTTCTCTTTCCTTCTCCCTTTCTCGGCTTCTTCTAACTTCCAAAGGAACCTTCCACTCTTCACTCATACACCTCTTCTCCAACCATTAACACATACTCATTGCCATCATACACCTTTCCCGTAACATAACTTCTGTACAGAGCTTTGAAGCAACAAACCAGGACGAGCACACTCACTTCTGAGGATTCCACTCTGTACAACCTCTGGTGTCCAATAGCTTTCCCTTTAAACCTTAAATGCCTTCTCTGTCTTCATCCTTAGCCTTGGCTATAACCTGATTCCGCTCCACTTCAGACAACAGGGTTCTCATAAGTATATTACAATCATCCCAGTCAGGCTTATGACTAGCTAGACATCCTTCAAAGATAGAAATGAACTTGCTTGGATTCGTTGAGAATTCTCCTGCCTCTGCCTTAAAAGCAGCCAGATGTACAGGGTTAAAAGGTACATGCGAGTAGACAGATACTATCTGTGCTGGCCGTTCCTGAGTTCCTGGACGGGCTACCACACTCTCAGTAATCAACGGATACAATCCCACGGGGGGGGGGGGGGTACTCTCTGAAGCCTGTGGGGGTGGAGGAGCCGAAGGGGACACCGATTCTGGCATTACAACAGTGGGAGGGTTCTGGGGTTTAGCAGCCGTTACTACCGAGCCTGTCGGAGTCAAATGGCACTTGAGCAAAATATCAGTCCTATTTCTTAACACCATAAACGTATACGCATAGAGATGTTCATTCCATTTACCGGTTCTCTGACAAAACAAAAGCAATTGAAGGATCGTGTTGTAATTAAGTGATCCTTCCGGTGGCCACCTTTCTTGGCACTCTGGCTGGTACTGAGGCCAATCAACTGTACAGTTGATTAAAAGTAAATTGAAAAGGTTCTGATCAGATCCAAACACCTTCCAGTTCACCAGAATGCATTCTAAAGGTGTACACTGTACCCTGCCGGCTGTACTCTGTCCCTGCCCCATACCAAGGGAGACTCTGGGCGTCCCCAGGTCACAACAGGCAGACTCTGGGCGTCCCCAGGTCACAACAGACAAGTCCCCACTGGACTGTTCCTACCTTATCCAAGGGTCCGGTTCTGCACCGTCACCGTCGCCCTATCAACGGGACCGGTTCCCCACCGTCGCCCGCAGCTGCTTCTCCACTGTCTGTGTGCGTTGCACCGTTGTGCCCTCCGGGGTCGAGCAAACCACGTCTCCACCGAGGCCCCCGATGAAGTCACCGGTGCGCGCTGGGCGTCGGTCGTTGCTGTAATCCGTCGGCCACCAGGAGGGATCCGGGCAAGGCTAAATTTCAGCCTCGAGCCCACCCAGGGACGCCAAAACTGTTGCCTGCCCTAAGGGGCTCGAGGGGACAACAATGGTCCGTCGCCCGGTGTGCTTGGCACCAATAAAGACACCGAGGGGAGAAAGCAAGCCAACTTTATTTCAGAGCTCTGAAATGGCACTAGGAGACCATCATGTCTCAAATCCAGTGCAACAAATACAAATAACTTTTACCTTTTATACTTCAAACTGTTTACATACATCTCTTTGTTTGGCTGTTCCCCCTTACCCCTCCCTTCCAGACAACTGTTACAATAAGCTCTACATAAGCTTGTGAGAAAACTTTCTCAATCTTTGCGACCTTGAGTTAGACGCCTGCAAACTAACTACCCCGCTTCTTATCTCTATTATTTCTGCTAGTGTGAGTGAAACTGCAGCCATCTGCTAAAAAGCTGACATTACATTTCTGCTTCAGCCTACTTCAGAGCATGTAAACAGTTAGCATAGAAGTAGGTGAGAGTTCCCAAGATGGAGTTTGGGGGTTCAGATAGGCCCAGAGCAAAAGAGCTTCATCGGCACTTGTGGCCTTCCACTCTCCCGAGTTACCTGGTAGCTATGCCTAGTGGACCCCAACAGTGCCACCAGACTCCTTGTTGTTTTTCTGTGAATGTTTCTTGGATAATTATCCATTACTGTCTAACCCCACAAGACAACATACAGCCAGGGCTACCCTAAAACACATCAACCAGCAGCTGCTTGAGGCCCAGCATCACCCCGGGAAAGCTCTGCTACTTACAGGCCATGCCTGTCTCCACCAGTGTGACCAGAGGAGGAGGAGCAGCTCACAGCTTGTTTCTCTTCTCCAGCGGTCTGTAAGAGGGTCTCTTTGCTTTGGGCCTCACGCTGTCAGGTCAACCCTTCCTACAGTACTGTTTAGCAGCAGCAAAGAACTAAACTGAAAGCCCATCATGAAGATGAGACTGTCTTTGTTTCTCTCAAGCAGAGCTTGCCATGTCATTTCAAATGTTTTACATGTGTAATTTATGTAACAGGTCTGGAAAACAATGAGCAAAAGAAAGTCATGGCTAAAGTGTGCCTTTAATTATATCTGTGGTTAGGATGGAAAGAAAAGTATTAAGCCAAAATTATACATTCCCCCTCTGACTATTCTCCTTTCCTCCAGACGCTCCACTGAGCCTCCTCAAGTACCAATGTGGATGCCCATATCCTTCTTTATCTCTTTAAAACTCTTGTATCACTTGCTGTTTAACACTCACATGCCTCCAGTTTAACTTTCACTCAGTCTTCCTGAATGCAGCCTCACTCCATTCCAATCTCCCATCCTTCTCTGACTCTTCTCTTCTCTTTTTAGGCAGCTCACCAGTCACCTTCTATCCAAGGCCCCATATAATCTGCAGCAAGATGGATTTAAATTCTGCAGCACAGCACTCTGGATTCTGCGGCACCACTGTGCAGCCAGCTGGAAATTCTTTGGCAGCTTTATTTAAAATACTTCAAAATGGAGGTTTTATTGAATATGGACATAAATAATACAGTCTCAGAACAGTTGTCCCTGTACCATTTCTTTTATTTATGGTCTTCAGGTATTTTAAATTTTCAATATGTTGCAGATTTTAAGTATGGAAAATGCAGAACTGCATCGTAGCAGTGGGGTAAGAGCTAGGTAGACCCTTGGGGCTTTTGATATCTGGGAGGTGTGGGAGATGATGAGGAATTAGCAGTATTAGCTGGATGTTTCTGCTACTGTGATCAGCAAACAGTTGTCAGTATTGACTATGATCTTTGGATTTCAGAGTTAATAACCCTTTGAGATGAATGGGACAGTTCACCCATCTCAGAGCTATTTTTTAGACTGCCACAAACTCAATGTAACAATGATTTATGCTTGATTCATGCTATGGCACTGGCAGACCAGGTGCCAACTCAGGCCCAGGCCACTGGGCCTCATTGACCACTGACAAATGGGGGAGGGATAGCTCAGTGGTTTGAGCATTGGCCTGCTAAACCCAGGGTTGTGAGTTCAATCCCTGAGGGGGCCACTTGGGGATCTGGGGCAAAAAAAAAAAAAATCAGTACTTGGTCCTGCTAGTGAAGGCAGGGGGGTGGACTCAATGATCTTTCAAGGTCCCTTCCAATTCTAGGAGATGGGATATCTCCATTTTAAAAAAAAAAAACATAGCTGGAAACCAGCCTGGCTTACTTGTGTGTTAGTAGTGTTGAAACAGATGTTACAGTTACCAGAACATGTTTAGATTTTATGAAATGCTTGGAGGATGCTGCATGTATTGATCTCACTTATAATATGTGTATCTCATGTTATAAAGGAATATTTAAATGTTTGCTCTGTAACTATAAAATGTTTGCTAAGGCAATAAACCCCCATAGCCAGGGGAGAAGCATTGTCAAGTGTGAAAACTTTACTACAAGAGGTATTATCTCCTCCCCAACAAAGGAAGGCCTATAGATATCAGACAAGCCACTGTGGAACATCAGTGGACAAAAGACTTTGTGGATTGCTTCCCCCACACCTATGAAGTGAATACATACACAAGCTCTTGTCCCATCACAGCTTGAACACTGGGTGGAGGGAATAAAAATCCCTGTTAAGGAGAAATTGTTATCCCTGTGCTGCTTGAACTCTAAGGGGAGAAGATTTCTAAGCATAAGCAAGGGATCCCCAAGCTGTTTAGCTTGGGTTGGCCTTAATGGATGCATAGAGATTACAGCAGCTTCTATTACTTTTGGAACCTAAAATTGTAACTTGTTTGTGTGTGTACGTTTATGTGCTTTAACCTTGTAAATAACTCTCACTTTTTTTTCTTAGTTAATAAAACTTTATCTTTGGTGAGGTCTAGGGTTACTCCTGGGGGAATTCAGCACCAAAAAATTAAAAATTCTGTGCATAATAGTTTAAAATTATGCACAATTATGCATATTTTATTTGTCAAAATAACACAATATAATCATGCCAGTTTCAATTATTTTAGTAAGTTATTTCAAAATAACTGTCTGCAGGTATGTCTGTAATAATAAGACCAAAAAAAAGATTCAGGAAAAGTTTTTTGACAGATTCCTTACCAGGCAAATTAATACAGAACCTTCAGTAATTCATTTAAACTGCAATACAGAAATGTATTTCCTGCATGCCTCGGAAGTACACCTCTACCCTGATATAACGCAACCCGATATAACACGGGTTTGCATATAGTGCGGTAACCCCAGGGCTCCGGCAGCAGGGCTTAGGCGGCGCTTTAAAGGGCCCGGGACTCAGGCTGCTGCGGCGAGCCCCGGGCCCTTTAAATCACCGCTGGAGCCCTGCTGCTGCTAACCCGGGGCTGCGGCAGCGGGCAGGGCTGGGTCCAGCATTTCTGCCGCCCCAAGCAAAAAAAAAAAAAAAAGCCGCAATCGGCGGCGGCAGTTCAGCGGCAGGTCCTTCGCTCTCAGAGGGAGTGAGGGACCTGCCGCCCCCGAATTGCCGCAGGTGCCGCCCCGTCCCTTGGCCACCCCAAGCACCTGCTTGTTAAGCTGGTGCCTGGAGCCGGCCCTGGCAGCGGTGCTCCGGCGGCGCTTTAAAGGGCTCGGAACTCCGGCTGTTGTGGGGAGCCCCAGGCCCTTTAAATCACTGTTGGAGCCCTGCCACCGCTACCCCGGGGCTCCGGCAGCGGGGCTTGGGTGGCGATTTAAAGGGCCTGGGGCTCCCCGCGGCCGGAGACCTGGGCTCTTTAAATCACTGCTGGAGCCCTGTCGCCGCTACCCCAATATAACGGGTTTCACCTATAACGTGGTAGGGATTTTTGGCTCCCGAGGACCACGTTATATCAGGGTAGAGGTGTAGTGCAAACACCCGGGGGAGTCAGATGTAATGGAGAAACTAAAGGAGAGGGAAGGAGCCTGGGAATGAATTTGGAGAGTTGTTGGGTGTGGGTGGGAGAAGTACGGAACTGGGATTTTTTTGGGTGGGGGGGGATTGTTAGGGAGTTGGGGAGCCTCCCCTATGCAGATCCTGACTGACCCCTAGCCTCTCCCATTCAGTCAGGGGCATCTGCCCCCTGTGCCTGTGTGTCCCTGCACCCCCCATCACCATGTGGTCTTGCAGCCCCCCTGCCCACATCCCCATATGGCCCTACAGCTCCCTACCTCCATGAGGCCCTGCAGCACCCCTCCTATTCAGCCCCTGGCTCAATGCTGTCACCCCACTAGTGTCTGTGACCCCCCCAGCAGCCTCATGTGCCCAACTCTGTCTGTCCCCTTCCCACATCCCCTGTCTTCTAACCTTGGCTCCATGGGCAGGGTGCTGTGATGAACACAGCTGCTGCTGTCTGTTCTTGCACCACAGCGGCCTCTGGTGGGTGAAAGGTGGAACTGCAGCACTTCTCAGGCAGAATGTATTTTCTGCGTAGAAAAGAAATTCTTCACCGGACATGAATTCTGCATGTGCACAGTGGCACACAATTCCCCCAGAAGTATAGTGTGCACATGACCTTGTGTAAGTGACTGGTCCTTTAGGACTGTGAGTAACCTGAATATTGATGTGAGTTTTGGTGTAAGGGACCATCTGTCACAAGGGCAGGCTTGCCTAGGTGGCAAGTTAGACTGGAGTGCCCAAGAGGACTGTCTGTGTCTCCATATGAAGGCTGTTATAGTGTTTTAGGACTTCACACTTGTTACTGGGTTGATTAAATCTAATGATAGAATATACAACCAATTTGGGGTTTGTGCTCTGCTTCTTGACAGTCTGCCCAGATGGTGGCACCCATGTTCATGAACCACTCCAGACAGCATGACACATGCTTTTAGGAATGTCTTTGTACTCACTGTGATGTTACACCCCATATTCTTCATAGAAATATTGTTATGATATGAATATGGCATAACTAAGATGTGTTTTATGCAAGATGGGTCATGTGAGGTATCATTGAAATAGTTATGATTTACTGCATGTGTTTATCCAATTTGTATGCATGTATCATTTATGTATCTAAAGTTAGGAATATTGTCTATGTAACAGTTACAACTGTGTGGGTATATGCTTGGGAAATGTCCACCAAACAGTGAGCAATCAGCCTTAATGGGCCATTAGGAAAAGACAATGAGTCTTTGAAGATGTGGATCCCCCATCTTCCCAGGAGTTCCTTGCTGTGGACCTTGTCTCATGGTTGCCCTGACACTGCAAGGTCAGGTGACAATGTCACCTGGTCCAAAATACCACCTTGAACACTGCTGATACTTTCCCAGTGGAAATAAAGGCTTCCTGCCTTATGCAAATTCTATTTAAGGCTAGGAAGGAAGGCAATCAGGACTCTCCTCCATTGCCTCCCCAGGAAGGAAAACTGCTAAAAGCACCTGGCGGGGAAGGCAGGGTTGAGCCCAGGCTGAGACAGGGGCCCAGTCTTTAAAGAGAAATAACTGGAACTCTAAGCTACAGAAACTCTGCAACTTGCCTAAAACAACACTGAGGATGAGAAATTACATTTTGTAACCTGTTTCTTGCGTGTATTAAACTTAGTTTGCATGTTTTGTTTTATTTGCTCAGTAATCTACTTTGTTCTGTTTGCTATCCCTTATAATTACTTAAAATTTACCTTTTATAGTTAATAAACTTATTTCTTGTTTATAACATAACCCAGTTTGTGCAATTCATATCTGGGGTAGGGAGGGAAAGAAGCTGTGCATATCTCTTTCCACATTGAGGGAGAGGTCGATTTTTATGAGCTTGCGCTGTGCAGATTTTTCTATACAGCACAGGACAATATTATTTTGGGTTTACTCCTCAAAGGGGGGGTGCACATGAGTGCTGGGTGAATGCCTGAGCTGATTCCTCCCACAAAGAGCTGATCTCAGTGTCTCTGTGTCCATTTGAAGCTGGGTGTGTCCCTGCCTGTGTGAGTGTGCTGGAGAAGGCTTGAGGGCCTGACACAGCTAGGACAGGGTGAGGAAACCCAGGCTGGTGGAACGGGTGGAACCAGTGGGACCCCAGCACATCAGGTGGCATCCCAGCTCGAGGGTCCAACCCGTCACATTCATCACAGCTAGAAACTTATTATAGCTTACCTCCTGGAGCACATTGCTTGTATGAGGGGTGGATTGCATAGGAAATTCCATAGCTGCAGAAGCACAGAACACACAGGGCCCTGTTTATAATACACTCTCATCCTTCTTACTCAGGCAGACATAAAGTGGCTGGGTTAGATATCAGGATACTATTCTGCAAACTCATGCCACAGTGGACATACCTCCTGCCTAGTGAATACAGACATCCCCAGCACCACATATGCATAACCATGTAGGATAGGATTTTCAAAATCATCAGTAGTGATTTAGGATGGAGCACAAATCCCATTGACTTTTAGGCACTTTTGAAGATTCTATGCCTAGATCAGAAAGACATCTGCCTTAAGGGCTGGTCCTAAGTGCTGATGTGCAATCTTGGTTGGTGGAGCTAGTGTAGGTGGGTGGCAGGGGTGTTACTGGGTGGAGCTGCTGGGACTCAGGGATTAATACTATATGTTTCTGGTAACTGGTTGAACACTTCTGGTCTTAAAAGGGGTTTTCATGGTCTGTCAAAGTTTTTTTTCTGTCCTGATGAGTCACTAAATGACTCTGAAGCATGGCCATCATTGTCACCCAATTTATTACATTATTTTTTCCAGTATTTTTGTGGTCAATTAATGTTAGTTAGATAAAATAACAACGGTGTCACAAAACAAAGAGCAGATACTATATATCCCTTTCCTGGTTCCCTCCCCCAGCAAATTCTGGGAGGCCCTTTCAAGTACCTGCTGCTGCTGAGGTTCTTGTGAGTTCCTGTTTTCATGTCTGAGGAAAGCCACAGTGGCAGAGTCCAATACCTTCTGTTCTTCTCATCCCTCCAGGCCAATATTTTCTCCACTCGACATCACAGGGCAGCTGAAGTTCCTCTTGAAGCTGGAAACAGGACCTCCTCATGACAGGGGCCTGTATACAATGATACATCATAGTTCTGAATAATTTATAATTTTAAAAAATTAATAAAATACTCATGGGGTAGCAATTAGGCCTCATTTAAACTGTCTTCTTCACTTGGAGTAAACTTCACCTCCACAAGGTCCTTCATGAAAATTAAGCTCCACATTGCCCTTAAACAGGGATGGTACAGGCACTGGCTGTATAGAAAGGGTCTTTACTCTGTGGAGGGAGCTCCATGCTAGGCCCAAGTAGGCTGATGAAGATGAGATCTTTGGTGGGAGGCTAAGTGTGGGGCTACTGGATTCTTGTGGCCTGCCCAGAGATTGGGGCAGAGTTCCACTCCAGTCCCTAAACCCCTACAGAGCCCAGTTATTTGAGCTAGGAGAGTTAAATTTCATCCTTGAGGAGAATTAAATGATATATCCTTAAGAAGATCATTGATGCTGCCTGGTGAACTGCAAGCTTCATTAATGTTCCTAGGACCTCTGCCAAACAGACTTTGAAGGGAAAAAAAAGGCTTGCAGTAAAATCCTTGTTTATCTTCAATAATCTCCCGTTGCTTTGTAGGCTTATTTTTAAAATATTAAATATAAGGCTATTGTTAGACTTTACTGATTTGAGGATTTAACAGGTTACAGTTTCACACATGAATGCTCTCCCAGCCTGTTTGTAGCTAATGCTTTCCCTAAGGAAAATGACTTCATCCTTACTGTTACAGATAATAACATGAAGACCTTCTAGCATTTGGTCACACCTCTAAGAATAAAGCTATAACCTTACATTGCACTCACTTTTACAACAATATCTCATAAAAAACACAAAAAGGCAATTTGAGGCTTTTCTCAGATCATCTTTGTAGTGTCTCTGGCTCCTATTATCACATCTAGGATAATGAGCTCAAGCCATTTAAAATATCTTGTTCAATGGGATGGTTGCTGAGGGAGAGAGGTGTTATGCTTCATTAACTGCACCAATTTTCGTGAGATTATTTTGCATGCCATTTTCATAATAGTTCTCCATACAAAATGCTGTATTTCATAAATATCTTTAAATATGTAACTTACAACAAGCAGAATGTGGGGATACAGAATGTTTAGATACATAGTTGCCAAGGGCAGAAGGATCCACTGTGATCATCTGGTCTGACCTCTCGTATAACACAGGTCATAGAACAGTGATGCTCAGACCTCAGTGGTTCAAGAGCCAAATTAGTGGTCAACATTACCCAAAAGACCCACAGTAGTGTGACTTCATTCTTTCATTTACTGTTATATATATATATTATATATATATATATATTCTCACATCAAAATGACTGACCAGATATTCTACAATTTGTCAATAACATAATAAAAGCATCCTGATTGGTTAATAATTAAATTGCACCATGTTTTAATATCATGTGCAGCAAAAAGCCACAGGAGACACATTAAAGAGCCATTGCAGCACCCAACCCTCAGTCTGCACATCACTGCCATAGAACTTCCCCAAAATAATTCCTATTGCTCATCTCTTAGTCAGTGGTTCTCAAACTGTGGGTCATGACCTGGAAGCCAAAGCCCGAGCCCCACCACCCAGGGCACCGAAGCCAAAGCCTGAGGGCTTCAGCCCTGGGCATTTGGGCTCAGGTTATAGGCCCCCTGCTTGGGACTGAAGCCCTTGGGCTTTGGCTTTGGCCCCTCCCCACCAGGGCAGTGGGGCTTGGGCATGCTCAGGCTTTGGTCCCCCTCCTGGGGTCGTGTAGTAATTTTTGTTGTCAGAAGGGGGGTCATGGTGCAATGAAGTTTGAGAACCGCTGTCTTAGATAATGTAATAACTCTGAGCTTTTCATTTTATAACTACTTAAAGGGCTGAGTCTTCTTAGTAGACTATTACAACATGCTGCCTTTTGTACCTATTTAAACTTTAAAACCATGACCGTATTGTATCACTTGCATGTGTTCGGCTTTGAAAATAAACAAATGAGAAAAAGTAAATGATCTTAAAGACAAAAATGTCTGTGTATATAGTGATATTGCTGTCTATGCCCATGCTTTTTGTTAGAGTTTGTGATGCTGTCTTTTAAAAATCTTTTAAGAGAATGTTATGCCCATTGGGGGGCCCAATCCTGCATTCTTTACTCAAGAAAAATGTGCACTGTCTTCAACAGCATTTTTGCCTGAGAAAAGGAGTGCAGTCTTGAAGTGTATGCTGCATCCTTGATCTTGAGAGGCTACGTCCATGGGTGAGAGAAAAAAATACTTCTGTCCTTGGTCGATACATTTAGTGGTCTCTCTGCTGTGTCTGGCAGTTTATAGTGTCAGTCATGATGGTTGTTATTGGCACTAGGAACTGGAATGAGACCCACCAATTTGTTTCACATAGACCATGAAGGGGGTGAAAGGTAGTAATTGTTTCTGACAGGGAACTGGAAAAAAGACTGGAAAAAAGTAGTGGCACGCTACTCTAACTCTGCTCACATTCACCAGGTTCACTCAGGGTACAGCTGCACTGCACTTAAAAACCTGTGGCTGGCCCATGCCAGCCGACTCAGACTCCTGGGGCTCAGGCCAAGGGGCTGTTTCATTGCAGTGTAGACATTTGGCTCGGGGTTGGAGCCAGGGCTCTAGGACCCTGTGAGGTGGGAGGGTCTCGGAGCCTGAGCCCAAGCATCTCTACTGCAATTAAACAGCCCTCTAGCCTGAGGCCCTTAGCCTGTGTCAGCTGGCATGGCGCAGCTGCGGGTGTCTAATTGCAGTGTAGACATATCTTTAATGTCCAGGACTAGCTGCATATTTCTGCAAAAATGATCAAGAATCATAAATGACAACGATAACATTTTCAGCACAGTTGTTAATTTTTAAACCTAACACCAAATTGAGATTAATGGAAGCAGTTCATACCTGTCTTTAAACTCCTGGCCAAATTGTGCTCTCAGTTATACTTATCTAAATTAAGAGTCACTCCATTGACTTTGTGGAGTGACTCCATTTTGCACTGGTGTAACAGACAGCAGAATTGGATCCATTGTTTTGCAGAATCATGAACACAACATTAGTTCACATTCAGAAAGTTATCGTGATAACCACAAGAGATCTAAACTTTTTGTTTTTGGAAATGAAAGCTTATATTCTGCAGAAACTGACAGATCCAGTATGAAAATGCCAGCATGGTGTACCACTGAGTACTGGCTCAAGCCAGCCCCTGTTTTTTTGGTCACTGATAGCATAAACCAGATTTAAAAAACTGATCTCTACAGGAGAAAGATTCTGTATTAATTTATAAAACTGCTAGTCTGTATTGAGCTCCATATCTGTATAAATGCTGTTTTTTGAAAGTTTAGAGCTTCATTTACAGTGACCAAGCTCAACACTAATGCTGTAATATAAAAATATGGAATTCTCTCCTATGAATCTGTACAGATATAGAGTGTATACTACTCTCCCACGCAAAACATAAAATAAAAATGAAAAAGTGTCCAGCTTACTTATTACACCACAAGGATTTCAGCCAACACACAACCTAAAAGAGATCAAGTGTTTTCCCCTCATAAATGACACCTACACCTTTAGACACCATGCCTAATTGCCTCACTCTTTGTCCTCACAGACTGCTAACGACCTTGGGAAATTATTTGGTTTACAGAATCTGCCATCATCCAACTATTCACTTTTTAAACCCACCTTCAAAAGTCACTCCCTAAATGTGACAATTCTGAAATGTCTGAGAGAACTAGAACAACAAAAACCAAGGTGGGAAGAACCATATATATTATGTTTGCTTTATGGTTTGTGGTATCTTTACCTTATCATATATTAGATATACCGTTCATGGGTACTGGCATAGCTTTTCAATGAATGGCATTTGCAGTTATCAAATGACTTAGCTTCACTTCAACATTCATTCCACCAACCTCAGAAGTCAGGTATTGCTTCTTTTTACATTACAACATGTAAATAGCTTATTATAACTTTAATACAAATACAGGTATTTTACTGACAATACAAATGAAAAAACAATTATTGCTGAGAGGTGGTGTCATCCAGTGGATAGGGCACTGGACTGGGGCTCAGGAGGCCTGGCTTCTGCCACTCAGTGACCTTCAACAAGTCAGTTTATCATACCCTTTGTCTGTCTTGTGCATTTAAATTGTCTCAGCAGTTTCTTACTGTGTCTTTACAAGGCCTAGAACAATAGAGGGCCCCAACAAAGATCGGGGCCTCAGGTGCCCCTGTAATAACAATAATAAATAATAATGATGGTGCAGCATATTCTACAGGCATCAATCATAGAAATTCAGGGCTGGAAGGAACCTCAAGAGGACATCCAGTCCAGCCGCTTTTGCTGAGGCAGGAACAAGTATACCTAGACTATCCCTGACAGGTGTTTGTCTAATCTGTCCTTATATCTTCCAGTGACAGGGATTCCACAACCTCCCTTGGTAACCTATTTCAGTACCACGGGCAGTGGGTAAAACCCTCTCTTCGGGGATGCTAGCCCCCGGCCCACCCCTTCCACCCAAAGCCCCGTTCCTACTGCCCTCCCACTCCCATGTCCACCGGAGCCCTGAGCACCTTCCCTTCCCTGTGGCTGGAGGAGCCCCAGCTGAACCACCCCAACCCCTGGGCTAGCCCAAGCACTGGTCCCAAGCACCTGCCTGATCCCTGGAGCGGCCTGACCTCAGAGCACCGGTTGAAGCACTGGGATGGCCCAAGCAATGGCCCGGGTCGCTGGCCAGCGCACGCACCAGCCTGACCCCCAGGCTGGCCTGAGCAATGGCCCAGGCCACCAGCTGGCCTGAGCGCCATCCGGAGCTGCCCGGGGCTGCTGACTGGCCCAAGCCACCCTGAGCTGCCAGCCCGAGCCACCCTCTGGCGTCTGGGGAGAGAGGAGTGAGGAGAGACGTGGCAGGTGACCTTGCGAGGGAGGGGTATGGAGGAGAGGAGGGACACAGCAGGCCGGGGGGTTTCACAGGTGGGTGGTGGAGGTAAGGTCGGGACGCAGCGCAGTAGGAACCTCTGGAACGGGGGATGGAATGGAGGAGAAGAGCGAGGAGGGACTCACCAGGCAGTGGTGGGTGGTGGGGGCCTCAGGGAAGGGGCAGAGCAAGGAGAGGAAGAGACGTAGCGCAGTCGGGCACACTCCGGCCCAGGCGTCTGGGGGCGGGTCAGTGGTAGCTGTGGTAGGGGAGGCTTAGCCTCCCTTTGCCTATTATACCCACCACCCATGTTCTGTACTAAACTATCCATGTAATTCGAAAGTTTTTCCTAATATCTAACCTAAACCTTGAGATGATGACCTTGCTTAGCAAGATCAGAAGTGATCCATCTAAAAGGAGTGACTGCCAAAAGTAGTGACAATACAAAAATTATACTGTACTATGCCATCATGTATTCTGTATAGCCTCCATATTTTTCAAAAAATGACTTTATATAATATCATCTCTAAAACATTTCTAAACACTAAAACTCTCAGTATCCCTCCATCTATAAAGCCAAGTGCTTCAGTTACGATGGTCCTGATTCCCAACTGCCTTGAACCCTAATCTCTAAAATTGTCTATAGAAAACACTCACCGTTTGAAATCTGATATGTCAGTCCATTCCAAGTGTAGAAGAAAGTGCTCTGTAAAGTTGGATATATATATAGTACACACCCTTGCCACCAGGCCTCCACCCCCACACATAACATATACATAAACATAGGCTGATGGTGTGGAAATTATTTTTATTTTGTGGGGTATATTTTGCTGCTTCATGTTGCTAGATGAATATGTCATTTAATTTTGTTGTGTGTGGTTGTGACGTTCCCCTCTGGTGTTATCTAGACCAGTGATCTGCTGGGTCACGCCAATCCTTGACTCTGGGAGCCAGTCTTACCATGGTCTGCAGTGAGAACCCCCACTCCTGGGCTGTTCACGCACAGCCTCTGGCAAATAAGCTGCTCTCGGCTACTTGCAACCGAATGACACTAGCCAATATCTCCGGTCCCAGACACAACCCTAGAAACCTCCATCTTGCAGTGTCCAGATGCCCGCTGGATGCTGCAAACTTATATGAGTTTGTCAATTTAACAAAGAAATTGATATGTACCAGGCTTCTTATCCCAAGGGGAGTCTCTGACACGCTTCAGACTAAATGCACTGCTTCAGGTAGAATAAACAAACAAATTTATTAACTATAAAGATAGATTTTAAGTGATTATAAGTCAAAACATGACAAGTCAGATTTGGTCAAATGAAATAAAAGCAAAACACATTCTAAGCTGATCTTAATACTTTCAATGTTCTTACAAATTTAGATGCTTCTCACCACAGGCTGGCTGGTTGCTCTTCAGCCAGGCTCACCCCTTTGATCAGTTCTTCAGTCGCTTGGTGTGGTGTCTGTAGATGTAGGTGGAAGAGAGAGAGAGCATGGCAAATGTCTCTCCCTTTTATCATGTCCTTTCTTCCCTCTTGGGGTGAGCATTACCTCATCACAGTTCCAAACTGACCAAAGGAAAGGGGGTGACTCCCTCAAGAGTCTAACAGATTCTTTTGTTGGTGCCTAGGCCAGCATCCTTTGTTCCTGTGAGGCTGGGCTGGGTTTGTCCCATTCATGCCTTGATGAGGTGTGAATTGCCCCTCTGCTTCTGGAGAGTTTTTGTCTGGGCTTGTTTCAAGCCATGAGAATACATTTTCAGCCTCATAACTATATTCATGAAATTATAACCTATAACATCACTATACCAACAATGCTCAGTACATCATGAGTCTTCCGAAGACTCCAGACATGAAAAACTTTGCATTGGATACCACACAATCATTTTACAAGGATGAACATAGGAGTGCTGGGTATTCCCCCGAGGTAGAGAGCGTCACAGTGGTTTTCTTTTGTTATTTGATAATTATTCTTATAGGGATTGTTCTTTAAAATAATGGTTTGTACACCAAGATTTGTGAAGGGACACCCTTTTCATCATTAAAAAAATTAACAAATAATAGAATGGATATATATATTCAGCCCTGCTTATATGCATAAGAAGTATGGCATAAGATGTGGCATGTTCTTTTCTTGTTTCACACTTGTTCTATACATGTTAATGGAAGTTCAAACATGGATAACAAGAATTACCAGTTCTGTTGCTGTTCCATTGCAGATTCATATTAATATGTTGAGCAGTGTTAGAACTGAGTCCTAAGTATCCTTGAGGTTCCTTCAAATGGGAAGTAAGGCATGTGCTAGTGTTGTGGGGTCATCATGAACACAGAGAGCAAATCCTGAAGGGTTTGATGTCGCCTGTATGTCAAGATAGAATTATAGGCTTAAATGCATGATTTTCTTTCTTTTGTCTGTAGCAATATACAGTAACAAAGCACATTATTTTTGGTCTCTGCTGTTATGTAGGATCTGTCTTGACTGGATGACAGGGGATGGATCATTCATAATTGCCATGTTCCATTCATTCCCTCTGAAACATCTGGCACTGGCCACTGTTAGAAGACAGGAAACTGGGCTAGATGGACAATTGGTTTGACCCAGTATGGCCATTCTTATGTTCTCATGTCTCTACTTCTGCTACACCCTCATCGGGTCTCCTCTCCCTGCTTCATCTCTTGTCTTCTACTCTTCCCAATGTCTGACTCTTCCTTCTTCCATAGCACCCTGATGTTTCTTTGTCTTCATCCATATTTGCTATCTTCACCTGCTACACTAAATGATTGCTGGGTGTAGGCTTCTTTTGCACTTCACTGTTCTTTGAAGTGAGACTTTGTTGTTTTTATTGTTATTTGGCTTAAGAAGAAAAGGATACATTTGAATATAGCTTTATTTGTGCAAGGGAATAGTTTCTATCACCTAATTACTAATGAAATAAAGGAGTTCTGGACATTGTGAATGAGCTCTAACATAAATCTGGTCTTAGTATATTCTAATTTTTGGCACAATAGAACTGCAAGATCACTGCTGAGACTGAGAAATAATAGCAATACTAAATATAGCAAAAACGCATTAACCTTCTTCAGTATGCTGTTATCTCATTTCTGTACCATTAGCTGAGCTCCAGTTATCCTAAATGTCTGAGACTGACCTGAATAAATGTCCTGAAGAAGAGCTCTGAGTAGCTTGAAAGTTTGTCTTTTTCACCAATAGAAATTGGTCCAATAAAAGATATTACCTGTCCCACCTTGTCTCTCTAAGACTGAATGTGATTTTTATCCAATTTTCCTATGATGGCTTTTTTATATTGAATGAGTCTATATTTTGCAAAAATTTGGTTATGCCCAGAACACATGACACAGTGATTAAAATATAGTGTTGAGAGTTAGGAGATTTTGGATACTATTCTCAACCTGCTGTGGTCTTGCTGTGTGATGATGAGCAAGACCTTTAACCTCTCTGTTCATCAGTTTTCCCATAAATATATAATGTAAGATAGGGTTAATAATACTTATCAATTTCATAGAGGATTTTGTGCAGTTGTATTCTTTAATGTTTGTAACATGCACTGAGGCACTTGGATAGAAGATACAAATGCAATAAAAATCAAATAAAAAATTAAAGTATTATAATGTACAATATGTCATGCATACTTACTTTTGGTGTAAGAATAAATATATTAACTTACTATTATTATTAATAACAAAGAAACTTTAGATATTTTTACATTTTCATTTTATTTTCAAGACAATTGTGAAGCAGCTCAGTGTTTGGTTTCAAGATGAGAGGTGAGTGGCCCATCCACATACAGCTGACTATTTCATGTTCATACTGTGTAATCTTGTTGACTGAAATGACATGTTTTTGCGGGTGGTTATTGTTGGTTGTTGTTGATAGTTGAAGGGGGAGCTGATTGATAGTTGAAGGGGGATTACAGGAGTGCTATATTTTATAGTTGGAGATTTAAGGAATTGTCAAGAAATGCCTAGAGCAAGGTGTTATGTTTCTTAGCATGCACCCGGAGAAGTTAAAAAAAAAAAAAAGTACTTTTGCTGGAAGGTTGCAGTGTAATACTACTTTTTTTTCTTTACAATTCAAAACAATAACCCCAAACCAGAGTGAGACAAAGCAAGCTGCTCCCTAAAATAGAGAGGCAGAACTCACTCCACCTTACTCTCCGCTGGTAGTCTGCTAATTGCCACAAGGCCCAGATAACATACTTCCTTACAGAACCCTAGCCTGCAAGCAGGACCAGAAAATAAAAACCGTAAAATTGAAAGTGACAGCCTTCAATTTTAACACAGTTAAAATGTTCATTTAAAGCGCTCTCTTGCCTTTACATGCAGAATAGTCAGAATTTGCTGAGCATCACAGCTGGGAAGGGAATGAAGGTGGTAACCATCCCCTTTTGAAAACAAAAATACAATAGTCAAGGAAAACTCAGCTTCTGCGGCATCTAAGGATGAAGTGCACTCCTGCATAAAGGTCCAGCACTAGGCACCTTTTAACTCTCAGGCCTATTGCTGTCATTCTACACAGAGATGAACGATTTTCATTCCTATTGAATAGGAGTCACTACGGGGAGATTCTTGTTTATTCAGAACAGCAGCACTTTGGAACGGACTCTCCTGGTTACTAGTTTGACACTATATTTTAGCAGTTAGGTAAAGCATAAGGGGCATTTCTCATGGAAATGTGGCTGAGTGGTTGAGGGGGTAGGTTAAACTCAGAGTATGGGCACTGGCCATGCTTGGGACCATGATGCCATGAGAAGGCATCTCCACTCCTCCCTCGTCCCCTTATTCTACCCTTCTGTCCTCACTACCACATTTTGCCCTCTGAGCCTGCTCACTTGCTCTTGCCTGACTCGTTGCCTTTGCCTCTGTTCTGCTGTTCAGGCAACTGCCCCATACACTTCTGGATCTGTCCCCTCTGCCCTCATTTGTCCCTCTCTCCTCAATGGCCCCTGAGCTTGCCTTGCTGCCCCACTGGCCCTCTGGAATCTGCCCCATTTCTCCTCAATGTGCCCCTCGCTCTCCCTCCTCCCAGACTCACCTCCTGATGAGCTTCCCCCCCTTGAACCTTTTGTGAGTTCCCAGATGGGATTGTCAGCGTGAAACTCGCCCGGCTCTTCACAAGATGAGACGACCACCCAGGTTTCAGGCTCAGGCCTGGAGCTGATCTGAGCCGAACTAGGTTGCTAGCTATACAGCAGAGCCCTACACAGCCCTACCAAGACACAGCCCCAAACCAAACACCACCACCCAGCCCCAAACATGTGTGTATGTGTAACTGACAGGTCTTTAGGGAGATGGGTTCCATTGGGTGACTTATTATGCAATAATATTATAGCTGTGCAATACTTGTCCACTCAGAAAAATAGTTGAAACAAGAATGCTTTCAAATGCCTGCCTGATGTGAGAGGGTGTGTGTAATACGAACCTTTTGTGTGTGTGTGTGTGGGGGGGACACACACCTTCATCTGAGCTGACACACACCAAACAGTCAGCACTTGCTCTAACCTTCTGTGCCACGGATTCCTTTATATTGTCTTAAGGGGAGCGCATATTTTTTTAGGGCCTTGGAAAACAGCACCTTGAGCACATAAATGGGACACTGCCTACTTCATAACCCAGTAGAGACAAAGGCAGGGGTGTTACAAGTTTGACATTTCTATTAAAATGTTATTGAAAATTAACTCAGCCTTGATGTTATCTAAAATACTAAATAAGAGAAACTTTCAGTCCCATTTCTCATTACAGGGGATACACCAGTATGTTTCTTATTTTTATTTTCCCCATAGTCTGTTAAATTGACTAATAAAGTCAACACAGAGTTCTCTGTGTGGCTTCAAAAAACTCGGTAATTTTGTTAGAAAACGTTGAAATCCAACCCCAAAGTATTCAGCCCAAATATTTAGTTAAAGTAACCCTGTGGGTTAATAAACTAAACAAAGGCAAACCATGCAAAACTGCAGCAATGAAAACCAGGCTAAATAAACGAAGGAAAGTTTATAAGAACCCTTTAGTAGGAAAAAACAGCGAAGGAAAACTGCATGAAAGTTTAATATGAAGCATGTGATAGACAGGGGCTCATTTTACAGGTACTGGGCTTTACTTCCAACATTCACCATCAACAAGGAATTTCATATTAGTTTGCACATATTTCGAAGCCATATCGATGCGACTTCTGTTCAAGATTCCAAAGGCAGATTACATGTGGCTTAAAAAAAAACAAAACAAAACAAAAAAAAACACCCAACCTTTTACCCTTGTTTACTTTCGCCTCCAAAACTCATTACACTGTTAATTTCAGCGTCTGACTGATTTACCTATTTCAGTTTTAGTAATGTGGTTGCAAAATATTTATCTTTTGCACAAGAATCTGGCTTATTTTGGTTAGAGACCAAATGTTTGCTCATTTGCAAAAGTCGCTGGAAATGGAGATCTAACTAAAATATCTCATTTAAATCACTACTTTTAAAACTAGCTAATAATAGTAAATCATACTTTTATCTAGCTGGATCAAGTAAGTCTGTTAAAGTGACATGATTAACAGAGCAAAGTTTGTTATTCAATATTACACGAAACAGGCTTCAATACGCTGACAATTTGGTAATAATTATAATCATTATTATTCTGCTGTTTACATCAGGACAAAAGAAACTTTCACGTGCAATTGTTTCTTTGATCAAACAGAGAGCATGGGATTGGTTAAATGTTTTCCTGTGGAATAATGGGTTTCCAAAATTATTTTCTTTTGCATTATAACCCCAGGAAGAAGTCGGGGAGGAGACCACTGGAAAAACAAGCCCAAAAATAACAGGAGATTGTTTAAACTTCTCTTAGTTGCTGTTCGTTTTCAAGAAAAGCTGAATAAACAGCCTCGGCCCCTCCTGACACTGCAGAAAACAGGTTTGTAATGAAAGAAGTGCAAGGGAAAAGATTTTCTTTTTCAAGCACTTAACGTTCCCCTTTTCAGAAAGTATCTACATGCAACCCAGGGAGTACTTTATTTACCACGTAGAGGAAACAAGTCAAATTTAAAATTAACCTTCAGTCGTGCTGGGAATATACCGACCAAATGTGGGGGCAGTTCCTTTTTTCTTCTCATTCTTTTTTAAATTCCACTGCTTAGCCATCACCCCGTTGAGCTGCAAAGGAAGGGAACGGTCCATTTTGGTGACAAGCCCTGATGAAATTATTTTCTTTTAAAAGATGGACTAAGCCAGTGGCAACAAAGCTTTACAAGAAAAAGAGAGAGAGAGTGGGGTAAAATACAACACATTTATCTATCAATTGCTAGACAAGACAAAGAGGGTTTAACAACAGTTTGAAAAGAGTGGCCTGTGAATGGTTACTATTCAATTTGTATTTTATTCCCCGCTGGTCATGGAATTGAGATCAGAAGAAAAAGTGAAAACACATGGCTGAGGTCAGTAGGATCAGAGAACCACCACATACAGCAAAGGGAAGGAAAAGCAATGGGAACTTGTGTGAAGAAATGGATTATATAAACAGAGCTTACCATCGCCTGCACCCCATTATCCTATAATTTACACTGCATGGGAGCATAGAAATATATTAAACTAGTGATAGGTTTCACCGTTGCTTTACAACCTCGCCTTATGCCAATCACTTCCACTATATACTTTCAGACATGTTTAGAATTCTTGAACTAATGTGTTTATTTTAAATATCACAGGGAAATTATTACATCACCAGCAAATAATGCTGGGGAAGGCTGCCTTCCTTTTGAAGTATGCAGCAGTGAAACATGATTTTAATTACATAATCATTTTGAAACTGTAATTATACAATAAACGAGGGGGATTAAGCGGGAAGGATATAGTATATTAAAAATTGCTTAGGTCTTGAGAAAACAAACACCGACACAAAAGAAAAGCTAGTCATGGGGACTGGTTGATAAATTTGAGCAATCACATTTATTTTTTATTTTTGTCCAAGGGCTGAAACCCACCAACAACTGGGGAAGTTTGCTTTCTTTTCCGAAGTAAGGAAACCCAGGAGTTTATTCCATGAGGGTTCAACACAAATCTGTTGACGTTTTGCAAAGTCGAACTCCAGAAATGTGAGCGGAGGGTAGAATCAAATGTGAGCGGAGGGTAGATTCAAGGCAGCAACTGGCTTATTACAGCCTTAGCAGAGTAGGTTTGCTGTTATGTTACCTAAAAACAAATGCACGTTAGGAAAGATTCCGTGTCAGGGCGAACTGCGGATTCAGCGAATGAAGCCAGATGAAATCGAACGGCGCAGCCTTTCAAAACAGTTTTTTCCTTCTTTGCAGAAGGAAGCAGGTCCATCCATCCTACTCACCTCAAATCATCCGTATCAGCTCATCCCAATCTGCAGGCTCCTTTTATGTATGTATTTTTGCCCTAAGAATTTTATCTTTGTGGGTTCGAGATCGCTTTTAACAGGACGGGGTGGATACTCCTTAATACCCCCAAACTTTTCTTTATTTAAAGTTTAGAATAACATTCGCCGCATAAATGTGTGTCGCTTCTCCCCAGCCTCTCATTAATCGCATTTACTAGTTTCCAACAGAACCCCAACTAAAACAGATAGGGTTAAAACAATATAAACGCTAACTAAATAGCCAAGTCATAAACAGGGAGCTAGCATCCATAGCCATAATTCATCTTCTTCATCTCAAAAGACTGAGGCAGACGGAAATCGGTTTCCAAAAGGTGAATTAGTAGCTCTTCCCTCAGTTTGGAGATGAATTACATGAAGCCTAATCACTGGGGATGTGCCCTTCAGGTGACGCCTATTTTCCATCTTAGCCTCTCTAATCAAACTGTCACCGAATCTGACATCTTGGGTATCTTACATTAAAAATAATAGAAATAGCAGCCAAACAAAGGGTCGCGCGTCACTCAACCCAGAATCGCCTCAGAAAGCGTTCTCTTGCTCTGGGGCTGTATGAGATCCCCCCTCCCCCCCCAGAAGAAATGTGTTGACTTTATTTTAAGGGATTTATTTTTAACAAATGAGAAATTAAACAGGCCAATACTAATCCAAGTGAAATCCAGTGGAAGCCTTTTCATAAATGTGAAGGCTAATTTGCATTCAGCAAAAGCCTATTTGGAAATGCATCTGGATCACAAAACCACTAGGGATTTAAAAGCAAACAAAGCCAAAACAGAACACACGGGAGAGGTTTGGAAGGGATATGAACTCTACCCTTCAGAGCATGAGCAAACCTCTGACTCCGGAGGGGGAGGAAGAAAGGACAAGTCTTCCCATGACTGCCAGTGCCTACCGGGGTTTCTGGTACCTTCCTCTCTGAAGCATCTGATACTGGCCACTGCCAGAGCCAGGATATTGGACTGGATGGACCGCTGGTCTGATGCATTGTAGCAATTCTTATGTTCCAGTTTCCTTAGGGAGGGGAGATCATCAGTTCTGTTTTTAAGTCTTGGTGGCAAAATCCAGGTGTGCAGTGGGGGAGGGAGTAGAGTTGAAGAGAAGGTGTCTGCACATGGCATTAGTGCAGGCAGCCGATTTACTGGGAGGGGGTATCAGGTGCCAAGCAGAGCGCACTTTGCTATGGCAGCTCCTTGGAAGAGACAAACCTTGTTTTCTGAGCGCACAGAAGCTATTTCCCGCCTGAGTGTGTTAGACGTTGAGATATCCCGTCTGCTTGTCAACAGCTATTTTGAATCGCACAGAGCCGTGTTGATATCAAATGTACCCAAGCAGACCAGAAAGAGAATTTAAAACATCGACGACAACGCTAGGCAAACAGCCCTGCGGAGAGGGGGGTTTCTCTCGCCGCTCCGCCTGGCTAGTGTGTGGAAAGGCGGACTGTGTGCTTGGCAATGCCCCCGTCCTGTGTTAGATCTGTGGCAGGGCGGTGCCAGGGACAAGGCCCCGGCCCTCCCCGAGGAACAGCTTAATGCGAACTAATAATCCTCGATCACCGGGGACTGCTTTGAGTAGTCAATTAATGGGCCAAATAACGACCCCTCTCTGGAAATCTCACGCAACTAGTGTCCCCACAAAGGGGCAGCTCGAGTAGGAAAAAATAATACCCACCCCGGGCAGTATTCATTCAGTGGAGATTTAAAAACATCCCCGACATAAAGGGCGAGGGGCGTCGCCCCGGTGCTCCCCAAACATCGTTAACAGTCAAACAGCGTCCCGCCGGCTGCCCAAAGGCGCCGAGGCAGAGGCACGTGGGGCTCGGGATGGCAGATGCTGCAAGCCGAGCCCAGCAGACGCAGCAGGCTCCCTAGGGAGACGCACGTGCTGTAGCTCACTGTTCGGCTGGCTCGCGCCCCTGGGGCTGACCTGGTCCCGAGGCTGGTCGGCTCAGAGGAGGGTTAATAGCTAGCCCCGTCTCATCCCCGTTAGTCCCGAGACACACAGGAACGCCAGTCGTTTCCAACGGACCATCAACGAGAGAGAAACCGGTAACCGAGGGACCGGTCCCTGCACTGTTAAAAGGGTTTCTGGCTTATCTGGGTCAGTTCGTGAATCTCGTTTCCTTATTGCAATCCAGTGAGCAAAATACAGCGCGTTATGGGGCAACATCCAACCACAGAAGCGAACCCTGCACACATGTGGGTAAAGTGATTAAACGAGTGGCGCTGTCAGCACGGCCGACAGTCGGTGCTTGTAACATCAGCTCCCCCAAACTGCATTTGTTATCGTTTTCTTTTCTACACTCAGCTCCATTTATTCCACAGTGGGAAAACCGAAACACAGGACAAATACAAACAAACCCTCAATCCAGGATATTTATCTTCATTTGAGAGGGGTGGCATGAGAGACATGTGTAACATTCGTTCCCACCAAAACAGCTGTCCTACTTGTACTCTCAAGAACTGGGACTTCCCCACCATTTTGATGTAAGCGATGTAAAAGTGACCGGTTGCGTGGGAAGTGCCTTATAAGCGATCCCACACCAAACTCCCGCGTTACAAATTATACTCGCACTCAGGATAGGTAATCACAATGTGCGCCGTCAAATGATCTGATCTGAATACGTGTCTAACAAAGTAATGCCTAAGGGAAGTTAGAAAGAAAGTCATAAACGAGTAAATAGAAGCAATGCCGTAGTCGCCCAAGTTAATTCCCTATTGAAAAACTGCTTCTATTATAATGTCCAAGTCTCTGTTTACATAGAAACACATCTGAATTGCATCAAGAGACGGCGTTTACATGAGATTTCCAATTATAGGCGTTTGTGAGCTCTGTATCAAGGGATTAACGTGACTAAGTGGTGTAATGCGTTACTTTCTCAATACATACCGAACATGAAAGTGTGGTATTATTTCAGAGTAGCTTTATTACATTAAAGTGAATTTTCACTTGATTAGCTTTCCTGATGATCTCCGAATACAATGGTGATTGGATGCTTTCACATATGGATACTGTATGGATCACCAGCTGTTAGACACCCAGCGATACAGACGGTACATAATTTGTTGACCTGCGTCGCATGTTCATATTGGAGACGCGATGTTTTGAATTTCTGATCAATAACAAAGGTTCGAGCCTTCTGGGAAAGTTTGCATGGTGGTTTAAAACAGCACAGAAGCCATTAGTTGAGTCGCCCCGAGCTCATTGCAAAGACCATTCCGGGACCCTCCTGCCTGAAATTATTCCGTGGCCACCATATTTCCTCTTTTGTGTTGTGGCTGTGGCTAAGTCTCTTTCTCTCCCCGCCCCCTGTCTTCCTAAGACTTTAAGATGTCCTTCAGTGAGTGTGCTTCTGGTAAACACGAAGTTCAAAGGAAATCGTACGTTCTACCCTCCAAACTGATAAGAGTTTCACCGATCTGGGGAGATAATTGTGCTGCAGCAGTGTTTGCCTCGGTTCAAAGAGCAGGTGCTCTCGAGTCAGTTGCACTGCGTTTGGCAATTGAGGCAGCCAAACATATTATTTCCCAATTCACCTTCCCCGACAGCCTTGGTGGGAGAGGATCATGGAGAGGGCGAGGGAATGAACGATAATGGTTAACCCGGTAATAATGTCGCCCCACATGTCCAGCATCCAGTTAGGAACGTCTTCACCTCTATATTTCCTCTGTCCAACTGCCTGAGACCTTCCCTTATTTGAACACAGAGCAGAGACAAGAGCACGTGACGGGAGGACAGCTGACAGTGCTCTGGTATATTGCCAATACACCTGTGCTTCAATCACTCCAAGCGGAGCAAATCACGTCCTTGCTTCTTCCGCCGAAGGGTTTGGGTTTTTTGTAGCTGCTCTAAATGACAATCGTGACATAATCGAAACTAAGGAGCTGCGGTATTGGTTTGAATCAGAGAAGCGCATCTTATCTTAAGGCAAGAAACTCTTCTTAATGACCAGTACTGGCAACTTTAGTTCTCAATGCTTCTGTCTCAGCAAAACCAAGTCATGATCAACACATCCTGCTTCTTAAATTAGTCTGAAGGTATTTGGATCAACGCATGCTCCTTTTCTTTCTAGGTTTTATTGTTTCCAATAAAATAGCGAACGAAGTAACGCCCCTGGGTTTAGCAAGGTTACAAAATGACATTTCTTGATCACATATTAACAGTCTCTAAGGCCGTATTAAGGTAGAACTGGCTGTCGAGTAAGACGCCACTCCCGTGAGGGGCTATGGTCTCGCAACCCCCCTTTTAGTCCAATCCACTCACCCTTATAAAGGTAATTCACAAACAAACAAACAAACAAAAAAAAGAGTCTGAGGGGTCGTTGATCGTCCCAATCCCTGACGATGTCTACAGACGTCACATCCCGAGCCTGGAATCCTGAGAAATGATTTTGATCACATACTTCGTTTTTTTTGCTGTATTAAAAGATGTATTTTCCGCCTACACGTGCCTTTTTAATGGGTGATGAAGAGTGAGACTCCTGTTAAACATGCGAAGGAGGTAGCTGTGTAAGCCAGAAGCCCATGGAGTACCACAATAAGGATACTGCTCATAAAAGAATTAATACTTTGCCTTTATATAGGTTCTTTTATCTGAGTACCTCAAAGCGCTGCACAGACGTTAATTAGCGTGCACAACGCCCCTGCAGAGTATTAGTTGTTTGTGTGGAGGTTAATAAAAAGGGCACCCATGGAAACAGTCTCTGGGCACATATGCCAAAAAGTGAATACAAAGTACAATACTAGCAAACAGAATGGACACCCCGCCCCCCCCCAATAAGTTCTTACTTACAAGCATGCGTAGAGGAGGGGGTGAATGCCAGACCTGAAGACCTTCCACTGAAAACCTTGTCTTTACCGTTTAGACAGTTAAGCCTACAGATTGTTAGTAAAAGCCCCTCATCTGATCGCAGCCATCCTGGCAGAGTACAGGGAGAAAGATGGCCTCGCAGATATTCAGGAGCCAAACCATAGCCTCTGATGGATCCATCAATACTTCGGAATTGCACTCAGGAAAGACAAAAGAGGAGCGTTACATACTTCCTGTGTCTGACATCATTCTCTGTGGGCAGCCACATTCTGTACCGGTTGTAGCTTCAAGGGTTCTCCTATATACAACGCATTGCAATAATCTAATAGAGAGGATAAAGGCAAGGGTCACTGTGGCGAAGTCTATATATGAGGTCTCGTCAAAGGCGTGATTTAAAACCAAATTCAGTGCAAAAGGATGGGTGGACCCTATTACTTTGGTTTAATTCAATTTAGCTTAAAACTCGTAAGACCACAAAAGGGAAGACAAACTGTCCATTTGAGAGATGGTTTCCTGCACCTAGAGTGATTGAATCTGGCATGGGAAGGTGTACCTTACATTCTCCTGCAGCAGTGTGGTCCTGTTGTGTTGGAGCGGGGATTTACACGGAGGGAGGACAGGTGGTGTTGCTGCTTCCTATTTTCCCCTGAGGATTCTGCCAGGGAAGGGGAGCTTGAAATCATATTACCAGCTCCATAGATACTTGCTGATGGAGGCAGATGCACTGAATCAGTGCATCCTCCATCACCCTGGCCATGCCTTTTCCCTGGACAGCACACCCACTTTTGGCTGCACTGGCCTCCTATGGCCACTGGAAGAGGCTTGCATAGACCTGGGGGTGAATTTAGCCATTTGATTGCGGCTAGACCTTCCCTGGTAACCAGGACAGGTGCTTGTCTGCTTTCAAGCATGAGGGGGCAGCAATGAGACCATCTTGGAAAGTGCACATTGTTGGACAGAGCCTACTTTTCTTTAAACTCATTCACTGTTCCATTATTAATAGGACGGGAATGGGACAAACTCTCCCCAGACTTGGTTAAAAGAACGGATAATCAGAGAAATGATGCTAGGGGCCCCCGGAAGAGAGTGAGAGCACACAAGTATACCCAGCCCTCAGCTTCCTTCCTTCCTTCTGTAGATCTAGAGCTGTGTGTGGCTCAAAGTCATGTCAGTGCTACCAACCTACTATTTCCAATCAAGTTTAAAAATGAAAGTTCGAAAAAAACCACTCATGCTAGTAGCACACAGGGGCGGCTCTATGTTTTTTTGCTGCCCCAAGCACGGCAGTCAGGCGGTCCGCGGTCACGCGGATTCGGCGGCGTTTCTGCGGGAGGTCTGCCAGTCCGCGGCTTCGGCGTACCTGCCGTCGAATTGCCGCCCTCCCGCAGGCATATCGCCGAATGCGGTCTGACTGTCACCCGCACAGCCACCGGCAGGCCGACCCCCGCGGCTTGCCGCCCGAGGCACGCGCTTGTTGCGCTGCTGCCTGGAGCCGCCCCTGGTAGCCCATTTTCTATACAAGGAATCTGGATCACCAGCTTTGTCACCTTCCTTCCATCTTACTTAGTTACCAGAACACATTTAGAAGTGCAGAAGTGGCCCCGAGGTCTAGAAGCTGTACAATGTGATTTCATGCTGGGGGTCAGAATTCAGGCTATTCCTGAGCTCACTGGCTGACCAGATGGGAGCACTGAGTATGCCTAGCCACCTGAGGTGGGGAAGAGAGAAGGAATACTCAGTCACAGGCAATACCATCCTCTGCATGGTCTTTAATTCTTATTAGCTCTGAAACAGCTCTTGGTGTTGTTCTATTAACATATCATCCATCTTCATTGAACTAGTGAGTCTGCTGCTAACAGCATCATTGTTTCCCCTGCAGAGACAGAAAATAGCCTTGGACATATGTCAAGATAAGATTAAAAAAAGGACTAATCCAAATACACATTTCCAGGACTTCCAGATTTCAGGCTTCACTAAAAGAGCTGTAACTGGGATCCATTTCTCAGTGTCCTGTTAGAGCTGGCCGTGGCAGCATAGTTTGACCTCCCTGGACATTTAGCCTGTACCAATACAGTCAGCAGTTCTATTTTTGCTTTAAGGCAAGGGCTTCTCGGACTCCAGGATCTGGGGCAATGACTCCTTCTGTCCGGCTTCCGGGAGAGGCAGGGTTCTGTCTAGGTCAGGAAGCTCTAGGTACTACCTCCCTGTCTCTCTCAGATGTATCTTCAAAATAGACCTGCCATTGGTATCTTACAGATAATAGCATTTATTCCACATATATCTATCATTCAGCAGGGCTAAGCCATAATCCAGATCCAACAGTGAAAAAAAACATGTTTAAACATAGCCACATTTCATTATTTTGCAGGACTACATCTTTACAATAATAATAGTATTTATAAACCACCTCCCTTGGCAAGGTGCTCTGAGCAACACAGCACAACGGAACAAAAACACAGCTTAGAAAATTATTAAAACAGCTCCCAGCACTTCAGATGAGATACTCAACAAATGGGGGTGGAGGTGGAGGTGGAGGAGGGAGGGAGAGGAGCTGAAACGGGAACAAGGGAATGGAGGAGGGCTCGAAGTCTGGGACCAACAAAGGTCAAGCTAGAAAACACAAATGGGAAAAATGCTGTTTTTAGCTGTTTAAAAGTGTGGTGGGATAGGCTGAGAAGGAGAAGTGAGTTCCATGCCCACAACAAAAGGATGATAAGCATATATAATTGGGGGATCCTTAAAAAGGTGTGGGATGGTTGAGCTCAGATCATTATATACAAGGTCCCTTCTTTAAGTGCTTTTTTGCCCTCATGAAAGTTTTGGAGGTTTTATGGCTGGGTGTCCTCAGTGGAGTACTCTGGGACTCAGTTCCCTGCTAGTCAGAGCCACCAATAAGACCAGTCTCAACCAACTGCTTGTCTGCTCCATGACACTGGCAGGCCAGCTCAGGCCAAGGCCCCTAGGCATCACTGAACACTGGCAAATGCATTGCTGGAAACCAGTCTGGCTCACTTGTGTGTTAGCATCGTTAAAACAGATGTAAAGTTTATAAGAACGTGTTTAGACTTTATGAAACACGTGTGGGTTGCTGCATGCATTAATCTCACCTATAATATCTGTAACCTATGTTATAAGATAAGATATAAGTGTTTGCTATGAAACTGGAACACCCCCAAATCAGGAGGAAGCATTACCTAGTGTGAATTACTAGTTTAACATAAGAGGTGGCATCTCCTGTCCAGCAAAAGAAGACCAGATGAACCATTGTGGAACATCAGTGGACAAAAGACTGTGTTGATTGCTCCCCACACACCCAGGAAGAGTGGACAAGGGTATGTGCATGTCCCATCACAGTTTGAACTCTGGGGGAAGGGAATAAAAATCCCTGGCCAGAATGCTCTGTATCACTATGCTGCTTGGAATTTGGATAGGGCAACCTTTCTAAGCATGAGCAAGGGATCCCCAAGTTGCTTAGCTTGGGTTAGCCCTAAGGGACTGTAGCGGGGCGGCCTGGCTTCCAGGCGCCCCAGGAAGCGATGAGCCAGAAAAGCCGCCAGAGTGGGCGGAGCCACCGCGGCCTGTCCCCGCCCCCCGGAAGTCAAGGGGCGGGACAGGAAGTATAAAGGCCAGGCCCCAGCGCTCAGTAGGGGGCCGGCAGCGGGAGAGGACAGACGCTGGTGCCCGAGCTCCCACGGACCTGAGCCTGCCGAGAGCCCGGTATCCTGAGGAGGACTGGCCGAGCCTGCCGAGAGCCCGGTATCCTGAGGAGGACTGGCCGAGCCTGCCGAGAGCCCGGTATCCTGAGGAGGACTGGCTGAGCCTGCCGAGAGCCCGGTATCCTGAGGAGGACTGGCTGAGCCTGCCGAGAGCCCGGTATCCTGAGGAGCGGTCTGAGCTTCCCCCCGCCGAGGGCCCAGAGGGAGCGACAGACCTACCTGGTGCTTGGGGCCCGGAGGAGCCTATGATCTGCTACCCAGCAGACGGAACTCAGGAGGAGCAGGTACCCGAGGAGGAGGAGATGGGAAGTGGCCCGGGGATAGCAGACCCCGAACCCATGTCAGTGTGTTGCGGTCAGGATCCCCACTGACTGGGCGGCAGACGGACTGCTGCGGATAGGGCCCCGGGCTGGAACACAGTGGAGTGGGTGGGCCTGTGTTCCCCCCCCTGCCACCCCACGCCGGGTGGCAGTCTCTCCCCCTCCTTGTCCAAGGGGCCTGGGCCCCTGACTGACTATCCGTTGGCTGCCCCGCCCTGACCTAGGGCCTGGGCTAACCCAAACTGACCCAGCCCCTGCTACAAGGCCTGGGCCACTGACTGACTATTGGTGTGCTGCCCCGCCCTGACCCAGGGCCTGAGCTCTGAACTGCTAATTGTGTGCTCAGTCCCTGCATAAGGGCCTGAGCTCTGAACTGCTAATTGTGTGCTCAGTCCCTGCATAGGGGCCTGAGCTCTGAACTGTTAATTGTGTGCTCAGTCCCTGCATAGGGGCCTGAGCCCTGAACTGTCAATTGTGTGCTTAGCCCCTACCCAAAGGTCGGGGCCCTAACTGTTATTCGCTTTGTAGCGGGGCGGCCTGGCTTCCAGGCGCCCCAGGAAGGGACGAGCCCCACCCCGGAACTACTACAGGGACATATAGAGCTTGCACATTACAGCAGCTTCTAAGACTATAACTCATTTGTGTGTGTATGTTTACTTGCTTTAACCTTGTAAATAACTCTTGTTTCTTTTTCCAATTAATAAATCTTTTGTTAGTTTATTACAGGTGTGATGTTGCACTCCATATGCTTTATGAAAATATGCTTGGAATGTGAATATAATGTACCTGGAATATGCTTTATGCAAAAGGCCTCTTGTAAGGTATCATTACAAAGCTTATAATCTACTGAGTGTGTTCATCCTATGTGTATGTATGTATCATTCTTGTATCTAAAACTAGAAATATGAAGTTAACTCGGAGGTCCTATTGTAATTATGCAAAGCGTGGGCCATTAATGGTGGTTTAGAATCTTGATGTCACCCATTGACTAGGACAATTGGCTGTAGATGGTTTATTTACCTGCAAGCCTTTTTGTGGACATGGGGGCCAGCCTGTGATTAATGAAGAATGAGGTCTGACACGTGACCATGTCACCTGATACTGGAATACATCTTAAACCTGAGGCTTTTCCATTTATAATGAAGGGTGGGAACCCAGAGAGAGACAAAGGATTTCCGCCTGTGCCAAAGATATAAAAGGGGGTGGAACAGAACAAAGGGGGCTGAAGTAATGAGAAATCCCCCAGTTACCACCTGAGCTGGAACTAACAAGAACTGTACCAGGGGAAAGGATTGGGCCCAGACTAAGAAGGAGTCTAGTCTGTGAAAGAAGCTTTTATTGGAACATCTCTGAGGGTGAAATTTACCTGTATTCAGTTTCTTAATGTATTAAGCTTAGACTTGCATGTTTTTGTTTTATTTTGCTTGGTAACTTACTTTGTTCTGTCTGTTAGTACTTGAAATCACTTAAATCCTACTTTTATACTTAATAAAATCACTTTATTAATTAACCCAGAGTAAGTGATTAATACCTGGGGAGCAAACAGCTGTGCCTATCTCTCGATCAGTGTTATAGAGGATGGAAAATTATGAGTTTACCCTGTATAAGCTTTATACAGAGTAAAACAGATTTATCTGGGGTTTAGATCCCATTGGGAGCTGGGTATCTGGGTGCTGGAGAAAGGAAACCTGCTAACTCTTTTCAGTTAAGTCTGCAGCTTTGGTGGCGTGATTCAGACCCTGGGTGTGTGTTGCAGCAGGCTAGCATGTCTGGCTCAACAAGACAGAGTTCTGGAGTTTCAAGCTGGCATTGGAAAACGGGCTCAGAGGTAATTCCAGCATGTCAGGTGACAGTCCCAAGGGGGTCTCTGTGACCAAACCCATCACAACAGGATTGGCTACAAGCATTGTCTTTGATGAGAAATCTAAGGTACAATTGATCTTGGGTAAGTGACTGGTCCTTTGGGACTGGGAGTAACCTGAATATTGTTGTGATTTTTGATGTAAGGGACCATGTATCACAAAGGTATGCTTGCCTGGGTGGCAAGATAGATGGGAATGCCCAAGGGGACTGTCCGTGACTCAATATTAAGGCTGTTCTAGTGCTTGAGGAGTTCACACTGGATACTTGGTTGGTGAAATCTAGATATAGAACCACAACCAGCTGGTTTGTGGCAGTCTACCCTGAGGTTGGCACTCATATCTGTGAGCACTCCAGAGAGCTTGATATGCTCCTCCTACAAATCTCATTGTGCTTTCTTCCAATGACATCCCTTATCCCTCCTCCCCCAATCCTTCCCGTAACCTACTGCCATCACAAAGCCCACAAAAAAAGTCAGTCTAGAAGAGGAGGGACAGTTGAGGAAAGAGCACTACTTATTTATATAATTACAAAATGTAACAAAACAAATGCATTTACATATAGAAAAGATTGTCTGTGTTTGTCTCCCTCTTCTCCACCTTACATATGTTGCTCATCTACTTAAACTGGAAGCTCCATGGGGACTATGTTTATCTTATGTTTGGACAGTGCTTAGCACAGACGTTCCCAATGTGGCCCATGGCCCACAGAGCACTTGCTGGAGGTCTATGGAGAGCTGACTAGAAACATGGTACTGGCTGTCCTCCTTTCCAGATGCTAATCATATTAAAAGAAGCTAAAATAAGTTAACTAGTTTCCTAATAATTACTTTCCATGTTAGAGATTGCTATAGTTCCCACAAGGCTGTTATGAAAAAAATAACATAATCAGAAGAAGACTACATTGAAAGAATATTGAGGTTGCAAAGTCAAGCAGTCAAAAGTTGCGCAAAGCCACATTTAAGATAGCCTGTGCAACCCTAATTTGGTCCCCTTGTGCATAAGAATTGAGATATGTCTCTTCAATGACAGGATCACACTTTTTTCCAACAGGATCTCTGCCCCATTCAGTGCACATGATGGAAATGAATAAGAGATGTGTAGTGAATGAGGCTGTTGTCTATAGAACCCCTGGAAAGTGTGTAGTGAACAAAGCAGGGGACAACAAGAAGAGAATGGATCATCTAAAGGTTAAGGCAGTTGATACTTTTCTTTGCCCTTAATCACTCTGTGCCTCAGTTCCCCCATCTGTAAAATGGGATAAAGCCACCTATTCTCATCAGGAAGTTATGAAGATAAATTCAGTGCTTGTGAAGAATTTGGATACTACTATGAGAACACCATAGAAACACCCCGGAGGCAATTAATACTCTGCAATCTATGGAGGGTTTGGATGGTATGCATTAAATAAGGCCTGGGGCTACACTTTGGATGAGGATAAAAAGCAATATTGAACAACTACCTGTTCACAGAATGAGGCAGAATTTTGTGAAAGAAAAATAGTACATAATTAAAGACTATCATAAAGCATATGCACAAGGTGATTGAATAAAGGTCGCACAGGCAGCATTAATAATGACATTTCCTAATCACTGAGTGCTTATCTTTGTAACCTTGACATTCCTTTTAATTAGGGCTATCGATTAATTGCAGTTAACTCAGATGATTAACTCAAAAGAGTTATGATTAATTGCAATTTTAATCACGCTGTTAAACAATAGAATACTAATATAAATTTATTAAATATTGTAGATATTTGTCTACATTTTCAAATATATTGATTTCAATTACAACACAATACAAAATATATAATGCTTACTTTATATTTTTATTACAAATATTTGCACTGTAAAAATGATAAAAGAAATAGTATTTTTCAATTCACAAGTAGCGTAGTGCAATCTTTTATTGTGAAAGCGCAACGTACAAATGTAGATTTTTTGTTACATGACTGCACTCAAACAAAACAATGTAAAACTTTAGAGCCTACAAGTCTACTCAGTCCTACTTCTTGTGCAGCCAATCGCTAAGAGAAACAAGTTTGTTTATATTTCAAGGAGATAATGCTGCCTGCTTCTTATTTACAATGTCACCTGAAAGTGAGAACAGATGTTCACATGGCACTTTTGTAGCCGGCGTTGCAAGCTGGCAATGCCAGATATGCTAACCATTCGTATGCCCCTTCATGCTTTGGCCACCATTCCAGAGGACATGCTTCCATGCTGATGATGTTCGTTTAAAAAAAAAAATCTGTTAATTAAATTAGTGACTGAACTCCTTGGGGGAGAATTGTACGTCTCCTGCTCTGTGTTTTACTTGCATTCTGCCATATATTTCATGTTATAACAGTTTCAGATGATGACCCAGCATGTTGTTCGTTTTAAGAACACTGTCACTGCAGATTTGACAAAATGCAAAGAAGGTACCAATGTGAGATTTCTAAAGATAGATACAGCACTCAAACCAAGATTTAAGAATCTGAAGTGCCTTCCAAAATCAGAGGCATGGGGTGTGTAGCATACTTTCAGAAGACTTAAAAGACCAAACACTCAGATGCGGAAGCTACAGAACCCAAACTATCAAAAAAGAAAATCAGTTTTCTGCTGGTGACGTGACAGATGATGAAATTTGAACATGCATAGGTCTGCACTGCTTTGGATCATTATTAAGCAGAACCCGTCATTAGCATGGACGCATGTCCTCTGGAATGGTGGTTTAAGCATGAAGGGACATATGAAGTTTTAGTGCATCAGGCATGTAAATATCTTGCAACACCGGCTACAATGGTGTCATGCTAACGCCTGTTCTCTCTTTCAGGTGACATTGTAAACAAGAAGTGAGCAGCAAATATCTCCTGCAAATGTAAACAAACTTGTTTGTCTGAGCGATTGGCTGAATGAGAAGTAGGACTGAGTGGACTTGTAGGCTCAAGTTTTCCATTGTTTTATTTCTGAATGCAGTTATTTTTTGTACATAACTCTACATTTGTAAGTTCAACTTTCATGACAAAGAGACTGCACTAAAGTACTTGCATTAAGTGAATGAAAAGTAATCATTTTTACAGTGCAAATATTTATAATAAAAATAAATATAAAGTGAGCCCTGTACACTTTGTATTCTGTGTTGTAATTGAAATCAATATTTGAAAATGTAGAAAACATCCAAAACTATTTATATAAATAGTATTCTATTATTGTTTAACAGCGCAATTAATTACAATTAATTTTTTTAATCGCTTGACAGCCCGACTTTTAATGTAGTTTTCTCTATGTTCTATAGGTGCAGACAGAGGGGGAGAGCTCAGTTGTGTCATGTAGGCACATCCTAGAGTAGGGGTATTTGAGGAGGAAACGGGACTCCTGAGGCTGATAGTGCCTGTTAATGCCATGGTGGGCCTGGCTCCCTCTGTGAGGCTGTGTGAAGAAGTTGGCAGGAAGATGCACTGACTCCTCCCTATTCCCCTTAGGGGGATGTGTACCCCACAGGAAATAATCCCTGTGCTCATGCAAATGCAGGGATGGTGACTGTGACTGGCCCTTGCACAGCATGTGGAGGGGAGGCTCCTGGTGCTCTGCTCCCACCAATTATGTTCTGGCCCATACTGCATGTAAGTGTCAGATATGCATCCAAAAGGCAAACAAACCAAGGTACCATCAAATTCGACTCCATTCCTGTGGTGACTGTCATGTTTCTACTGAGGGAAGAGAAAAGCAGCCACATGAAAGGGTGGAGCAGCACATGACACAAGTCAGCACAAAGGTGGCAAAGTGGCAGCTAGGCAGGCAAGCCATCATGACAGGCCGCAAAAATCAAGGCAGAAGCTGCCAAACCAAAGAGGCCCCTACATAGTTGTGTAACAAGAAACTCAATGAACAAAACAACCTATGCTCCTCCCACAAAATGGCTTACCAACATACAAACAGCCAGAAAGCCCTCCATGTTGAGACACCTGCAGAAATACCAACAAAGAAACAGCAGGAACTCTAAGGGTATGTCTACACTACGAAATTAGGTTGATTTTATATAAGTCGATCTTTAGAAAGCAATTTTATACAGTTGATCATGTATGTCCCCATTAAGGGCAGTAGATCGGCGGAGTGCGTCCTCAATACAGTGGCTAGCATCGACTCACGGAGTGTTGCACAGTTGGTAGCTATCCCACAGTCCCTGCTGCCCATTGGAATTCTGGGTTAAGCTCCCAATGTCTGATGGGGCAAAAACATTGTACCGAAAGCCACCCACAACATGTCATCAGTCTCCCCTCCCTCCCTTCCTCCCTCCCTGAAAGCAATGGCAAACAATCATTTTGCACCTTTTTTCCTGGGTTACTTGTGCAGATGCCATAGTACAGCAAGTATGGAGCCCACGTAGCTCAGTGCTGCTGTTGTGAGCATTGTAAACACCTCGCGCATTATCCTGCAGTATGTGGCGAACCTGGCTAGGAGCCGTCAGCACGAGGATGATTGTGAGGAGGCCATGGAAACAGACATTCCTGAAAGCACGGGATGTGGCAATTGGGACATCATGGCGGCAGTGGGGAAGGTGGAACACTGATTCTGGGCCCGGCCAACAAGCACAGACTGGTGGGTCCGCATAGTGCTGCAGGTATGGGATGATTTCCAGTGGCTGCGAAACTGTCGCATGCATAAGGCCACTTTCATGGAACTTTGTGAGTTGCTTTCCCCCCACCCTGAAGCACAGGAATACCAAGATAAGACCTGCCCTGACAGTTGAGAAGCTAGTGGTGATAGTCCTGTAGAAGCTTGCAACGTCTGACTGCTACTGATCAGTCGGGAACTAATTTGCAGTGGGGGCTGCTATGATCCAAGTAGCTAAAGGCAATCAGTGACCTTCTGCTAACAAGGGTAGTGAATCCGGGAAATGTGCAGGTCATAGTGGATGGCTTTGCTGCAATGGGGTTCCCTAACTGTGGTGGGGCGATAGACGGAACGCATATCCCTATCTTGGCACCGGACTACCTTGCCAACCAGTACATAAACCGCAAGGGGTACTTATCAATGGTGCTGCAAGCACTGGCGGATCACAAGGTACGTTTCACGAACATCAACGTGGTCGGGAAAGGTGCATGATGCTCGCATCTTTAGGAACTCCGGTCTGTTCGAAAAGTTGCAAGGATGGACTTTCTTCCCAGTCCAGAAAATTACCATTGGGGATGTTGAAATGCCAATAAAAAGAACAGGAGTACTTGTGGAACTCCACTAGAGAGGTCCCAAGTCAGGATAAAGGAGGAGGGTTGGGCATGGGGCTAGCAACGCCACCCCGTAAAAAATTAATTTGCTACAGAAACGCCAACAATAGAGATAACAGAGACTTTTAGCCTGGAAAAAGAAGGGCCTTCAACTCGAAGACGCATGACGCTGGGTGGTGAAAGTCATGAGGAAGCCACTAAGCCGATTACCCTTCTTGCAACTAGGAGGATTACCATTGGTACATGGAATGTGAGGACCATGTACGAGTTAAGAAAGACGGCGCAGGTCTCAGCAGAGATGACCCTACTAGGCATTAGCGAGACAAGATGGACACAAGCTGGACAGACGATTGTTGACAGGAGAGCTGTTGCTGTATTCTGGACATGAAGAGAGCGACGCACCCCACACACAGGGAGTAGGCTTCATGTTGTCCAAGCAGGCACAGAGAGCACTGATTGGTTGGGAGGCACATGGTTCCAGGATTATCACAGCATCCTTCAGAACTAAAATGAAGAGGATTAAGATGAATGTTGTACAGTGCTATGCTCCAACCAATGACAGTGAAGAGGGGGACAAAGACTATTTTTACAACAGACTTCAGAAAATATTAGAGATTCTCCCAGACAAAGACATTACCATCCTTATGGGAGACTTTAATGCCAAAATTGGACCTGACAACACAGGATATGAACAACTCATGGGGACCACGCTTTGGGAGAGATGAGTGAGAATGGAGAGAGATTTGTGGATTTGTGTGCACTTAACAACCTGGTCATAGGAGGTAGTATCTTTCCTCACAAGCGGATCCACAAGAGTACCTGGGTATCGCCAGCAGGCACTATAGAAAACCAGATCGATCATGTCTGTATTAGTAAGAAGTTCAGAAGATCTTTGCAGGACGTTAGAGTTAGAAGAGGAGCAGACGTACCGTCCGACCATCACTTAGTGGTGGCCAGATTGAAGCTGAAGCTGAAGAAGAACTGGATAGACGCGTCAGATAGAAGAGCGAAGTACAACATCAGCTTTTTGAAGGATCATAAGATCAAGGAAGATTTTGGACGGACGCTGAAGAATAAGTTTTCAGTACTACAGGATCGGTCTGAGGAAGAGGAAGACAGTGTATCGAACAGATGGCAGAAAGTGAGGGAGGCACTTAGGTCAGCATGCCAGGAAGTGCTTGGAATCAAGAAATACCAGCAGAAAGAGTGGATCACAGCAGAGACCTTGACTAATATAGAAGATAGAAAGAAGAAGAAGGCAGTAGTTAATAACAGCAGGACTAGAGCAGCAAAGGCTAAAGCGCAAGAAGAGTATGCTGAAGCCCATAAAGTAGTGAAGAGGAATATTAGGAAGGATAAGAGAGATTATGTGGATGGACTGGCAGCAGAAGCGGAACAGGCAGCATACAATGGTAATATGAAACAGCTGTATGACATCACCAAGCGACTGTCTGGAAAGTTCAGCAAGCCAGAATGTCCCGTTAAAGACAAGCAGGGAAAGACTATAGAACAGATGAATAGATAGGCGGAGCACTTTGAGGAACTCCTAAATAGACTAGCACCACTAAATCCACCAGACATTAACCCAGCCAACGAAGACCTTCCAATCAATTGTGATAGACCTACCAGAGATGAGATCGGAAAAGCCGTCACTATGATGAAGAACAAGAAAGCGGCTGGACCTGACGATATTCCAGCAGAGGCCCTGAAAGTAGATCTGGATGCTTCAGTGGAAATGCTGTACCCACTTTTTGAGAAGATATGGGAAGAAGAAGTGATTCCGGCAGACTGGAAAGAGGGATACCTTATTAAAATCCCCAAGAAAGGAGACCTCAGCAATTGTGCCAACTACAGAGGAATCACACTTCTGTCGGTGCCATGGAAGGTCTTCAACTGTGTTCTCTTAGAGAGAATAAAGGATGCCATCGATCCACAGCTACGAGATGAGCAGGCGGGTGTCCGGCAAAATAGATCATGCACGGACCAGATAGCAACGCTCCGTATCATAGTCGAGCAGTCTATGGAATGGAACTCCTCGTTGTACATCAACTTTGTTGACTATGAGAAAGCATTCGATAGCGTGGATCGAGAGACTCACTGGAAGCTTCTTCGGCACTATGGCATCCCAGCAAAGGTGGTTAACTTGATTAAGAACTTATATGACGGCATACACTGTAGAGTGATCCATGGAGGGCAGCTTACAAACAGCTTCCAGATGCGAACTGGAGTCAGATAAGGATGTTTGTTGTCACCATTTCTCTTTCTCCTTGTCATTGATTGGATTATGACGACATCCACCTATGAGTGCAGGAACGGAATCCAGTGGACATTGTGGACCCAGCTTGATGACCTGGACTTTGCCGACGACCTTGCACTCCTTTCACATAGCAAACAGCAGATGCAAGAGAAGACTAATGTAGTGGCAGCCACGTCATCACAGGTTGGCCTCAACATCCACAAGGAAAAGACCAAGATCCTCAAGATTAACTCCATCAGTAATGACCCAGTCACACTGAATGGAAGCCCTCTGGAAGAAGTGCAGTCCTTCACCTACCTAGGCAGCAGCATCGACCAACAGGGTGGCACAGACGCAGACATCAAAGCAAGGATCGGTAAGGTAGCTTTCTTACAGCTCAAGAACATCTGAAGCTCCAGAGAGCTGTCTTTGGCAACAAAGATTAGACTGTTCAATTCCAACGTGAAATCAGTCTTATTGTATGGAGCTGAAACCTGGAGGACAACTAAAACAACCACCAGGAAGATCCAGACCTTCATAAATACTTGCCTTAGAAGGATTCTCCAGACCCGCTGGCCAGACACCATCAGCAACATCTACCTCTTGGAGAGGACCTGTCAACTTCCAGCAGAGGAAGAAATTAGAAGGAGAAGGTGGGGCCGGATAGGACACATACTACGCAAGCAGCCAACCAACATCACTAGACAGGCATTGCGGTGGAACCCCCAAGGCAAGCGGAAAAGAGGCCGTCCAAGAAACACCTGGCAATGCGACCTTCAGGCTGATAGCATAAAAATGGGCTATACCTGGAACCAGCTAGAGCAAATGGCCCAGGATAGAGGACTCTGGAGATCTGTAGTTGGCGGCCCATACCCCGATTTGGGGTGACGGGCATGAGTGAGTGAGTGAGTACTTGTGGCACCTTAGAGACTAACAAATTTATTTGAGCATAAGCTTTCGTGGGCTACAGCCCACTTCTTCGGATGCATAGAATGGAACATATATTGATGAGATATATATACACATACAGAGAGCATGAAAAGGTGGGAGATGTCTTACCAACTCTGAGAGGCCAATTAAGTAAGAGAAAAAAACTTTTGAAGTGATAATCAAGATAGCCCAGTACAGACAGTTTGATAAGAAGTGTGAGAATACTTACATGGGGAGATAGATTCAATGTTTGTAATGGCTCAGCCATTCCCAGTCTCTATTCAATCCTAAATTGATTGTATCTAGTTTGCATATCAATTCAAGCTCAGCAATTTCTCATTGGAGTCTGTTTTTGAAACTTTTCTGTTGCAAAATTGCCACCTGCAGGTCTGTGTGTGTGTGTAATCTTTGACTGACCAGACAGGTTAAAGTGTTCTCCTACTGGTTTTTGAATATTATGATTCCTGATGTCAGATTTGTGTCCATTAATTCTTTTGCATAGAGACTGTCCGGTTTGGCCAATGTACATGGCAGAGGGGCATTGCTGGCACATGATGGCATATATCACATTGGTAGCTGTGCAGGTGAACGAGCCCCTGATGGCATAGCTGATGTGATTAGGTCCTATGATGATGTCTCTTGAATAGATATGTGGACAGAGTTGGCATCAGGCTTTGTTGCAAGGATAGGTTCCTGGGTCAGTGTTTTTGTTCAGTGGTGTGTGGTTGCTGGTGAGTATTTGCTTCAGGTTGGGGGGTTGTCTGTAAGCGAGGACAGGTCTGTCTCCCAAGATCTGTGAGAGTGAGGGATCATATTTCAGGATAGGTTATAAATCTTTGATGATGCTCTGGAGAGGTTTTAGTTGGGGGCTGAAGGTGATGGCTAGTGGTGTTCTGTTATGTTCTTTGTTGGGCCTGTCTTGTAGGAGGTGACTTCTGTACTCGTCTGGCTCTGTCAATCTGTTTTTTCACTTCAGCAGGTGGGTATTGTAGTTTTAAGAATGCTTGATAGAGATCTTGTAGGTGCTTGTCTCTGCCTGAGGGATTGGAGCAAATGCAGTTGTATCTTAGAGCTTGGCTGTAGACAATGTGGTGTTTCCTGGATGGAAGCTGGAGGCTTATACTGGAAACCTACTGACCAAGTATAGTGGTTAGTAGGTTTCCAGTATAAGGTGGTATTTATGTTAAGTACGCCTGTTCTTTTTGCAGATACAGACTAACATGGCTGCTACTCTGAAACCTGTTGAAATGCCAGTAGTTATCCTTGGGGACCCAGCCTACCCCTTGCTCCCATGGCTCATGAAGCCGTACACAGGGAGCCTGGACAGTAGTAAGAAGCAGTTCAACTATAGGCTGAGCAAGTGCAGAATAGTGGTAGAATGTGCCTCTGGATGTTTAAAAGCCCACCGCTGCTGTTTGCTGACTAGGTTAGAGCTCAGTGCAACCAATATTCCCATTGTTATTGCTGCTTGCTGTGTGCTCCATAATATCTGTGAGAGTAAGGGGGAGACATTTATGGTGGGGTGAGAGGTTGTGGCAAATCGCCTGGTGGCCAGTTTTGAACAGCCAGATACCAGGGCGATTAGAAGAGCACAGTTCTGTGCGCTGTGCATCAGAGAGGCTTTGAAAAACAGTTTCATGACTGGTCAGGCTACGGTGTGACAGTTGTGTGTTTTTCTCCTTGATGCAGACCCGCCCCCTTTGACTTACAGGGAAGTAAATTCAACAATCCCCCTCTCCTCTTCGACCACAGCTGGCAAAAGAAATAAAGCCCCTATTGTTTTGAATCCATGCATTTTTTTATTTATTTTAAAAAAAAGTGAGATCACTGACAAGGTAGCCTGGGTGGAGTGAGGGAGGAGGGAAAGACAAGGACACATTGCTTATTGTAGCCACACTACAAATCAAAGCTGTTTGAATGACAGCCTTCTGTTGCTTGGGCCATCCTCTGGAGTGGAGTGGCTGGGTGCCTGGAGCCTCCCCCCCCCCCCCCCCCAGCATTCTTGGGCATCTGGGTGAGGAGGATATGGAACTTGGCGAGGAGGACAGGTAGTTATACAATGGATGCAGCAGTGGTCTTTGCTCTTGTTGCCTTTCCTGCAGCTCCACCAGACGCCTCATCATGTCCGTTTGCTCCCCCATTAGCCTCAGCATCTCCTCCTGCGTGTTCTGATCACGCTCACTGTATGCCTTCCTGGCCTCTGCCACTGAATGCCTCCATGCATTCAGCTGTGCCCTATCAGTGCAGGAGGACTGCATGAGCTTGGAAAACATGTCATCACGAGTGTCGCATGAATGTGACCAAAACCCAGGACCATTCGCTGCCATGCTTTGTGCTGCAATGATTCCAGACTACTTGCTACTGGCTTGGTGTGGTAAAGTGTCCTACCATGGAGGACGAAATAAGGCAGCCTTCCCCAGAAACCTTCTGCAAAGGCTTTCAGAGTACCTCTAGGAGAGCTTCATGGAGATGTCCCTGGAGGATTCCCGCTCCATCCCCAAACACGTTAACAGACTTTTCCAGTAGCTGTACTGGTCGCAAACGCATCCCAATTCTTCAGGGCAAATCAAACATTAAACACAATTGCTTTTAACCCCTGTAATGTAGTTACAAATGTGCACTCACCAGAGGTGCCTTCTCCACCTTCAGGGCCTGGGAACCTGCCTTGGGAAGCTATTGGCTCCAGGGTCATGAAAAGGTCCTGGCTGCCGGGGAGAACGGATTCTCCACTTGCCTGCTGTGCATTCGCCTCCTCTTCTTCTTCATCCACAAAATCCTTCTCCCTGTTGCGTGAGACTGCCCCCTTGCAGCTGTCCACGGACAGTGATGAGGTACTGATAGGGTCCTCCTCTAGAATGGCATGCAGCTGATCATAGAAGTGGTATGTAAGGCGCTCCCAGAGTGACTGTTTGCCATCTTTGTCTTCTAGTAGGCTTGCCTGAGCTCCTTAGTTTTCAAGCGGCACTGCTGTGTGTCCCTGGTGTAGCCTCTTTCCACCATGCCCTGTGTGATTTTGGCATATATATCAGCATTTCTTCTGCTAGATCAGAGTTCTGCCTGCACAGATTCTTCTCCCCATACAGCAATCAGATCCAGTGTCTCCCGTTCGCTCCATGCTGGAGCTCGTTTGTGATTCTGGGTCTGCATGGTCACCTGTGGTGCTGAGCTCACCACGCTGACCAAACAGGAAATGAAATTCAAAAGTTCAAGGCTTTTCCTGTGTACCTGTCTAGTGCATCAGAGTTGAAAATGCTGTCTAGAGCAGTCATATTGGAGCACTCTGGGATAGCTCCCGGAGGCCAATACCGTCTAATTGAACAATGCTGCATCTGCATTACCCCAAATTCGACTCAAGAAGGTTGATTTTAGCGTTATTCCCTCTCATCGGGGAGGAGTACAGCAGTCGATTTTAAGAGCGCTTTAGGTCGACGGAACGGGGTTGGTTGTGTAGCCTCATTGCTTATAAAATCGACCTAACACAGCTAAATTTGACCTAACCTCGTAGTGTAGACCAGCCCTAAGTAAGTGGCCAAAAGGGAGAAGAGATGTGATTAGATAGAGCCATGCATAGTGCAGATTGCAACAATACCTGATCATCACAGCTCACTTTTGTGACTTGGGCTGTCATCTTTTGCCAAACAAAACAAAACAGCAAACAAAAACAGATTTTTAGGGAGGAAGAATGATCTTTCCTACAATTCCTTCCTCTCCCTCCCATACTAGTCTCCTGTAGGTTCTTACCTTCTTCTTTTTGTTCAACCACATGCTTCATTTTTGTTTTGTTTTGTTAATAGATCTGTCAAAGGGCACTCGACTCACTGCTGGATCATCTCCTTTTAGCCATATCTGGGGATTAGCTCTGCAAGCCTGACATCCTCTTCTCATGGTTCCTTGGCCCATAGTCTGGCTCTCTTGCGCTGCAGCCTCTGTTGTTCCTTAGGAGCTGCCGCCTCCTCTTCATGGCTTAGCCCTCTGGCCAACTCCTAATAGTCCTCCTCTTTCTGGGTACTCTCAAAGTCTTCCACACAGTCCCAGGCAGTCTATAAGCTCACTACCCTGGCTGAGCCACTCCCTCAGTGAGTGGAATAAATGATCCCGGACAGTTTTCAAGTTCAATGCCAAGATTGTGACTCATTCAGTGGCTGGTACAGGGCAGGCCAGAGTTCCTTTATTCTCATTTCTAGTCCAGCGGTCCTATCTCCAGCAGTTGAGGTCTGTACTACTCCAAACCTTCCTGCCACTCCCCTGGAGTGTTTCTTACCTTGCCTATTCCAGGCTCACCTTCTCCACCCTTCTAGCTAAACCCCTCTCTCCTTGGTCTGCTAGACAAAGCCTTTCTCTTGGATCTCAATCCCTTTTTTGCCCTTGTCCTAGACAGAGTGTCTACCACTCGCCTCCCTGCAGCCTTCCTTTTTGCTACTAGCCCCTTGGTTTTATAGAAGCCCCACCTGTTCCTGCACAGGTGAGCTTCCCTTAATTAGGGCTTTCCTCACAGCCTAAATGTCCCCCAGTGTGCTATCTAATAGGTTAACTGCCCCATCTGGCCTAAGTAAACCTCTCAGGGTGAGTGTGGGGAGCACCTCCCATCCACAAGGTCTGGTTTATTATATTATGATATAAAACCAACCAAACAAAAAAAAATCTAAGATCCATAATAAACTGACAACTCACTCATTAGCAGAACTTTCCAGTGGAATATAAGAAAATGGAATATGGATCACACACACAAGATACTCATATTGAGAAGATTTTCAGCTGTATGATTCCAAATGTGAGGAGTGATTGCAAATTGTCATGGTTGAGAGCACATCTCTGAAATTTATAAGTCAAGAAGATGGAACAGATCCAATGGTCTATATGAAGTGGAGCAGCATACTTTAAACCCCAAAGGATTACTTTAATGATTGAGGTTATTATATCTACATTTTGTGATACTAGGTCCTAATCTTTGCCAGGGGGGAGACAAGTGATCAATCAAAATGGTTTACTGTCTAATTTGTTTATTTTCCTTTTTTTTAAAAAACCTGCTCATTGGAAAATTAAGACACTGAAACACGAGTCTCCCTCTAACAGGCTGGTGCTTTGTTAGTCTACTGGAAAATCCAAGGAGCGCTACTCTCTGGGATTGGAGGACACACATTGGCACACACACAGATTTAACTGAACACATCACAAAAATAAAATTTTATGATCCAGACATGCCATCTATCTCTGTTTAATTATAGCTTTAGTGGTATACTGAAGTTCTAATTGGCTGAGTTCTCGTGTCTAGTCTTACTCAAGCCTTTTTCACTTACTCACAACTTTCTCAGACAAATTTCTTTGCCAAGTTAAGGCTGATAAATCTCATGCTTGGTCTTGGCTTCCAAATGATTATTTTTATTATTTAAAGAAATTTTGTGACAATTTGGTTTAGCAGTTTTTGAGTTATATGAACAACAAGACATGGCTACACATGGAGAAGGAAGGCCAGGATACAAGAAGAATGGAAGACGTATTATCAGTGCAATCTATAAGAGGTCTGAAGGACCAAATCAATCAAGGTAATGAACAACAAGAAAAAGTTCATTATTTAAGAGATCAGACTACATGTTATAATTGTCCCTTCTGGCCATAAAATCTTGGAATTTTAAGATTGAAATTTGTAAATAACTCACCCAAAATGGCCAACACTAGAACTTCAAGCTTGGTTCATTTTGTCTGCATTGAGGAAAGAAGAAAAAACTAGTTTGCAGAAAATTATTAAAGTGATGAATGTTTGGGCGTGTCAAGCCAAGCATATCATTCAGTCTAAAACTAATGTAAATAAAACATTGTGACTGAGAAATTAAGCACTTAAAAGACACGAAATGGCAAAATTAAGCTTTCCATTGCAATGTTAACTCGGTTATTTTCACATATGTTGAAATTTTCTAATTTTGTTTTTAAATGTCTACTTTATTACTGCTTGAACTGTTAAATTTATTCTATAATCTGTTTCATCCTGTCTCATTACTAGATTACAGATTCTCTGAGGCAGGGACTGTCTTCATTGTCACTTGTCTTTACAGTGCCTATCAGAATCGAACCCTGATCTTTGAGGTTCCTAGGCACTACCACAACAATCATCAATTATATACATATTATATGGCAGAGCTCAGTGATAATCTTAACTGAAATGTTCTATCATTTGAGTCCTTAAGTGTCTTAACATTAATTATCCTTATTTTTTGCAATTCATAAATACAGAATATGGGTCAAATTGTAGCTGCATTGGTACACTAGAAGAAAGGGAGAGAAAAGTGAACGGGGTCAGATAGAACCCCCCCACCCTCTGAGGTTGCTGGAATGCCATGGTATGCCAACTTCCTTCCTTCAGATATTGGGAACATGCCACGTGTACCAACCACAGCAAGAGGTTAAAGTGCTTCAGCAGCTAGGCCACAGTTTCTAGCACATGGTTGCTCTGACTTGGCACTCTGCTAAATGCCTTCAGTGCAACACTTCTCCCAGATCCTTCCAACACCCTGAGGCAGAACCTCAGTGGATATAAATCGCCATAGCTCCACTGAAGTGAAGGAAACTATGACAATTTAACCCAGCTTAGGTTCTAGCTCCTGTCTCACTGACCCACTCCTCCCCAGCTGTCCTCCCAACTGCCTGGAACCTTCCCTCATGCCATCACCTCTCATCCTGCACTCAGGAGAGAGAACAGCAGATTCATTCTGAGCAGATGCTTCATGCTGCCTCCTGCTGACATATGGCTGCTCATCAGATTCAGCACACCACTATCACAATATGCACCTGTTTGAAATTGTTGTAATTAACTTCTTCATTATAGTTATATTTACATATGTATTATTTGTATAGCATCAACAGCATGCTTGGCAATGACTGAAAAGAGGCACTCTTGAGGGAATGGAGCTAACTATTATAGTGATCATATGTTGTGAAATGCTTTTGTTTTTTTAAATGCCTTTCTCATAGCTATTCCAACATCTTGCCTGGTGAACTGAAGTAGATTACGTCCAAAACCAACCTATAATGGGGCACGATTCACCACTGTGGCGCCTCCTGCTGGCCACCCTGGGAATTAACTCTGGTTCGCTAGTGTGCCCTCATCTAGTGGCGTCTTGCCACCATCACTTCTGTTGTCAGAACCCGTGTTGCTCTCAGGACTGCAGTGTCCTCTTCTGGATGCAGCCCTCTGGCTGTGCCCCATTCAATTCTCTCCCCCTCACTTCAGGGGGGCTGGCAGTCCTCTGCCCTGCCACTTGCCTCAGTGGCAGGCTGCAGTCCAGGGTCTAGCCACCTGTGTCAGTGGTAACTGGGGCCAAAGGGGGTGGGGAACCTGGGACTGCCTGCTACTTCAGGTCCCAGTCCTGGAACCCTTTAGCCTGCAGTCATGCTCTGTGTCACTTCCAACCCCTGCCATCTGTTTCCCTGGGTGCCTTCTACGCCCTTATATCAGGACGTTAGTCTGGCAGCAGTCAGCTGGGAGCTCACTCATGCTCCACTGACCCCGCCAAGCACTGCTCTAACCAGGGCCGGCTCTGGCTTTTTTGCCGGCCCAGGCAAAAAAGCCTCCCGCCGCCCCCCGCCTGGCCTGGGAGTGAGCAGCCACACCTCAAAGTCCTACCTGAGTTACTATGTCCTCCCTGACGCTGCACTCTCCCATGTGTCTCGCTAGGACTTCTGGGGGTATATCCCATGGTCCTTTGTGCTTCCAGTAAGCTGAGGCACATTCATTCTGAATGAATTATGGGAGAACCTGTCTGTCTGTTCAGGCCCACAGGGGGAACTGTGGGTAGGTATTGGAAGAGTATTAGCACTCAAGTGATTTAGCCTGTGTCCTCACTGCAAAATGGGCCAGTCAACTCTGCAGTGAAGACATACTATCAGTGTAACCAAAGCAATTTGTAAAGGGCCTGATTCAACCACCATTGAAATCAATGGAAAGACTAATTGCCTTCAGTGAAGATGGATCAAGGACAATAACCAGGATCATATTGAATTTTAACAGATATTCATATTAAACTTTTGGGGGACAAATTCAGTGCTGGTCTAAACAGACACATTGCTAACTGAAATCAATGAGAATTGTGTCTGTTTATGCCAGCCTGAATTCAGTGCTCTCTTCCCTAAAAGAGTGAGAAAGAGAGGGATAAAGAAAGGCACCCCCTTTGCAAGGAGAACAAACATGTCTTATTACATGGCCTGTGCAATCTGTCTAGAATTCTTGACCACACTCACCTGTCTGTCTTTCTTTTCTTGGATAAACTAAACTTCAGTTTAAAGTGGCTGTTTGGGGATTGACATTTTATGTTTTCTCTCTCATTCTGTCAGTGAAACGTCTATTCCAAATGCTGCCCATAAAAACCTGGCTCATTTAATGATTTTTTTGGCATTATGTTAGTTTGTATAAAGAACATTCCACAAGTTAAATGGACAGAAAGAGCTCAGTACCCAAATGCCAATTATTTTGGTGTCTAAATGGGAGCTGAATTATTCAGAAAATCTGGCCCACAGTGATTGTCACAGTTCCTGAGCTCTGACCGCTCCTGGTCTCTTTGATGGCTTGAAGCCCCCTTAGTTGCTGGGCCTCAAGCCTTCACCTCCCTCTAGAGGTGGAGTCACGTGGTTCTTCCACTCTCAAATCGGGCCTTGGGCTGCAGGCCCCAGGCGCTAACAGTTGTTACCTCAACTGGCCTGATTTATCTTCAGCACCTGCAATTCTGTTCCCTCCAGAAGCAATGATAAATGGTAACCAGTAACCCATCAGCCTTCTTGAAGCAAAGCATTATTTATTTCAAATCCAACATTTAAGAAAAATGGATCTTAAGAACAATCAAGCAGTCTGTCTGCATATCTGCCTTTCCCTACGGTTTACCATTCCCTGGATCTGGGGAATAGGCTGACCAGATAGAAAGTGTCAAAAATCGGGACAGAGGAAAAAGACCCCAAAATCGGGACTGTCCCTATAAAATCGAGACATCTGGTCACCCTACTGGGGAAAGATCCAACTCTTTCACATGCCTGCACAGAGCCTCTCTCGGTGTCAGCCTATCTTCCTGACAGCTGCTGACAACTGACCCCTCTTGTTCTCCAGAGAAAGAAGAGCTTTTAAACTTTTCTTTTGATCTCCTGGCTCCCAGCTTTGGTAAAACAAAGCTTGCAACATGTTAGAGACATGATCCTTGAAGTTAACAGTCTGCCCCATTGTCTTTCAAGTGTGTGCCTGGACATTCTTATCTGGGGATCCATTGTGTTGTCTTCCTGCCCAGACCTCACTGAAATCGAGCAATATAAACATATAATAAACATTCCATTATTCTCAGTGTAAGTTATACAATCTATCACAATAACTAAGGGCATGTCTACACTACAAAATTAAGTTGATTTATGTTAGGTTGACTTACAGCCTTCTGTCGGTGGTGTGTGTTTTCACCAGGAGCGCTTCCACCGACTGAAGAGGGGCAGTGTTGGGGGTTGAGAGCCAAGACTTTCAGCTCCATGCAGCTCCCCACTGGGAGTTCAGCTGCCCCTGGGCTTCTCGCCTCTGGTGGGGAGATCCATGCCTGGAGTCCAGTTGGCTACTGTGCTCCCAGCAGGGATTGGGGAGCCAGGAACCTGGGGAGGGAATTGGGGAGCTGGGAATTAGTGGAGAGCTGAGGCAGCAGCCCAGCTCGGATTGGAGACTCTGCAACAACGTGGCTTGGGAGCTGGGAGCAGGCTTTCTTGTCAATTTCATGGCTCCACCAACAGCCAATGTAAGGAGCAGTGTCTGCAGAGACACTGCGTCGCCCTAACTACACCGACATAAGCCCTACACCTCTCATGGAGGTGGAGTTACTATGTTGGTGTAGTAGGGCACTTACATCAGTGGGAGCAACGCTGTAGTGTAGACACTGACATAGTTAGATCGACATAAACTGCCTTAAGTCGACCTAACTGTAGTGTAGACCAAGTCTAAGTTGCATATCAGTATTCTTAGGTTATTATGATTTCCACATCTGTCACACTAGCTACTGAGGAAAGGACTAATTCTCTTCTACCTCTCTCACTTGTGAAAAGATAGATGTTTGTTATATGATGTGAAAAACAGGGTTGTATTTTTAAAAAGGAGAATGAAGAAACCTTTGTCTCTTGCAAAGTGATTCTGGAGTTTATCAACATTTTACATGATCTTTATATGGTACCTTCCACATCAGGATTTCAAAGTGCCTAAACAAGAATTAAACACCTATATATAGATGAACATCATTTGTTGAGGAAGAGTCAACATGGTTTTAGGGAAATCATGCCTCACCAATCTACTAGAATTCTTTGAGGGGGTCAACAACATGTGGACCAAGGGGATCCAGTGGATATAGTGTACTTAGTTTTCAGACAGCCTTTGACAAGGTCCCTCACCAAAGGCACTTACACAAGGTAAGCTGCCATGGGATAAGAGGAAAGGTGCTCTCATGGACTGGTAACTGGTTAAAAGATAGGAAACAAAGGGTAGGTATAAATGGTCAGTTTTCAGAATGGAGAGGTAAATAGTGGTGTCCACCAGGGGTTTGTTCTGGGACCAGTCCTATTCAACATATTCATAAATGATCTGGAAAAAAGGGGTAAACCAGGGGTCTCAAACTCAGTTTACCGTAGGGCCAGTGCCAGTCCTGAAATCCTCCCAGTGGGTCAATAATGTCACTCATGCTGCCCAGAACCCACCCCCCAAAATTCCTCCCCCCAAAAAACTCCACCCCCACCGGCCTAAGGCTCTGGGAGGGAGTTTGGGTGGGGCAGGAGGTCTGGGGTAGGGGATTGGGGTGCAGGGTGCAGGATCTGGGAGGGAGTTTCGGTGGGGAAGGGGGTCTGGGGTGCATGCTCTGGGCTGGGGCAAGAGGTGGGGGTGCAGGAGGAAGGGGTGGTTCAGGAGGAGGGGGTGCAGGTTCTGGGAGGGAGTTTGGGAGTGGGGGTGTGAGGAGGGGGATGCAGGCTCTGGAAGGGAGTTTGGAGGTGGGAGGGGGTGTGGGAAAGGGGTGGGGGTTCAGGATCTGGGAGGCGGTTGGGAGGTGCAGTGCTTACCTAGGTCTCCAAGGCAGGGGGGGCCAGAGGGCCTCCGTGCACTGCTGCCCCCAGGCACCACCCCCACAGCTTCCCATTGGCTGCAGGGGTGCTGGGGGGGGGAGGGCAGCACACGGAGACACAGCCCTGCCCCAGGGCCGGCAGCCACGTGGAGCGAGCGCGCAGGAAGCCGCTCAGCTCTGCTGCATTGCCAGTGGTGGGCAGCGCCCTGGGCCATTTTAAATCACCCAGGGGACATGTGGAGGGGAGCATCCGGGGGCAGCAGGTGGGGCCAAGGGAGAGATCCAGCCCCAAAATTGCTGGAACCCCGCAGGCCACACTGGGGAGGTTCTTGGGCTGCAGATGGATCGTGGGCCAGGACTTTGAGACCCCTGAGGTAAATAGTGAGGTGGCAAAATTTGAAGATGATACAAAATTATTAAAGATAGTTAAGACCCAGGCAGATTGTGAAGAGCTACAAAAGGATCTCTCAAAACTGGGTGACTGGGCAACAAAATGGCAGATGAAATTTAATGTTGATAAATGCAAAGTAATGCACATTGGAAAGCATAATCCCAACTATGCATATAAAATGATGGGGTCTAAATTAGTTGTTACCACTCAAGAACGAGAACTTGGAGTCATTGTGGATAGTTCTCTGAAAATATCCACTCAATGTGCAGCAGCAGGCAAAAAAGCGAACAGAATGTTGGGAATAATTAAGAAAGAGATAGATAATAGGACAGAAAATATGTTGCCTCTATATAAAATCCATGCTATGCCCACATCTTGAATACTGTGTGCAGATGTGGTCACCCCATCTCAAAAAAGATGGGGACTTTTCGACTTGGAAAAGAGACGGATAAGGGGAAATATAAATGAGGTCTGTAAAATCATGACTGGTGTAGAGAAAGTAGATAAGGAAGTGTTGTTTACTACTTCTTATAACACGAGAACTAGGGGTCACCAAATGAAATTAGTAGGCTGCAGGTTTAAAACAAATAAAAGGAAGTATTTCTTCACACAATGCACAGTCAATCTGTGGAAATCCTTGCCAGAAGATGTTGTGAAGGCCAAGACCATAACAGGGTTCAAAAAAGAACTAGATAAATTCGTGGAGGATAGGTCCATCAATGGCTATTAGCCAAAATGGGCAGGAATGGTGTCCCTAGCCTCTGTTTGCCAGAAGCTGGGAATGAGTGACAGGGGATGGATCACTTGATGATTACCTGTTCTGTTCATCCCCTCTGGGACACCTGGCACTGGCCACTGTCGGAAGACAGGATACTGGGCTAGATGGACCTTTGGTCAGACCCAGTAGGGCCGTTCTTATGTTCTTATATGCTATAGATTAATAGAAGGAATGCTCCTGCATAACACAAGTCATAGAATTTCACCAAGTGGGCTGGTCCACACTAACCCCCCAGTTCGAACTAAGATACGCAACTTCAGCTACGTGAATAACGTAGCTGAAGTCGGAGAATCTTAGTTCGAACTACAAGGTACTTACCGCGGGTCCACAAGCGGCAGGCAGGCTCCCCCGTCGACTCCGCATACTCCTCTCGAGGAGCAGGAGTACCGGTGTCGACGGCGAGCACTTCCGGGATCGATTTATCGCGTCTAGACAAGACGCGATAAATCGATCCCAGAAGAACGATTGCTTACCGCTGAACTCGGAGGTAAGTATAGACGTACCCAATGATTCCCGCTTCAAGCCCATTACTTCTGGTTGAGCTAGAACAGTGGTGCCAAACCTAATTACACAGAAAGGCCACATAAACCTAAGCAAGACCTTGTGTGGGTCAAACGGATTTCACATATTTTAATAAGTTTTAAAATCACCTGTACTGGTTTAGCTTTTAAGTTCAGCTTGTTTCATATGTATTTAGATACTGTATGTAATACTGTACATAGAAACAACCTATTTACACACTTATGTAAACTAAAATGATGTCAACATGATGACAAAACACTAGTATATTGTGTTGAAGCAGGCTGCAAGCTTGATGAAATGCTCTGGGCAGGGGGGCATAGGTTGGGCACCCCTGAGCTAGAGCATATCTTTTAGAAAGCACCCCATCTTGACTTAAAGACTTCAAGTGACAGAGTCTCTTCCATATCCCTACGTAAGATGTTCCAATGCTTAATTACCCTCACTGTTAAAAATGTGTACCTTACTTCTAGTCTGATTTTATCTAGTTTCAGCTTTCAGCCATTGGATCTTGCTAAGCCTTTGTCTGAGAGATTAAAGAGCCCTCTACTATCAGAAATCTTCTCCCAGTGTAGATATTTATAGACTGATCAAGAAGTCAAGCTGTCCTGCAGTGACTCAAGAGAATGGGTACCAACATCAGGGAGACTGCTAAGAACCAGGGTATCATCCCCAAATTGACTGTGAGTTCTGTATTTAGATTTCACCGGCCAATTATCAAGTGTAAATTCCACGGGCACTATAACAGCCTTAACATGGAATCACAGACAGTCCCCTTGGGCATGCTGATCTATCTTGTCCCCTAGGTAAGCCTGCCTTTGTGATAGATGGTCCCTTACACCATGAATCACAGTATCATGCAGCATTCAGCTTTCAGTCCCAAAGGACCAGGTCACTTACCCCAGATCAATTGCACTTTAGAGCTCAAACCAAAGACAATGCTTGCATCCAATCCTACAATAAACTATCTAAAGATTTATTAAATCAGAAAAGGAGATAAGAGGGTTATTTACAAGGTTAAGCAGGTAAACGTATATACACAAATCTTAAATTTCAAAAGATAACATATGCTTCTATAATAAGCAAGCTCTATATGTCCTTTAGGGTTAATCCAGACTTGGTAGCTGGGGATCCCTTGCTTATGCCTAGAAAACTAGCCCCCAGAGTCCAAGCAGCAATGAGATCCAGTTCCTCCCTGTTAGTGGTTTTTATTCCCTTCACCCCTTCTGCTTTGAGCTGCAAACTCAGCTGATGGGAGGAATTTGCTTGCAAAACCCATCTTAATGGGGAGCTGGAGTAAACCAACTAAGTATATTGTCCTCGTTAATGTTCCACTCTAGTCTATCTAGTGTCATTGGGCCTTTCTTGCTGAACAGGATATAACCCCTTCTGTTGGAGACCAGCATTTCACAATAGTTAATATCTCTCTCCTGTCTGGTGATTTACACAAGTTACAGAGGCTACAGTGCAAAGGCTCAGTTATCTTACAATATGGAATACAGATGTTGTAAGTGAGATTAATGCATATAACAACTCACACACATTCCATAAAGTCTCAAGACGTAACACACTCTTAGAATTCTAATACCTATTTTAACAATACTAACACACAGGTGAGCCAGACTGATTTCAGCTATGTGTTTGTCAGTATTCAGTTGAGCCATGGGGACCTTGGCATGAGCACCTTGGCATGAGCTGGCACCTGGTCTATCAGCATCACACAAATCACCTCTTAATCTTCCTTTTGATAAATTACATAAATTGAGCTTTTTAAGTCTCTCACTGTGAGGCAGGTTTTCTAGATCTCAAATAATTTTTCTAACTTTTTGCTGAATCCTTCTGAATTTGTCCAAATCCTTTAAAAAGTGCGGACACCAGAACTGGACACAGTATTCCAGTAATGGCTTGCTAATGTTATATACAGTGAAATAATTTCTTTATCTATATAATATATGAATATATCATCCAGTTCTTTCCAGACAAAGATCAGAAATATTTATCAAACACGTTTGCCTTTTCTGCACCATGATTCACATCCCTATCTATTAATGAACCTAACCATTGATAGGATTTCTTTTACTCATGATATATTTTACAAATTCCTTCTTATTATCCTGATCCCTATCAGCCATAGATTTTTCACTGATGCCTTTAGCTGCCCGTAACCTTTTTCTGCATTTCATAAGTGCTAATTTATAGTCATTGCTATAAACTTCCCTCTTTTTCACTTTATTATACATTGAATTTTTATTGCTGCTTTTTGTGGATTCATAGAGTTTTGGGACTAGAAGTGTCCACTAGATTATTATGTCTGATTTCTGTTTCACAGGTGTAATGGGGTGATGACTCACCGCTGTGGCGCCTCCTGCTGGTTGTCCAGGGAATTAGCTTTTCCAGCTCCGGAGTACCCTCTGCTGGCCGATGTCCCGCTTGCCACTGGCCCCCATGTCCCTCCTGGACCCTGGTGCCCCTTTACATTGGGAGCTGCCCCCTGGCAGTACCCCCACAGATCTGGGTTCTCCCCTCCCCAGGGAACCCCCAAACCCCTATCCCACCTCGCCTCAGTGGCTACTGCCAGTCACCTTCTAGCCCCTGTTCACTGGGGCAGACTGCAGTCTGTAAAGGCCATTCATCATTGGCAAGGGGGGTTTGGACCTGCTGCCTCTGCCTACCCTGGGCTGCACCTCTGCAACCCCAGTACCCTTCTCAGTCTTTAACAAGGCCTGCAGCCTGGGGGTTTCCAGGCTGGAGCTCCCCAGCTCCGCTCCACTCTAGGTATCCTATTCTAAGCTCCCAGCAGCCACGCCCATCTCCCTCCACAGCTAGAGAGAGACTATCTTTCAGCTTCTGGCCCCAGCCCTCTTATAAGGGCCAACTGGGCCCTCATTAAACTCACTACAGCTGTGGTCAGCTACCCCCTCAGCTTCCCCAGCTGTTCTTATTCTCTCTTACCATGCTGCAGCCCTCTCCAGGGCTGCTTTCACCCTTCCAGGGCCAGAGCGGGGTGATCACCCCGCTACAACAGGCAATTCCATTTCACTCCATTACCCCATATTGAGCCCAATAACTTGTGTTTGGCTAAAACATATATCTTGTGTTTGGCTAAAACATAACTTCCAGAAAAATATACAGTTTTGATCTGAAGACATCAACAGATGGAGAATCAACCACTTCCCTTAACAGTTTGTTCCCATGTTTAATTACCCTTTGGGTTCCAAATTTGTGCCTTTTTTCTACTTTGAATGTGTCTGGCTTCAGCTTCCTTCCAGCCATTGGTCCTTGTTATGACTTTCTCTACTAGATTAAAGAGTCCTTTAATACCTGGGATTTTCTCCCCATGAAGATCCTTATACACCATAATCAAGTTAGTGCTCAATCTTTGTGATAAAATAAACAGATTGAGCTCTTTAAATCTCTCACTGTGAGGCATTTTTGCCATTTCTTGAATCATTTTTGTGTCTCTTTTCTGCACCCTATCCAATATTTCAACATCCTTTTTAATATATGGACACCAGATGCAGTATTGCAGTATCTGTCTCACAAATGCTGTAGACAAAGGTAAAACCACCTCTCTGCTCATACTTGCTGCTCCCCTGTTCATACAACCAATGATTGCATTAGCCCTTTTTGCTACAGTATCACACCGGGAGCTCACATTCAGTTGATTGTCCACTATGACCCTTAAATCCTTTTCAGAGTCACTGCTTTCCAGGATACAATCCCTCATTTGGTAGACATGTTCCTAGATGCCTAATTTTGCATTTGGTTGTATTAAAATATATTTGGTTTGAATGCAGCCAGGTTACCAAGCAATCCAAATTGCTCTTTATGACTGCCCTATCCTCATCATTATTTACCACTCCACCAATCTTTTTGTCATCTGAAAATTTTATAATCAGTGATTTTATATTTGCTTCCGGATCACTGATGAAAATGTTGAATAGCATTGGGCCTAGTGCCAATCAGTGATGATTCCCCACTGACAACTGCTTTTTGAGAGCTGTCAGTTAGTCAGTTCTTAATCCATTCAACATGTGCTCTGTTGACATTGTATAGTGCCAATTTTAAAAATCAGAATGTTGTGCAGTATTAGGTCAAACGCGTTACAAAAGTGTAAGTATGTAACATCTGCAGTTACCTTAATTAACCAAACTTGCAATCAAAAGAATGAAATCAAGTTTGTTTGACAAGACTTACTTTCTATAAAACCATGTTCACTGATTTTAATTATATTCCCCTCCTTCTTTATCAACTGAATCTTATATCAGCTTTTCCATTATTTTGTCCAAGATTGATGTTAGGCTAACTGACCAATAGTTATCTGGATCATCCTGGTTGCCCTTTTTGAAAATTGGCCCTTTTCTAAGTTCTGGCACATTGCATGGATTCCTGTGAATCTAACTTGTTTCTTATAATAGATACTGTAGTCTCAGATCCAAGGTTTTTGGTATGAATTCTTCAAAACTGAATGATGTTTTCCCCTCTGGGTTTAGACTATCATATAATTTTTTTCAGATACTATGTCTGTCATAGTATGAGCCTCACCAAAGTAGTACAACTGCTTTTGAAAGCTTGTATTATAATTTTGTGAGTGCCAAGAAAAAAAAATAGGCTAACTGATGATATAAATCTCAATGAAAATGAATCTTGTAAAGCAGTGTTGTTTTCATGTAAATAATATCTGCTTCTGTGCAAAGTGCATGCTTGCATTTTTTCCCCTTGTACTTAAAGGAGCCTTACTTTTGTTTACCATATCATTATTTTTTAAAAATGAGAGTGATATGGTGTAGTGGTCTGAGAGCACAGGACAGGAAACCTGGAATCTGTAGGTTTGAATCCTAGCTCTAGCACTAACTTCCTCTGTAACCTTAGGCAAGGCATTTAGCCCCCATTTAAAGGTATTTAGGTGTTGCTGCTTTCATTGTTGCAATACCTGCGTTAGGAGCCTACATCTCATTTTCAAAAGGGATGTAGGCACTTTGGAGTCTAAACCCCATCGTCTGTCAATGGGATTTAGACTTAAGTGACTAAATCCATTTCGAAAATGAGACTTAGGCTCTTAAATCAGTTAAATGTTACAAAGCTTAGCACAGCAACACCTAAGTACCTTTAAAAAACTGGGCCATAAACCAAAACTCTCAAACTTGGATGTTGTAACCGTATCTCAGCCGGTCACAACTGAGAATACCAAATTCAGGACAAACTGCTGAGAAATAGGGCAGATACACCCCAACACTGGTGGTTATTCCCCCATAAGATATACTAAACCAGCAACAAAAGTAAACTTCTCTCTCACCACATTGGCTAATAAGAAGTCAGGAAAGCAGTTTCCTTAGGTATTCCAGTCCTTGTAGCACCACCAAAAACATTGGATTTAAAGATGAGTGGTTCTTTAAAACCAGCCTCGTCAAACAAAAGGTTCTTCTGATCCCAAAGGACCAGCCACACACCCAGGTCAATATATAACTCAGATCTTACCCAAAAATCATGCTGATGCCAATCCTTTAGAATCTAAAATCTAAAGGTTTATTTAAAGAAAGAAAAAGAAAAAGAAAGAAAGAAAGGTGGAGTTAAAATTGGTTAAAAGAATCACATATAGTAATTGCAAAGTTCTTGGTTCAGGCTTGTAGCAGTGATGGAATAAACTGCTGGTTTAAGTCATGTCTCTAGTTGCTTCCAAATCATTGGAAGGACCTCAGTCCCTTGGTTAGAATGCTCCCACTAGTATAAGTCCATAGTCCAGAGGTTTGAGCGGGAAAGAGGCAAAATGGAGGTGTTTCCAGGGCCTTTTATAGCTTCTGCAATGTGGAAGGAAACCCATTGTTTCAAACCAAGCCCTCAGCACAGCTAGTGGAAAATCACAGGTGACAAGATAGTGTTTGGAGTCACATGGGCAAATCACATGTCCATGCATGATTCCTCTTGGACATAGTAGAAGCCATTACCTATACCTCAAACAGCACGTTCACAGGAAAGTCCACTCAGGGTAGTGGGCGTCTTCCATTGTGAATTAAATGTTCTTTTGATGGGCCACTCAATTTGAATAGTCCCTTCAAGATGTGCAGGCTAAATTCCTTGTGGGCATTACCTCAGGAGCAAACATTTGAAATCTAGGTATAGAGCCAATACTCATAGCTTCAAATACAAAAATGATACATGCATACAAATAGCATAATCATATCAGCAAATCATAACCTTTCCTTAGACACCTTACTTCAGAACCTTTATACAAGAGTTGCTGCAAATATATAACAGTGGTTGCAACAATGATCTATATGGCCATATTTTAATCAGATAACATCACAGATGTCAAAAGTTAGCTAAATCCTGATTTAAGCTCCAAAATAAAAGTGGCCTGGTTTGCTTTTTCTTTTGTTTATCCACTACTGTGGCTCTTTAAGGGATGCCCATCCCTGTGGTAACTGAGCACCTCATGTGAAATATGCTGAGGACCTGCAGCTCCTGCTGAATTCACAAGCTTTACATTTGTGTGCACAAATCGAGTATGTCTGTGCACATTCCAGGACTTGAACATGCAAATATCAAATGTCCATGTGCAAAGGCAGTTTGAGTGCACAGAGGTGGGTGCTTTGTGGGGGCCATGTTGGCCTTTGAAAATTTGTCCCTAAGATTCTAGATAATTTATTTAAAAACAAAATCCCATTATAGGCCTGATCTTTAAGTGTGGTGAGCACCCACAACTCTCACTTTAGTCAACAGGAGAGAAGGGGGTGCTCTTTCTAAGAAACATTTTACTTTCCCAATAAGTTATTCAGAAAGCGACCCAATGCATTCAGTGACTGCTGATTTCATCTAGTTCCTTCTATCATTGAGTGTTTACTGAAAATCAAAGACTAACATCACTACAGAGATTTTATTGACAAGTCAGATGACTCCCTAGCAGACTATAAACACTGTTATCATCCTAGCATTATTTACCCTGGCTGTGTTTTGTGTGAACTTTTAGCACAGCACATTCAACACTCCTCTAACCAATATGCCAGTCATGTCAAAGGCTTCAGGGCTTCTGTGATATTCTATACCTTGGGGGAGCGTACTGTAATCCCCGTATTCCTCATTTTCATATAATCATGATCCTACATATAAAGCATGCCTTGTAAGGTATCAGGGGAAAGGTTATGATCTGCTGAAAGTCATTTCTCTATCCATATATGTGTATCATTAATGCATATGAAGTTATGAGAATTGTGTCATATGGTGGTCACTAAAACATGCTGTAAGTGGGGGAAACAGCCAGATATTAGCTCCCCAGAGGCAACAGCAAGGAAAGTAACCAATGTCCGGGCGGGGTGTCAAACAACCATCAACAGTCATTGTCCAGCAAGGGAGCTACAATGCAATGATTCACCTGCATGAGGCCACACCAGGGGAATTGCTCAACCTTGCTTGGAGAGACTCAGCAATGCCCCCCAAACATGCTTGGACTTGTGATCCCCAAGCACATGGATTGAGGGTATAAAACAGACAAAGTGGACACATACTGGGCCCTTCTCCTACCTCCACATATGCTGCAAGCAACCAAGACACTGAGAAGAAGACAAGACTCCAACACAGGAGACTGGCACAGGTTAAAGGAACAAATCTGTATATTAAGGACTGCAGTATCCAGTGGGGTGAGAAAAACTGCTTAATCTAGTTGCTGCCCAGTCAAATAGGGTTACGAGTTCAGACTGCGTGCTTATATTTTCTTTTCTTTTGGTAACTAACTCTGACTTTTTGCCTATCACTTAATATCACTTAAAATCTACCTTTTATAGTCAATAAATTTGTTTAATTGTTTATCTTTACCAGTGAGTTTGTATGAAGTGTGGGGCAAATCTGCTCAGGTTTGACAAAAGCTGATGTATATCCACTTTCCATTGTTGAAATGGTGAACCAATTAATAAATTTGCACTGCCCATCTTGAGCAGTGCAAGACGGTATATTCCTGGGGTACAGTGCTGGGAGCTGGGGGGATTTGGGTCTGGTGCCTTTCTCTGTGATCCATGAGTGGCTCTGGGAGCATTCATGCAATCCAGCTGGGTGTGGGGGCTCCACATGCAGTTGTGCTGAGTGATCACAGTGCCTGGAGGGGCTTGCTGCTGGTCACTAGCAAGGCATTGTGAGAGACAGCCCAGGCTGGAGACAGTTAAGGGGGCACAATGGTCCCACAGACCCAGGCTGCACCCTGGGAGGATCCCATCACAGCTAGTTCTATAGGCAATTTTTAGGGCAAGAGTGTCCCAAGGCCTGGCAGGTTCACAAGATAGGGGATAGGGCACAAGACTAGTGGTGAGGGCTTCTCAGCAATAGTCCTTCAATGAGGTGTTAAGTGCCTTTCTAGGGTAGGGTTACTGTCTGGGAAGTGATTCAATAGGCTTGCCCTGGGCAAGTTTAGCCATGAGTTTAGCACATAACACAAAATGCTGTTCATAATTTGAGCCAGACATAGTCCATTCCATCACATATCTTTGGGACCCAGTGAAACTCAGCCTGATGGCTGCAGAGCTGCATGTAATCCTCATATAGTCTGTTCAGCTGGAGTTCTGTTTCCTCTGCCTGATACATACAAGATGGCATAGGCAGTCTTGCACCAAGTCATCGGGATCTTGCCCCAACCCTCTATGAAGCCAGGAATAGGAGGGGAAGAATAGACAATATCAGCTAGAGTCACAGAGCTGCCCATCTTAATAATGCACTGCCATGGTCACCTCACAGCATGTGCTGATGATGAGTTGTGCTGAGGGAACATCACAAAGCAAAAGCAGGACATCACTGTGGGACTCCATGTCAATGACAAAGATGTTTTCCTGTTCTTCAGCATGGAGGTCCAGATCCACAGGACTGGCCATGTGCAGCCTGGTGCAACTCAGTGGAGATGAGGACCACCAAGTGATCTTTGAGACTCCCTGGTCCTCAGGCCACCAGGCACCAACCTGGTTTTGGTGTGGGGGCAAAGCAGCTTTAACAGACAGCGAATCTGTTCCATTATTGCTACGAATGATGACGTGGCTTCCTTAGGCATCTGGTATCAAAACAGTATTTATCAACAAAAATGTTGCCATTTCATTATGAATTGTTCACAGTATCTTTGTCATGCATCAGTTAACCCTTTCAAGTGAAATAATTTTATGGCAAACAAGGGTTTTTGATATAATGTGTGCTGTCTAAAAGATGATTTTATTATGAGCTTCATTCCAAAGTTTTCAGTTTTGAGGCCCCTGACTGCAATGAGAAGGCACTGAACTATTCCTACCTTCTGTTTTCTTTTCCTTACACATAGATTTAATAGGTAAAGGACTAAAAGAAAGGAGAGAGAAGTGATGCAAAAGGCAGATTATACTTTAAAGTAACATGATATGAAAACGTATAAGTTTAGTGACTGATAGAATATGATTTAAATTGTCAGCATCTTAAAGTAAATGAGTGAATGAAACACAAAAATGAATAATATAATAGCATTACATAATATTTTTGTTTAAAACATTGCCTTTCTAGAGTCTTACAACTACAGAATTTAATACTATAATCCTGTCATTACCTAACTAGAACAAAGTACAAACATTGTTATATAGAACTTGAATTCCACAGCTTTTGTTTTTTGGAGAGGTAAGATATACTTACCTATGTTGACTGATTTGACAATGTGGAAAATGGATATGAAGACACAGAATAATATGTTGGCCAAGATTAGGAAAATGTCCAGGCTTTTTCACTCAGGAGAATGCAAACCTTTAATTAGATTTCCACAATAAGTTCTTTAGCTAAATACAGTTCACATTACTTTTTTAGAAATACTCTCTGGCCTCTAATTCTTTTCAGTCTTTAACAGCTTTCAGATTCCTTCAGCATTTGCTTTGGTGTGGCACTCTGTAAATAATTAAAAGGGTTAATTATTGTAAATAGAATTATTGGATTATGCTGTAAGTATTTATTGTTCTGTGGTTTCACTGTCAAAGTTAGGCAAGTCTATGCCACGACATTCATTTGAAGAACTGCAAACATCATGCAAATACTTGACGCTTTATAGTTTTTCAACTATTAGTATTGGCTAGTTCATTTCTAATGTACCGTATTGGTCCTGCTTATTAATTTTATATAGTTAAAAGTTAAAGATACAGGGTGAAATTCTGATGTTCTTACACAGCCAAATCCCAAAGTCAATGAGAATTTTGCGTGACAGTAATGAACTATTACAGCTGTTCGATAGAAGGGATTTAACCCTTATTAACACAAGCCTGTATGTCACTTGGATCCCTGATTGACCTGGATTCTATTTAAAGGAACATTCTACACCGAAACTACTTCCTTGCCAAATCTTTGCCTTGCAGCTAGAGATAATGGGAGTTTCCCCTACATCCAGTGCAGATCTGTGAGTGGGTTGTTTTTTGGTGAACACTTTCCTCCTTTCAGCACTCCATACGAACTGAATATGCTTCTGAGGACACCAAACATGAATGAAAACAAAACCAAGAAGGGTTTCTAGTCCACCGGTGTTGAAATTGTTTGGAATTTTGCCTAAGCAAGGACTTCAGGAGTAGGTACCACATGCAGAGAATACCTCACAGACTTCAATTTGAAAAAGTCATCAGGATTTAGAGAAAACTTCTGCTCTCCCTTTCGTAAGGGCTGCATCTATCCTGGGAAATATGGTACTTGTAATTCATCACCAGTGCAGCTCCACTGGTAATAGCAATGATAGAAGCTGCAGCATAGAATAGGATTCAGGCAGCCTCACGTCTATGTATCACCATATTGTCTAATCCTATTCTGAGCTCTAACAATGGTTTAAACAAACAAACAAACAAACAAACAAACAAACAAACAAACAAACAAACAAACAAACAGCTGGGCCAAGTTACATTACAGCTTCTCCCATTGCCATCATCAGTGAAGCAACACAGGTTCCATTTTTGTCAGTGTAAGATGTAATCTCAATGTTTCTGATAAGTGCCAAAAGCTGAAATATGCATTGAAACCATTTAGCTGTGAGAAATTAGGCAATGGGCCCTTTGAAGATGTGGTAAATTGTTTTATGCTGAGCTCCTCTCACCTTCAAAATATTCATGAATTCACCACATTTTTGTATACTGTATTCAATATTTACCCTAATTCTCACAAAAAATGTACCCTAATGTGTGCAATAAGAATTGTAATTTATTTTTCAAAACTCTTAGAGAAATTTAAGTACATGTTAAAAATGAAAAATTAATATTCTGAAGATGAAAATAATGCACAAAAATCTATTGTATACTTGTGATTATATTTACATGTACAATAATTTGAGTTGTGTGAAATGTTTATTTCAAACCACCAAGCACTCAAAACCAACTTTGATTTGAGTTGGACTTCCATCCATGAACTAGAAGTGGTTTGTTAGAACTTCTTTTTTTGTGTGTCTCTGAACCGTTCATCAAAGATCTTTGCAAATTTTTTTGCTTTATGTGGCTACCCACATATGTCCCCAGGCTGCTATTGGGGTAAATTTTAACTGTGTTTGCTTAGCAATGTACAGGGATAAGCTGCAGGGTGTTCTAATATGGACACTAATCGCACATGGATTCCAATGAATCTGAGTGAACATGAAAGAACCAGTTGAACACAATTCTGGCCTTTGGGTTTGCAGTGAGATTTTGCTATGGAGAAATGGGTTCATTCAAACCCAACCTTTTTCAAACATCAGGACTTGAGTGCCCATGAAGATACACACTGGGGCCTTGTCTACACTACTGGTGTAAGTCGACCTAAATTACGCTACTCCAGCTACGTGAATAATGTAGCTGGAGTCGACGTAGCTTAGGTCGACTTACTGCGGTGTGTACAACACGCTGCATTGACAGGAGACACTCTCCCATGGACTTAACTTACTCCTCTCGTTCTGCTAGAGTAGCAGAGTCGACGGGAGAGTGCTCTGCCATTGATTTAGCAGGTCTTCGACCCCTGCTGCATTGATTGCAGCAGCGTCGATCCCTGGTAAGTGTAGACATGGCCTAAGGCTATGTCTACACATCAGCCTATGTCTAGGGTTGCTAACTTTCTAGTCGCACAAAACTGAACATCCTAGTCCCGCCCCTTCTCCGAGGCCCCATCCCTGCCTCGGCCCTTCCCCAAGACCCCGCCCCCCGCCCCCTCCCTCAGTGGCTCGCTCTCCTCCACCCTCACTCACTTTCACTGGCCTGGGGGCAGAGGTTTAGGGGTATGGGAGGAGAGTAGGGCTCTAACTGGGGGTGCAGGCTCCAGGATGGGGCCAGAAATGAGGAGTTCAGGCAGGGGTGCTAGAACAATTTTTATAGTGGGGGTGCTGAGAACCATTGAACCAAACTTTAAAACCCTGTGTATGATGGAAACCACTTAAAGCTGCAGCACCCCCTGCACCCCTAGTCCCAGCACCTATGGGTTCAGGGTGCAGGAGGGGGCTCCGGGCTGGGGCAGGAAGTTGGGTGTGGGAGGGGGTGAGGGCTCTGGGGTGCGGCTGGGGATGAGAAGTTTGGGGTGGAGGAGGGGTTCCAGGCTGGAGGGTGTGGCCAAAGGATTCAGAGTGTGGGAGGGGGCTGCGGGTTGAGGCAGGGGGTTGGGGTGCAGGAGGTGGTGAGGGCTCTGGGTGGAGGTCGGGGTGTGGGCTTACCTCGGGTGGCTCCTGGTCAGCAGCACAGCAGGGGCTGGGGGCTAAGGCAGGCTGCACGCACCCCGGAAACAGCCAGCAGGTCCGGGTCCTAGGCAGGGGGGCCAGGAGGCTCCACACGCTGCTCTTGCCTGCAGGTACCATCCCCCGTGCTCCCATTGGCCAATTCCCAGCCAATGGGAGTGTGGAGTCAGTGATCAGGGTGGGGGCAGAGTGTGGAGCCCTGTGGTCCCCTGCTGGCCGCCTCCGGGATGCAGCGTGGAGCCAGCCAGGACAGGTAGGGAGTAGGGTGACCAGATAGGAAGTGTAAAAAATTGGGACAGGGGGTGGGGGGGTAATAGGTGCCTATATAAGAAAAAGCTCCAAATATCGGGACTGTACCTATAAAATCAGGACATCTGGTCACCCTAATAGGGAGTAGCCTGTCTTAGCACTGCAGCACACTGACTGGACTTTTAATGGCTCGGTAAGCGGTGCTGACCGAAGCCGTCAGGGTCCCTTTTCGACTGGGTGTTCCAATTGAAAACCAGACACCTGGTCACCCTACCTATGTCAGCATAATTTACACTGCTCGGGGATGTGAATAAACCACCCCCTGAGCGACATAAGTTACATTGACATAAGCATTTGTGTATAGCACTATGTTGGTGGGAGAGCTTCTCCCGCCAACATAGCTTCTGCTTCTCATGGAGGTGGGAGTTTTTATGCTGATGGGAGAGCTCTCTCCCATTGCATAGAGCATCTTCACCAGATACACTGCAGTGGTGCAACTGCATCAGTACAGCTGTGCTGCTGCAGCGCTGTATCTATAGATATGGCCTAATTTAATACAAATGCATTTGAAACCAAGTGCCCAATCCTATAAAGTGCTCTCTGGCCTCCACCCCCATGTAAGTCAATGGGAATTGGGAGTGCTCAGGAACTCTTATGATCAGACACCTTTTTATACAGCATTAGCAAAATTCAACTTCATATATATGGAATAACAGACCAGGTAAACCTCTAGATGCAATGCATATTCCCAGCCAACCAGGCTTCTCTTTGTTATGCAGCTTCAACCTTCCACATCACACTACCTCTTTGTGGGTTTTGATTTGTCAGCATTACAATAAACTAAGTAGAAAGGCTGATTTGAACCTTAGAAATTACATGTACTGTATTGTAAATGATTGAGGACTCCAGAACTATTCCCAGCTGGGTTTTTTGTCATTTTTGCACAAGTGGTTGATTTAATAGGAAGCACATTATTTTTCAAACTTATAGGAAGCCTGTATTTGGTAAAGCTGTTTTATGTGGAACATTAGTATAAAGTGTGAATTATAGGTACTGGATCACCATCTCAGTCTTAGAAAAATAGCAAGCTGTGGTCAAACTATTTTAAAAAATGTATGCAGAGCTGTTATTAGAACTAGCTGAAGACCGCTGGGACGGTGCGGGGGCGGGTGAGGGGAATGTGAATATTCTGAAAATTTGGCTATGGTGTAAGGATAAGGCTTTTTCCTGCAGCCATAGTCTAAGGACTAAGGCCTTTTTCTGCAGAGAGGAGCAGCCATTAGTTGAGAAGCAGAAAGTCACATCCTCAAATTCCATCTAAATTACATTAAAACAATGTAATATCGGGCTGTTAGGAAGGTGATCTTGTCCTACTAGCACCCACCATCGCCAGATAAAGAAGCAGATCTTAAGATGGTTAAAGAAAACTTTGTTTGATAGCATTCTGTCTGGCAAGAAATCACTTATCAACAGTTAAAAAGAACAGGAGTACTTGTGGCACCTTAGAGACTAACAAATTTATTAGAGCATAAGCTTTCGTGGACTACAGCCCACTTCTTCGGATGCATCCGAAGAAGTGGGCTGTAGTCCACGAAAGCTTATGCTCTAATAAATTTGTTAGTCTCTAAGGTGCCACAAGTACTCCTGTTCTTTTTGCGGATACAGACTAACACGGCTGCTACTCTGAAACCTGTCATACTTCTCTACTGTTTATCTGTGTGGTCTGTCTGGTTCTTTGATTGTTTTTGTCTGTTACATAATTAATTTTGCTAAGTGTAAATCAATTAAAGCGGTGGGGTCTGATTGGTAAAAGGATTGTTTTACAATATATATTTTTGGATTGTTTAGAAAATTGATTAGTAATATTTTAGTAAAATGATGTGTTAAGGTATAGCTAAGCATGTTTCACTATATAAACTGGGGACCAAAAGGAAGTTATTTGGAACGAACTCCAGGACACAGCCCCAAGATCAGAGCTGCCAGACCTCAATACTCTGCTAATGACACCGTGCAGAAGCTGAAGTCCCCAGATGACCTGATCCTGACAGGCCATCAAGAAAAGTTCATCTGCCTTATTGGGAGTTGTGAGTATTGTATTCTTAGCATGTGTATTCTCTTTTGGTGATTGTTAATAAATAAAGGTTAAGGAGGATATTACGGTGTAAGGCTGTTTCGCTGGTAAAAGATCCCACAAACCCACAGAGTGTAGGTTATGCCCTGAGCCCATGGAAGGGTAAGGATGGGTGCCTAAATTAAGAGGGTTACTCCTTGAGCCCTAGGAACTGGGTAAAGGTGGGTGCCCCTAGAGTGTGCGAGTAACAGAGAATTTTGTGTGGGTAACATTGGTACAATTTTGACCATGTTCTGTCTCATTGGTTATCACAAATCTGGGATGCAAACCAGAGCACTGAGGGGTTGTGTCACTGCCTGCCCTTTAACTTCAGGCACCATAAATGCTCTGCTGCTGTGGCTCACAGCCTGGACACTGACAACCTGCAGACAAGCATGCACTGAGTGTCTGTGCATTCAACTGCTCTGACTCAGCAACTCTGATTCCAGCAGCCTGTCTACAACACAGCAGCACCACTGTAGAATCTCTCACACAGTTACCTTCTGCAGAGGTGACCCCAACACACTTCCTGTCCTGAATTTCCCCAAAACCATCTGCCCTGAAGTGCCTAGTCCTGTCCTAGAATACTCAGAATACCTCAAAAGAGACAAACTTCACAGTTTATCCCATTGACTAGGGTTAACAAACACTAATTCAAACACAGCACTGTGGTGGTTAGGATTAAAAATAAAACAAGTTTATTAATGAAAGGAAATAGGATTTTAAGTGAAAATTCAAGTATAAGGGAAGCGTTAGAAATGGTTACAAGTAAATATGAGTGAAAAAAAGCTTTCTAACACAAAAAGCTACAGCCTTTATTCACGGTATTTTCCTTTCCAATGTATCTTCCAGCAAGATGGCTGACCAAACCCTCTGGTCAGTTTCTCCCACAAAGTCCAAAGTGCTCTGTTTCTTTGTCATCCTAGATGAAAGACAACTTGGGATTCTTTGCCCCTTTCTTTTGTAGTCCAGGGGACCTTTGAAATCGATTCTTCTGAAGATTACACTCCAAAGTAAAGTTCATTCAAGCTGTGAGGAAGGCAACATGTAGTCTCCAAGTAGAGGAAGTTCCAGGCTGGCTTCTTCCCATGCTGGCATTTGCTAAAATGTACATTGATCTGCTTCCTGCTATCTCCTCCCTGTGCTGTGATGCTGAGTGGTTGTGTCCTCCCCTTGCTGGCATGATGCTCCTGTTTACCTTCTATGTCAATTGCATTCCCATTGTCTCAATGTACCTTAGAAATATCTTCCAGATGGCAGAACTACATTCCTTTGTCTAGGGTGGGGCAGACACACTTCCAGAACATAATTCCCAATGTTTGTAATTTTGAATTTGTCTTCCATATATACACCATGCAATAATATTAATGATCATTAAAATATTAGCTTTCTATTGATGTCTTATATAGCACCTTTTAGATACAAGTTATGACATTATTGAGTTGCGGTACATTCAACTGGTCAGGCCAGCTGAAACTCACTACCCAGACACCAGTGAGCCCCTTGCCCTCTTGCATTGGTGTTCATGAATTCACAGCACTTCAGAGGTGGTCTGGATGATTTGGTCAAATACACATAATTGGATTCACTAGTGCTGTGAGACACAGGCTGGAAAGAGATGTTTGTAAATCTCCTTCATCTGACAATTCCCTAGGGCTCCTGCTTCTCTATTAATATGTCCTGGCAACTCTCTGAAAAAGTGCTCGCACTCTCAAGTCCAACAGAGGCAATCAAACCCCCAATGAGTTGCGTCCAGCTTAGGTCATCCAATCATGGACCAGAAACTAAGTCACATGACTCAAAGCTCAAGTTACCATTTGCTCGCTCATGCAGGTGATGGAATATTTCTGAACACTGAATAGATGCTCAGCTAATAGGATTGGTTTCCGAATCCCTCACCAAGCCAACTCCTCTCCCCCACATTTATAAATTTTAGTGTTCAATTATCACCATTCAACCAGCTCCAGTTAATATTTCTACTGTAGAACAAATGTCGATGTCACTTTACAAACACTTCAAATACAATGGACCAGATTCTGATCTCAGTTATGCTGGTTTGAGGAAAACTGAAAGTAAGCCCATAATCTCTATTCTAAAGAATGTATAGTTACTTTGCACATTCACACAGGATGCAATGCCATGTTATTTAACTTCCCTTCTACCCCATAGTCCCACTTTTTTGTGTGCATATTATGCATTCTCCCCACATTTTTAAAGTTTAGGACATCCACATTGTTTGGATCTCTTCCTTTCATTATTTGACTGTTTGCAATTATTGCACAGTTCATAGCCAAATAATATATAATATGTTTTGCTGAATATTGCATAAATAGATGGTACTGAATTTTGCAACACTTCTGCTGCCATATGCGTCACTCTAAATTGCACAATCTGAACATATTGGGTAAGATAAAGGACACCCCACAACTATTTTTCACATCAAAGTGCTACAGTGATCCTTGGACAAAAGCTCGAATCTGCTGAAGCCCTTCCGTTAACTTTGTTTCAAATGTCAGTGATAGTGTAAGTAATATCATTAGTAGAAGGAGAAAAGGCAATTAAAACACTCACAATGAATTTGTCAAGAAATGCTTTCCCCTTATATATGACAAAAATATTTACAAAGCTTATGAGACAAATTGTGTTCTCAGTTTTATACTAAACAAAACTTGGACTAACTCCTCTGAGGTATCTTCAACTTCAGTAGAGTTACTCCAAACTTCCACCTGGTTAAAAGAACTGAATTTGGCCTGGTTCATTACTTATAGCTATGGGTAATTGTTATTACATTGTACAACATATTACAAAAAACCCTAACATTAAACTAAGATGAACCATTAATCCAAACTCCATAATTTATGCATACTGGCAAGCATCAAACAGTACTGGATGCATTTTTCTTTTTAAAAAGGACATTTAAATTAGAAGTGAGCCAATATCAAATCTTAGATCCAAAAAACAGTGGACTTTGTGAATGTTTGGACCTGGATTTTGATCTTGATCCAATCTCTGTGGTTCAGACACACATCTACTTACAGGCAGATGCAAGGTAAAGAATCTGATGACTGTTTGCTCTTATATGCAGAAACCAAACAAAGAATACTGCACAGCCAGATGAAAATAATCCAAATGAAATATCTCCAAGATTTTATTGCTCTGTGCCTTTAGAGCAAAATTTTGCCACACAGCATGTATTAATTTCATCTGCAAAAATTTTGTGTGGACCCATTGTTCCTGCAAACAGGCATTTGTGTGTGCAAATAGGGTAATTTGCAGTCCCAGTTGTGTTCGTGTGCATCGACGCAGGCTAATGATACTTTTGCAGACACAGACGAGTGTTTATGCAGGCACAACAGGTGCACGTGGGCATTTGGTAGGTGCAAATCCTGTACTCACCTTTGGAAAACCTGGCCCATGATGAGTTAGCCCCATAAAGTCTGAGGATTTATTCTAGCAGCCTCAGCATATATTTCTCCCTCCAGATTACTGTACTGGTGCCACAAGCCAATACAAGTGTGTTTATCGTCATTTTATTATTTTCATAATCTAACGGCAATGTACAAAGAATGGGTCCTTTGTCTTTTGTAAAAGTATTTGCTCTGGGGTGGAGAGGGAGTATCAGTCATTTGTTAATAATAAGGTCAGACTCCTTCCATCCCTATAGTCAGATGTGGCAGCTCAGTATGAGGAAACAGAGCCCCAGGAGTTACTGTTCTCCCCTCGCAGACAGAGAGGAGTTCAGGGTCCTCCCCGCACCCCCTTAATCACAACAGCCATTTCTATCTCTCCTCCTGAGAGCCGCATACTTTGCATTTTCCCTGTACAAATAACTGCTCAGGCCCTTCTTTCAAAGGGCCTTTATTAAACCACCAACTATTTGCTGTCGAGACATTTAGGATGAAATCATCGTGTTAAACAAATAAACGCAGCTTCATACAGATCTCTGCTCTGGGAGCAGAGTAAGAAAATAATTTCTGTCTGCTTGCCCCAAAAGCGGCTGGAAAGGCCGAAAGGAAAATATTATTTTTACTTCATTGTGTGAAATATCGTTTTGGAGGATCTGACGCGTTGAGCGTTTGAAGAGTTTTTGCTGGCAGGTTTCAAGGGTCCCCTGGGTTGACCCCCTGGGATTGTTTTCTTCATTAATAAACTTAGCATGATGTGTGTTAAAAGGAACATTCTGTTTGCTTTGTAAATAAGGGATGTCAAACAACAAGCAGAAGCCTGGCAGACACTAGGTGATGTGTTCTTCGAGCAGGAAAAAAAGCCCTGGAAATCTTGGGGATATCGGGGCTGCCTGAACCAAGCTGAGGCTTTGTTGGGAAAACAATTCAGTCTGTGAGCCCAAACAAGGCATTTTCCTTACTCATCCTGGTGGGAAAGCTGAACACTCTGCCCCAAAGCAGCAGGGGATGGGCTTGGGAAGGAAAGCTCGCAAGCGGCCATCCCAGGCGTAGCGGAAGGTACATAATGTATACCCATTTTTATTTGGAAGGCACATTTTGTCAGCTGTGAATTTTGCCATGGGCTTGGGACAGGGGGAGGGGAGAGGTTTTTTAATATGATTTTTAATCTCCTGCCTTATTTCACTGCTGCTGGGGTAGTTACCTTGATAAAGCTCCTGATTCAAGGGGGTCATTTGCAAGAGGGCAATTCTTTCCCTCCCAGAACTGGGGTTCCCACCCTAATGCAAAGCATGATGGAGCAAAAGAAAAAAAAGCCTCTTGTTTATCTAGATTTATTTTCCATTGTCTGCCTCCCTTCTTCCTTACTCATGTTCCTCAGAGTTCCTGAACCCATTCACTTTCCATCTGCTGCTTGCCCACCTCAACAACCCTAACGACCCCCAGAAGGCGGCTTTGCTCCTGTCATGCACAGACAGATTCTGGGGTGTTTCAGGACTACTGCAACCGGGGAAGGAAAATAAACAGTCTTGAGAGCTTGGAGAAGACAACTCTATTTGGAGGGGTGAGGGTATTCAGGTGGGAGGGCAGCAGTAACACTAAGGGAGGGGCGTGGAGATGGGTTGAGAACAGTGGTAGTAGCCCTGATGGCATTTTCATTAGAGAAGCCAAAAACTGAATGGATATGGAGACTGACTTCTCCTCCTGCCCCTATGGGACCCCTCCAGAGGGCTGAGACTTGTTGGTAAGGTGCCATGTGGAAGTTTGTATTGTTGCTGTACTTGCTCTATAAGTAGAGGTCTTCAGGCTCTTGCACTGTCACAGTGCCTTTTCACAAGCACTAAGCGCACCAGCCTCCACTCCACATTTGCAATGGAAGATTTCTGAGGATTTATAGAGTTGATTTAGCTGTGTGCTGGCATCCTCAAGACTACATGCAACACATAGACAGCCAAAGAATTCTAAAGTACTGCCCATACAGCGATTCCAAAGTTAGATTGTCATCACACATGGCTTTGGGAATCTCCAACGCCTCCATACAGTGAACAATAGAATTATGGATGTAATAACCACCCCACTGGTGTTCAGTGTGGAAGCTATGAGAGCCTGTTATGGTGTCAAATCCTAAGGAGCGACAGTGCTCTCCTTATAGGAGATGTCTGATATGTGCTGTCCACATAGATTAGCATGGCTGGCTCAGCCCAATGGGCACCCATAACTCCTGACATCATGGGCAGAGTTTCTGTATTCTTACCTGGTTAGTACTGAGATGCCACTCAGATCAAAGGGTTGCAGTGTGCCCACTGCCACCCTTTTCACAGAGTTGGCCCTGCAGCTTTAAATCCAGTCCCAGGTGCACCTATCCAGCAGGCCACTCCTCTGCTGTGCACACCTGATAGTAGCTGGATCTCCTTCTGTAGGCTCTTAGAGTGGTAATAATTACATTATCCTTATGGCCTCGCCGCCTGTCCAGTTCCCCTCACTGCTCTTCCTCCCATGTCGACCTCTCATACTTCAGGCTGAACTTCTCTGGATCCCTCTCCCTACTTTCAATGCTGCCACTCTCCCCTTTCAACAAACTCCTACCAATGCTGATTTCTCCCCACCTCTGAATTTAACAAAAAGGAAAGAAAGGGTTAACATTCCTTTGCTGTAGCCATTAAAAACTAGTAGCCCCGAGGTCACTGCACCCTACAGCTAGGTTTCATGGTGGTCCAGTTGGGAAGCAGCGTGTTGTGTTACATGGGTGGACGAGCAGTGTGCTGGGATGAACTGTCTGGGTAGCTTGGCAGCCTGTGCTTTGGCTGCACTGTGTGGGTAGGTAAGAGAACACACACTGTTCCATGCTGTTGGGTGGATGGCAAGTCTGTTCTGTCAGACAACTGGAAACCATGCACTGCGTGGTAGTGCCTGAGTCACTCAGAAGGGTTGTGTCTGTTTTATTTTCTGGTTATATTGGCTCATGCATTTATACAACATCTTCTGTCCAAGAACCCCAACGTGCATTGGAATGAGGCGTAAGCATTCTCCCGTTTATAGATAGTGAGGCACCAAGAGGCAAAATGATTTGCCCGAGATGATGGAGTAGGTTGGGAATGAAACACAGGGGTTTTGTCCGCCAGTTCCCTGTTTTAGTCACCAGTTCAAACTGCCTTCCAGCAGCTGAGACTCTTAATTTTTCTAAAGTATTCTAAACTCACAAACACGCCTGGGAGATGGGAATGTATTGCTATCCACATGGAGAATGCTCTATGGTGGGAATGGTTCCATGGCAGAGCTCAGAAGATAGTCTCTGAGTCGCACTCCTGAGCTTGAAGTGGGAGTTAGAGTATTTTTTAAAATCAAAGCTATTAAATTCTCTTTCTATATATTTAAAATTGCTAGGTGAGGTATTTTAAAATGTGCTTATTGTGCCATTGAGATTGTAAACTACACTATCACCAATTCTGTTCAGAAGCCAGTTCAGTGACCTTGAAGGAAGCTCGTCTTTTCCTTTAGCCATTTAAAGGTTATGTATTGCAGACAGAAAGTTTCAGAAGCTCTCCCTACAAAGTCCTCTACAAAGATGTTTTGCTGTAGTTTTTGATTTTTAATAATGAACTCTTTCCATTGATGAGTTTTTCACAGGGCCTGTTTTGAAACCTTGGTATTTGAAAAAGCTTGCCGCTGTTTTCTTAAATTACATCCCCTTGCGGGTCCATAAAACCCTGAAGTTATTACAAATAAATAAACGGCGTTTCTCTTCATGATGTAAACCAGCTTTGAATGAAGTCATTGAATGGAAGGTTGACTTGGATTGCTTCTGAAAAGCTGCTCAGACCCAGGGCAAAGTTCTGCTTTTCCTCCCAGGGCTGAAAAAATTGGTGAGCAGCTGTTCTAAGTCAACTGAGTGGAGCAAATCCCTGTTGCTTAATGTCTTGTTGCAATTTCCAGTGGAAAAGCAAATATCAAGAAGTCCATTCCTCCCCCCACATTTTTCTCTCTCTCCCAGTTTAGACTGGGACTCTCCTGAACACGTTGTGGGGTTGAGATCCAATGAAGGAGAGAGGATTCGAGCGGCTCAGTAACCTTCCTTTCCCCTCATCCCATCCAACAACACTGGGGGCCTAATTCATCTCTGGTGTCAGCAGAGTTTGCACTAGTGTTTAATGACCCACGCTTTTCTTAACCGGGCTACAAACTCTTGGTGCCAGCATGACCGATACAGTGTAAATTGTGAGCTCAAGCTCCCAGAGTTTGGTTTCTTGGAACAAATGTACAGTGGATCCTGCTAAATTCTATAAATTGCACCCAATTCTCCTCTCCCTTTCACTAGCTTTAGACCAGTATGTTTCCACTGATTGCTATAGAATTATTTCTAACTTACTCTTAATCCAGAGGAAAATCAAGCTGTCTGCGGCCACCACCAGATAACATCCTCTGCACAGGATCAGGCCCAAAACACATTCTCCCTCAACCTAGTTTTATTCCAGCATTCAGTTGGGAAAAACTTCTGGGTTCTGTTAATGTGTTCATGAAATTTCCTGGATCCATGAGTTTTAGTACAAGTTATTATTTGTTCACCAATATGTACAGGAAATGCATTATTCATTATTTGCTATATGAGTTGTGTGATTGGTCACCTATGTAACGTGGTGTTGATTCTTCTTCCTGATTGGCTGACAAACATATTAAAGAGAATATCTAAAAACAGAGAGCAACTAGAAATTGATCAATGTACTTCTGGTATTGATTTTTGGTTGAATAATCAGTTTGTGCTGAAATTTGTGAGACTTTCCAGGTTTACCAACACTTTCCCAAATACCCACCAATTACAGTGCCAAGGAAACATCACTGTGACATCTCAGAACTGAAATATTTCCGTTTCCAGGCATTGCTTTTTGATGAAAAATGGAAAGTTTCCATGGAAGCAGAGATATTTTTCCCACAAGAGATTTCATCTAGTCTAAAACTTTGTTTTTTTAATGGAAAATTCTTGACCTTCCCTAGTAGGCACTGCAACCTATCCTGAGCCTTTTATTGCCTTGAGAACCTCTGTTCCAGTTAACCCCCGCTGTTTTATCTTCCTCCACATAATGCAGAGATTTGTTCATCTCTTGGGATGTTTAGTCAGCCACTGGATCCCCCCACTGACCGCCAAATCCAAATGATAGTTCCAGTTCCACAAGACACTAAGAACGAGAGAGAAAAAACAGGTAAAAACAAAGAAAAATTGAATGTATTGATATTATGATAGCTCCATGAGGGCGCAATCACACTTGGGCCCCAATGTGCTCGGTGCTGTACAAACAGTAAAAAATAATCCTTGACCTGAATCACTTACGAATTTAATTAAGATAAGATGCAATAAGAGGGTGTAACAACCAGTCAGTAGGAATGGGGGAAGGAGGATCAGGGGACCAGTAATGCCACACTAGTAGAGCTTACATGTTAGCAGCAGTAATTATGATTACAGATAATTATAATTTACATGTTAGAAATTGTACTTGGTTCTCCTTTCCATTATTAATCCTCGGAGATGGAAGCCTATCTCCTTCACTGGGTTCATAATAGGGTATCAGTATGTTTATTGCCCCCACCCCCATCAATGTTTGGCTGTCATTAAAGAAAAGGCCTTCCAATAGCTCAGAGGTACAAACTGGACTCATTCATCTCAATGAAATGTTAACTCTTAAATGTATAGATGCCAGTTTAGATACCAACCTTGTTAACTATTTCACTGTAACCCTTCTGCCAGGTGTTGCTGGTGGCAAAAAGGGCTAGGTTCAATTATCTAGGAGTTCCTTTTGGTATCAAATAACACTGGCTCAAGTCCCCTCCCAGAAACCTGGGAAAACTATCCTCCCAAAATGCCCCCCAGGCTTCCCTAAGGCCAAAAGCCCCAATCGTCACCTAAGTAGCTTCCAAAACCTCCAGCTTCTTTGGCATGCTGGAAATTGAAAATGTGAGACCAGCATAAAATCCATTGAATATCCAAAGAAACAACAGAGGGGCTACTGTACTGATTGCATTTCTCATTCGCATGTTTAAATGAAAAATTGTGATTTTTAATTAAATGAAGCTGCCAGACTATTTAAGCCCAGCTTGTCACAGAGTATAGGGGTCTCTGAACATAGTGTAGCTGAATAAGACTATACAGAAAGGTATAGATCAAGCTGAGTTATAGTTAGCTCTTACGGTAATATAAAGAAATTCTGGCAAAGAAGATGAAACGTTGCCTGGGGAATGATTTATGTTCTCCTCCTGTAGTAGTTAGGATACAATTCTGGTCAAATTGTTTTTGTTCAAAACTTGTTTTCAATAGAAAAATGGCCTTTTTCACTTTTGAAAACGTACAGAGTGGCAAAAGGAAAAAAGCAAAATAAAGGAAAATGAAAAGTGAAATAAATACCTGGAGGTAATTGGTTATATTATAGTCAGTGGGGAACAGAAAATATGGAGGGAGGGGGAACAAAAGGAGGAAACCAAAAAAAATTCAAAATTTGTCAACAAAATGTTTCATTTTTTTTTTTTTTTAAAAACAAACACCAACACATTCCATTTTGGAAAGAAAACTGAAATTTCCAATTTTTTGGCAAAAAAACTTTTCCTTTTCATGACCAGTTCTCATCATAGCCTTGAGGAATTGTGTTAATTAGCATAATATGTAATACAACTCCTCACTTAGTGAAGACAGGGACCATCGTATTTAGCCTCGTGCCAATTAATCATAGGTAATCCTATAGGTTTATCTACAATCATTTGATATGATATCAAATGTGATCATCCCTGCCTATGTTGACTACAGACGGATGTTTAGTGTTGCATTAGTTAACATGACTCCTGAAGGTTATGCTCCAACATGACCCAATTGTGAAGGCAAGCCCAGGGAGATAGTCTTAGGCCAATACCACAGCAAAAGGCATGGGGACACTGTGCTGATTCAGAGACACAGGGCTTGTCTACACTGCCAAGTTGTCGACAAAACTTTTGTCTTTCATGGGTACTTCTAAAAGCTCCCTTCCCCTCCGAAAGATAAAAGTTTTGCCGCGGCAAGTGGCAGTGTGAACGTGTCTTTGCTGGCAGGAGCGCTCGCCTGCCGACAAAGCGAATGCCGCTCGCAGGGCTGGAAGTAGGGTGACCAGATGTCCTGATTTTATAGGGACAGTCCTGATATTTGGGGCTTTGTCTTTATATAGACACCTATTAGCCCCCACCCCATGTCCCGATTTTTCACACTTGCTAGCTGGTCAACCTAGCTGGAAGTATTTTGTCAGCAAAAGTGCCGACAAAGAGCGTTTATACACGCCGACATTTAGCAACAAGCCTGTGTCAACACAGCCTTGTTGCTAAAAGCTCCGTGGTCAGGGCCGGTGCAACCATTTAGGCAAACTAGGCAGCCTAGTGGTTGGGAGCGCCTAAAAGCCCACTCAGGCAAGGAGGTGGAGTGGAAGTGAGCTGGGGCAGAGGGGGCGCAGGGAGGGCCACCCGCAGTAATGGGGGGGCACACAGGGGAACCGCTCCCCGCCCCAGATCACCTGGGGGCGGGCTCCCCAGGCGGGGTTAGCTTCCGCGGGGGCGGGGGGGAGTCTCCCCAGGCAGGGTTAGTTGCCGTGGAGGGAGGGTTTCCCCAGGCAGGGTTAGCTGCAGAGGGGGCGTAGCAGCTGTGTGTGTGTGGGGGGGTTCCTGGGCAGGGGGGGTGGTGCACTCCTCGGGTAGGAGGATGGGTTAGCTGCCGCGGGGGGGCAGGGTTAGCTGGGTGAGGGGGGGAGTGCAAGGTGGAAGTTTTGCCTAGGGTGCGCAACTTCCTTGCACTGTCCCTGTGCGTGGTGTAGACAAGCCCACAGTTACTCAAAAGAGCTATTAAAGTAATATGCTAACTGTGATCACTAAAAGTGTTTGGCCCAGCTAGTCACAAAATTAGAGTGTTAACTCAAGTTGCCTGGCTATAGTCCTGCAAAGGTAATTATATTCTGCCTATATACATTTCTTCAAAAAGCTACCACATTCCACCTCAGAGTTGGCTGCATTTCAATAGTAATTGAAGTGATTCTTGTGTACATAGGACCTGAGCTGCAAAACTGACTTGCACAAGTATCTAAAGATTTATTCCTACTGTAGTCTGAATAAAGGATTCAGAATTGGGGTCCATAGCATATAAAGCAATTTGAGATGAAGGTTGTATATAAATGTAAAATATTTATTATTTGTTGCTGTGGAATTATTTAGTGCTTTCCCCTGAATTCATACAAGCAGGAAGGATTCCCTTTTGAACTCCTCGGCCTTTCCATCAATACTTGTTCAAAGAGAAGTGTAAACTGCAAATTGAGAAAGTCCACTTTGCCACAGAATCCTGGAGGAAGTCCTGATCATTTCCAAACTAATAACCAGCCCTGCACATGTCTGTCTGTAGGGCTTGGTTTGAGTCTTTTTTTCTTAGTATCTTAGCTCTTTAGGATAACGGTATCGTTCTATTTCAACAGGCATATAAGATGATACGATAGGATTATAGTAATTGCCTTTTACAGTGCTGGGAATCTGCAGGTCTCGGTGCCTTTTTAATTCTTTGCTTGCTATTCAAATTCCCATGACATGTTTCTCAAGTGGCTCAGTAGGATTAGTACAGTCGTACAAAGCTGGTATTAATGGCATGCAGCTCAACTCCTGATTTCTTCACTCAGACAGCTGGTAGAAACTATACTCAGAAAACGTGAGTTAGTGCTTTAAAATCTTTCGCAAATTTGTAATCAAGTAAAGTCTATGTTACATTAGCAATCAAAGGTCCATTTCTTTATAAAACGGTAGGATTATATTTTTTAAATGTACAATTCCTCATTGCATGGCAGAGGGTCTGAACATTAAAATATAGCAAGCTCTGAGCCACGTTTTCAGTGAGCTCAACACCCAATGGGAAAGGTATTGGAAGGGATTTATTTTATTTTATAATTTCAAGGGCATTCACTTTTCCCTCCCACACTGTCAGCAACTGCAGACCATTCCCTTAATCAGTGCAGGGGGTTTCTAGGTCTTCATGCAGATAGGATTTCTTGAAAGAGGCCCCTTTGAGGACTGATTTCTTGGGGGAATGAGGGGATTCAACTCTTTTTGTATTGATAGTGTTTCCCTTCTCTCTGCAAGGAGTCCTCAGACTGAAGCCCCATCTTGAGTTTAGAACTTACATAAAGGCTGATCAAAGGCTAAAGTAGAGAACCCAATGAGAAAAAACACACAGAATATGAGGAAGTGTCCTTGTATCATGAATGGTCTGTGTGCTTTGCAAATATGTAGTCCTTTCACTGGGGAGTTATACCACATGCAAGGAAACCAGAGCTCCCCGAAAAGGTGCTTTTTTAATGGTGCAAGCAGCAGTTCCTCCTGTCACACAGAGCCAATGGAGAGACTGCTATGCCACCTGTCTTTCTAACTATCAGGGTAAGGCCTTTGGCTGAAGGAATGTGCATCAAAGGGCAACCATGCATTCTGATTCCTGCCTGCTGCTTCAGCCCTTCCAGACCTTACCAGCTGGTGTAGGTTAGATGCTTCTTCAGGCTGCTCTAGCTACACCTGTGGACTGGCCCCATAGAAAGCAGCCCCAAGACCAGGGGAATACAAAAGTGAGCTTTATGATACCTCCGCACCTTCCTTCTTCACTTGCCCTGTGTGATCCTTGGCAGTAGCCAATACAACCTAGCCATATCAATAAGAAATACATTTGTTCTCAAGTCAACTGCATTGTAACTAACTTCAGAGTCATGGATTCTATCCATTTCCACTTTACATCAAGTGGTTGTAATCTACTGCTGACACTGAACCTGAGACTGTCCAGCTCACAGAGATTTGTCTGCAGGCTGCTTGATTAGCTATTCTTTAAAAATATATCTCTTAATTTTACCTTTGATCCCATCCCTGGTTTATCAATTGCTTTCCCAAACAAAACTTATGAGGTCAGTGTCCCCTTTTATGGTAGCTCAGCCTGGCTCTGTTTTTCTTCAGGCAGAGAGTAGTACATCAAACAAATATAACTTCTGACAATAAAGTGACCCAGAATGTCCCAGATGTCAAGGTTACATAGGGCTCCACAGCTATGAGGACACACCTGTCAACACAACTGCAGCCATCCAAAAGAATGAAGATACATACAGTTCTCAACTGTAATGCTGTCTACAGCTGCTTAATCTTTATATCCGCTCCCAGCAGAAGCTACGCATGCACCTACTGATGTTTATTACTGAAGTGTGATAATCTGTACACCTCTGCCTTATTTTTTGGAAGAAAAATAATTCTTACATCATGTTGTTTAAAAGATGGTGAAGCTAACCCACCTTTATTTGAAGACAGATAATAACGCTTTTTTGTGGTTCGTAGCATAAAGAAGAAATCAACTGGAATTATTGTTACTTTTGTACAGTGATTATGTTGATACATTTTGGTTGATTTTATAGTAATGCTGTCCTATAGGAACTTTGCAGGTGTGGTAGATGTGGCACTTGTATTTGATTTCATTGGCCGCATTTTATCTAGTTATAAAATTTCTGTGTAGAATATAAAAAGGAAATTAAAATTGGCAAACGCTTCTTCACATGAGCATAAATTGGAGAGGGTTCAGAGAAGAGCCATGAGAATGATTAAAGGATTATAAAACATGTCTTATAGTGATAGACTCAAAGACTCAATGAATTTAGCTTAACAAAGAGAAGGTTAAGGGGCAACTTGATTACAGTCTATAAGTATCTACATGGAGAACAAATATTTAATAATGGGCTCTTTAATCTAGCAGATAAATGATTCAATGGCTGGAAGTTGAAACTAGACAAATACAGACTGGAAATAAGGTATACATTTCTGACAATGCGAGTACTTAACCACTGGAACAACTTACCAAGGGTCACAGTGGATTCGCCATCACTGACAATTCTTTCACCAAGATTGGATGTTTTTGTAAGAGATATGCTCCAGAAATTATCTGGGGGACGTTCTTTTATCTAGGAGGTCAGAATATGGCTTTGGAATCTATAGTCTTTCTTCCCATGAGTAGTGCCACTGAACTAACTTGGGTTACTCAGGTGAGGCAAAGTTTACAGAAGTGAGCCTATGATCCTTTAATAAGAGGGGCTGACTGTGGGCACTCCACTGGGCCCCGTTTCAACAAGGCACTTAAGGATATGCTCAAGTGCCATTGACTTCAGTAGACTTAAACGCTTATTTAAATTGAGGAATGTGCTTCAGCGCCCTGCCTGAATCGGGTTTGTAGGCAGAACTCCCACTGGGATTTCCAGCTGCAGGGTCAGGGCCTGAATTATTTATTTTCTTTTTACAAATATAAAAAGCAGGAACAGAGTTACAATATAACCACAGCACTGAAACCGTTAAAAAACATTTGGACAAAATGTGTTTCTGGTTAGTTTAAAGAAGGATAAACAAGATTTAATAGCTGGCAATGAACATGAATATTTTCCTCCCATAAATAATATTTGGATTCATTCAGACTCATGTGGCTTCTACACAAGTAAGGCTCCATTCAATTTTCTAATTTTTCCATCTTCTTTATTTCCTAAAATGTGATTTGTTGAGTTAGTGAATTAAAATGCTCAGAGGTTTGGTTTTGGCTCTGTGTGCAACTGTGCTATTTTACCCCATTATTCAGTGTGACAAGTTTATTGCCCTAAAACACACTAGCACACACCTAGTGCAGAACTGTAATTGAAAAAGAGAAAAACTCTATTAAGTGGCACATTTTCTACGTATAGGGCCAAATTCCACCCATTTCAAATTCCTTATATTTTCCTCAAATCTTCACCTCTTTTCTCTTCAGCATGTTCACCACATGTGTAAACCTATTGGCTGAATTTGGGTAGTTTAGAGCACAAAGGCCAACTCTAGCAATAGACTGGAGCTGAGACTGTTCATTAGTAGTATTCTGATAGCACCTATAAGCCCCATTACAGGATCAGGACCCCATTGTGTTAGTCACTCTACCCTCATAAAAAAGAACAGGAGTACTTGTGGCACCTTAGAGACTAACACATTTATTTGAGCATAAGCTTTCGTAGACAAAGCTAAGCATCAAGTAGAAAGTACTGTAAGTGTCCTAAATGGTCTTGTTAAAGTTAATGGCAAAAACCCTATTGTCTTCAGTCTTGCAGTATCGTGTAGGAGCTGACAAATGTCTCTGCACAAACCAATCATACTAAGTACAGTCAGTCCACTTTAGATGAAAGCTGTCAAGCTGTGCTGCAGTGACTCAAGAGTGTGGGTACCAACCTCAGGGCAGACTGTTAAGAACCAGGGCACAAACCCCAAATTAAGCATAGAACTCACAGCCAGATTTCACCAATAAATTATCAAGTGTGAACTCCTCAAGCACTATAACAGCATTAACATGGAGTGACAGACAATCATCTTGGGTATTCCAATCTGTCTTGCTACCCAGGCAAGCCTACCTTTGTGATAGATGGCCCCTTACACCAAAAATCACAACAATATTCATATTACTCTCAGTCCCAAAGGACCAGTCACTTACCCCGGGTCTATTGCACTTTAGATCTCACATTAAAGACAACACTTGTAGCCAATGTTATAGTAAACTATATAAAGATTTATTAAATAGGAAAAGGAAACAAGCGATTTATTTACAAGGTTAACGCAAGTAAATTTATATACACACTAACAAGTTCCAACCTTAAATTTCAAAAAGTCATAGAAGCTTATATAATAAACAGGCTCTATATGTCCTTCAGTGCTAACCCAGGCTAAGTACTGGGGATCTTTTGCTTATGCCTAGTAACCCCTTCCTTCCCAGAGTCCAAGCATCATAAAAAAATGTTTTTTCTTGTTAGAAGTTTTTATTCCCTTCTCCCTTCTGCTTTGAGCTGCAAATTCAGCTGATGGGAGGAATTCACTTGCATGACTCATCTTCGGGGGGCAGAGGGGTTCAGGGGAAGAGAGCAATCAGCAAAGTCTTTTGTACTCTTCAATGTTCCACAATAGTTCATCTGGTGTTGACTGGCCGTCCTTGCTGGCCAGGATGTAACACCTTCTGTTGGAGATCAGCATTTTACACTAGTTAATGTCTCTCTCCTGCCTGGTGATTTACCCTGTCACAGAGGCTTATACAATATGGGATATGGACGTTATAAGTGAGATTAATGCATGAAGCAACTTACAAGCATTCAGTAAAGTCTAAACACAAGCACATTTTAATAATTATAATACCTATTTCAACAATACAAACATACAGGTGAGCCAGAATGATTCCAGCTGGGTATTTGTCAGTGCTGCACTGAGGGATGGGGACATGGGCAGCATGTGAATCACTGGCTGGGGGAGGCTAGCCCCCTCCCCGCCCCTTCCGCGCCTCCCCCTGCCAGAGCCCAGAGCCCCTCCACCACAGCTGTCAGCCCCAGTCCCACCCCAGGCTAGTGCCCCAGGAGTGCTGGGAGGGTGGGTGGTATGGCCCCAGCCTTGGAGCGCCGGGCAGGCTGCATGGCCCCAGCTCCAGCCCCAGGCCCAGGCCCAGCCCCAGCCGGGCTATGACACAGGGACAGGGGAACTGGCAGGAGGGGACCTGGAGGCAAAGCGTGGGTGGGACCACGCCTGGCTGCTTGGGGAGGCACAGCCTCCCGCGGCATATGATACCCGCCACCCATGGATGGGGATCTTGACAAGAGCTGGCACCTGGTCTATGAGTGTCACAAATACCTGTTCAAAAAATTATACTGAGTAAACTACAAGTACCGCTCAAAATTAAAAAAAAATGGTAATTTCAGGTTGTACAAAGCTAAACTTTGATGGGGCTCATGGTTTCTACCTAGTCAATAATCTTTCTATGATTCTAGAAAGTTGCCTATAGAGGGAACAAGGTATTAACTGAATAGATTTTATTATACCAAATGAAAGGCACAACAGTGGGTTGCTCCCATTCCTATTGTCCATGAAACAATGAAACTATCTTTCCTGAATAGCTGTGAAAAGACTAATTCTTTAAAAGATGTATTTATTAATTGCAGCTCTTGGTACGTTTTACCAGCATAATACCAGAAAGGTGGTCACACACCAGGATACAAACTAACTAGTCGTACAGCTTCTTAGGTGAAAAGGTTAATATCCAAAACTGGCCGTCAGTGAGAAATGGTAACTGGATAGAATGGTAAAAAGCTAGAAGTGCAGGCTCCATCAGTCCCTTCTCTTTCAATTACATGGAATAATTTTGCCAAGTAACTAACAAATGTATCTTAGATAGTTTCCCCATAGTAAGGACTTGCCCAAATTCTTGCTGGCTAGGGGCCCAGTCCTGCAAGACAGTGAAGCATCCTCATGTGCTATTAAAGTCAAGGGGAGTTGAGGATATTCAGCTCTTTGTAGCAGCAAGCGCTATATTTTTTTGGTCTTGTGCCATTCTGCGGTAACAGAAATCCTAGCAGCTAACATTAGGCACTGTAGGAGTGAATCTGATTTTAATTTAGGCCTTTATGATATTTTAGTGAAGTGATTATATACAGGCAGCCAGCATCTGGTCCTAACATATTTGGCACAGTTAAGAGAAATTTTATTTTACCCAGATTTCATTCCTGATTTTGTTTAATTATTACTAGTGGCAGGAGATGTCAGATTCTGTTCTCAGTTACACCAGTGCAATCTAGTTGACTTTTGTGGTGTAACAGAGCAGAATTTAGCTTGCTGCATTTACAAGAAAATAGGATCAAAGCAGCAAAATAAGTCAGCTTTTTCACACACTGTTTTTTCTGATACAATGTTTTTTTTACTTGCTCAATATTGTGTCTAATACTGAAAAAACATTCATGTATGAAATCTACGTGTTTATTATAATAATTGATCACTAAGATAAAGAAATAGCCATAGCATACTTTGTACCTAGAGAAATGCATGTATGCAGATCCATAAAGACATGAACATTTGTTTGCACACAAGAACAGTATACAGAGGTGATCTCATCAGTGTCGCACATGCAGCAATTTCACTAAGCAATTTTACTACCTGGAATTACAGTTTGCATATTGCAATGCACTGAAACAATTTGAGAGTTTCATTCCTCTTCACTCTAAGCAGAGTTTCTGGGAGATAGCATGGTCTGGGGGAGAATCAAACAACCTGGATTCTATTCCCAGCTTCTCCGCTGACTTGGAGTAGCAAGGCATGGCCTAACTCTCCCAGCCACATCAACCAGTAGAGTTGAGCGGTGTGGGAGGGCGGAGGGGAGCGCATGCTGCAATCTGTTGAAGAGAGTAGATGCTGCTGCTGCTGTGTGTGCACTTCTCTAAACCCTCCCAGAGGCATTATGCCTGCTGCAAGCACACTGCCTCTGGGAGCTTCTGCCATGTGCAGCCCCTCCCTATCCACAAGAGTTATACTCTTGGAGAAATATTTATTGTACACATATGGGCTAACTAGGATGAAGGCATAGAAATACTTTTTTCTTCCAATTGAACTCAATTATTGGATTATTTGTATGGAAAGCAACCCTGGAACAATGAGCTATAAATCCTAATCTGAAATAAAACGCTGCTCCATTAATAATGTTGTAGTACCATACATAAAAAGTTGATCCCCAATTTGCAGATCTTTGATCCCTCCTAAAAGAGGACTACAGCATGCCCTGGTAATGCTCCCCAAACCATACGCCTTACTGTCGCTGCAGTGTATTGAATCGTTAACGTGGAATACTGTGATTGGGTTTGTATAATGAATGCCTCTTTAGCTACATACTTGGGCTGTCCCAACTACACCATTGGTGCACAACAAACAACATATTTGTTATGTGTTATGGAAACTTTACGTAGGAATGATATAGTGGAAAAAGTGGTCTGGAACTAGTTACACTACTTGTAAAGTTACAAGCCAAGGCCCTGATCCAACAAATCACTCAGGCACATGCTTGACTTTGAGTGTGTCAGTAGTCCCATTGAAGTCAATGCCCATGCTTAAAATTAAGCATGTGCTGAAGTGCCTTGCTGAATTGGGCTGAAGAGTTGAAACCATTTTTCATGCCAATAGTCCTTATGCAAATGGTCCCACTGAAGGATTAAGTAAACAAGGATTTGCAGGATTGGGCCCCAAATTCTTTATCAATTCATCATATACACAAAAACAAACTTCGATTTCAACTGCTTTTCAGTGATGCGACTAAAGAAGCCAAAACACCTTCACAGGGATCATGCCAAGCAGTCGTTCTGAACAAGTCTGGGGCAATATTCAATGAACTGTAACTAATATTTTCATCTTAGCTAAAAAGTCATAGCATCAGAATGATGCTTGGCTAATTTTCCAAAGGACTCATTTACTATAAATTATACTTCATTCACAGATCTGCTCTTTGAACACATCATAATACTATTAATTGAGTTAAATTAACATGCACATGCAGAGAAACAAGGCTGATGGGTTTTACATAAAGCAGGCTATTGCGCACTGATTTAGAATGTGTAAAGAGGAAATAAGTTTTTTCCGCAATCTATTCCAAATTTGAATTGGTAGCAATATACTCTGTGTTTATACATATAAATACAAAAACTATGGTAAAATAACATTAAGGATCTGGATTTTGACTTCACACTAGTTTGCTGTTGCACTGTAACTCCTGTGACTTCTACACTGATTTATATCGATGTAAGCAATATTAGAACCTTTAACTCGCCTCTAAGGCTACAGATATGGCAGGAGTGTCAGAACAGTGGGGGATGCTACAATAATTAGGCACTAAAAGTACGTCTACACAGCAAAAAAAAGACTCGTGGCACTGAGTGTCAGAGCCAGGATCAACTGACTTGGGTTTGCAGGGTTCAAAAATAGCAGTGTAGACTTTCAGGATCAGGCTGGAGCCTGGGTTCTGAAACCCAGAGATGGGGGAGGGTCTTAAGTGACTTAAAACTGGAGTAGCAGATCTAACTCTACTGTTGCCTCCCTTTAAGAGTTTAAATCGGATTATAATGTTAGAGTTTGCCTTGATTAGTGAAATTTGCATTGAGGTAATTACATCCGTGTAGGCCCCCTGCACTTCTGTGATATGGGCCAGCAAAATAGTTACAACAGTACAAAGCGCTCACTTTAGCAAACATTTTTGTTTAACTTCTACTTTGTAACATCACACTGACATAATGAATCTGTGGGTTCAGCAAGGGTGACTGGATTTCCCTGATCTAGCTATCCTACGTTTTATATTGCACTCCTCACGGTAGTATCTGAGCTCCTCACAGTCTTTAATGAATTTATCCTCACAACATGTCAGTGTGGTAAGGAAATGCTTTTTGCCACCATTTTACAAATGGGAACTGACACACAGAGCAGCTAAGTGACTTTCCAAGGTCACACAGGAAGGTTGTGGCAGAGCAGGGACTTGAATCCAGTCCTTGGACAAGCCCTAGGCTACTGTCCTGACCACTGATCCATTAATTTTAGTTGTTTTATTTAAAAGATATGCCTATCATTCTCTACATAAAGAGACAGGTCCTGAAAGACAAACACGCTCCCACCAAGAAACCCCCACCTTGTTGTATGCCCAGCGCATCAAACAACTCAGGTTCTGTCAGAGCAGTTTTAATCTCTGAAGAGACTCTTGACTCTTCTCCATTTCCTATATCTTTAAGACACATGGTCTAGCCAACCCAATACTTTAGCGGCAGCACAATGCACTGCCATGTATGGATCAGAATTCAGGTAAGCAGCTTGGTACCAAGCTTCCTGCAATGGCATAGACTGCAGTGCTTCAGCAGCCATGTGCTAAATACTGAGGGAGGGAGGGAGGGAGGGAGGGAGGGAGGGAGGGAGCATGGTCCCCAAGCCACCTCCTCTGGCTGATCCAGGCAGCAGAATTAATGGGCTTCAGAAAAAGGGCCATCCAGCTCTCCTCATCCAAAGGGAAATTTGCTGCAAGGTGCAGACAATGAGAGTGCTGGAGAAAGTCAAGAGGTGAAAAAATGATGGTATCCCAGTGGAGTTCCAAAATACAAACAGAGATGAGAGAGTGGCATTTACCTAGAGAAATTGTTGCAAGAATTGTATGTCCGGTATTACTGAATGTCGGGTCTGATGTATATTAGCTATAAAGAAGTTATAGAAGTGAGGACCATGTTGAATCTTATGCTTCCAGTTAATCAAAGATGATGTTTTTTCTGATTGTCTCACTTTTCTGTATTATTCTTCAAATGATATTTCAAAAGACATTTTTATTTACAAGATTACTGATCATCTGCCTGTGAATAGCATTATTACACTATATAGGCTGAAGAATCATTGCTCCAACAGCCAATCCTAAAGAGCATTACTCTAGACACTCTGTTCCTCTGAGTACATGCCATTTGCTAATTGGATCCAGGATAATTGGTCCAGTAATATTGTTTCAAATTAGCTGTTTATTCTTCTGAAACTCCAGAGCCCTTCAGATATGATTTACGGTTAGTGAGATGACCAAATAGGAAAGAAGTTATCGGCAAGACATCATATGTGTATAATTCACTTTACAGGCAAACAAAAGGCATGGGGTCCTATTCTTATTTCATGTACACTAGTGTAAATCAGTAGTAACTCAACTGAAGTGGAGTTAGAGTGGTGCAAAGTTGATGTTAGAGAGATCAGAATCAGGCCCATTGTTCCTGACTGAAGGATAGCAAAGAAATTGCCAGGAAATTTCTTCTATATTAGAGAGCCATAATGAGAGACACTGCACAAACACACATGCCAGATGAGAGCAAAAGGATGGGTTAAAACATTACTATATAAGGCTGGGTAGAAGAGCCAACTGCAGAGACAGAAACCTTGCCCTTAGCCAGATCCAACACCGATCTTCAAAGAAGGTAAAGGCATCAACTCAAGTAAAGTATGCTGCCCTGCATTATGCAGACAGCAACAAATATTGATATGCATATACATGCAGAGCCTCAAAAGGGCAAAATTTGGCCCAAAATGATAATATTCTCATCTCCATGCATGGAAAATTTACATATGTAATGTAAGTCTCATTAATATGTAATGAGACTTACATGCATAAATCTTTTTGCATCTGCCAAGTTGTTGCATTTTTAAAAAGTAAGCTTTTTCCTAAATATACATTAGAAATGAAAGCATTTGGAACCAGGCTAAAACCATGTTTGATCCTAGATTTGAAAGCAAGTTAACCAATTTAAGCCAACATTAATTTATTAATATGAGAATTCAGTGACAATGAAAACAGACATGTTTTCAACCTCTTACAAGTTTACATTCATACTGAAAACACTTTAATAGATTAAGACCAGCAGATGTCTTTACAATCATTTAGTCTTACTCCCTGCAAAGAGAATCACACACATTTCATCTGCATGGATCCCTCATCCTGTGAGACAAGGAACTTACAACCCACTTTTTAAGGGGAAGATATTAGTACCTGCACCACCACCATGGTGCTTACAGTTTTCATTCAGGCCAGATTCTGATCTCCATTATTCTTGTGTCAATCTGGAATAACTCGACTGGGGGATGGTAAAATACTGGAGTTACTCTGGATTGACACTTATATAATGGAGATCAGAAAGTGACCTGTAGTCCTTCTGCACAGCATCCTAATTAATGCTGATTTTTTAAGACTACTTGGTAAAATGAAGGAGTGGGAAGGGTGGAAGATCTGTATTCAGTCTTCCAGTCATTGGCTTTCTATTGCTGATCAAACTCTATACACATCAGATATAATATTATATACATACTATTAGATTAAATATGACTGAAGAAAAATCAGATGGCTTAACACTAACTGTAATGTTTTAATCACATTAAGATGCGCATGAAAACTGAACTCAAATGCATCTGCAAAGATAGACACTATTCTGTCAAAGGCTTAAAAGATAAGAGTCCTTATTAATAAAGCAGGCATAGGACAGACTCAGTAGTCCACACATTTTTCTTAAATGTAATCACATTTTATCAAGCATTTTCTACAAGTTACTCTCAGCCAATTAAATCCTTTAGATTAATCCTTTGATGGTAGAACTGCTCTGCACTTTCTGCACTGTAACATCTGTTGAATTGCAAGAGAGGAAACCATGGCTTTTTCATTAATTGATAATCCAGTTAACATTATTTTCTCAAGATTGAAGGTGACAATATGGGGCACAACAAAATGATGGGGATTTGCCAGTGTAGGGAAATTTTTACGGTATTAAGTGAATTTAGTGCTAGTGAAATATGCCTTATTGACACTTCTGAGGAACACACTATTTGTTTATCCACCCAACTGGCACAGTTGCCACCCACCCAGATTCAGACCAAGAGACCTAGCTTTGCCCTCCAGGTGTTGACCCTGGAACCCAAGTCCATTCTCTAATTTATTTATATTTTTTTAACTGGAGCTTGACCTGTGCCAGGTCAAGGGCAGACAGGAGTGATAGCTCCTCCACAAAAGGTCTCGGGCTGAGTACTGAGCAGGGCTGCATTCTCTCAGCCTGGTCTAGGATGGAGTGAACTGAGTGCCAATCGAAGGATCAAGTAGAGTGGAGATTCTAGCATCCAAAACCCCCAGAGGCACTGAAGATACCAGGGTACAGAAAGAGCCATGCAGAGCTCTCACTCCATTGCCCAAGAGAGGAAGAGGGGAGGCTAGACACCATTCTAGAAGCTAGGAGGGATGTACTGCAGCACCCACCTGAGTGAAGTTGGTCTCCATTTTAGCAATGAGATAGAGGGTGAAGCAGCTGGTATGAGATTCACAAAGGCTTCTCCTTCCAGCCAGCCAAGGGGAGTGAGGAGGAGAGTAAACAAGTTTGCCCCTCCCTCCCTTGCAGCTAAGAGGACAGTTCCTTTGTAAGTCTATGCGAAGGGAAAGGGCATGCCCAGCTGGCATGGTGGGGGAGAGAGCTTGCCTTAGCCCCAGTTCACTCACTGCTTGACTGTGCAGGCTTCTTCCCCTCTGCCATGGCAATGTGTTTCAGCTCTGAGAGAATAGTTCAGCCTCCAGCCCCTTCCAATACACTGCCAACAAGGGGGTCAGACTGAGATTTTTGTCATGTAAATACGTTTCCACTGGGAACTGGACTGTGACCAGTAAATCATTTCACAAAGGACACCAAACTGCCATTTTACATGTATGAAGTGTTGTTGTAGCCATGTTGGTACCAGGATATTACCTCGCCCACCTTGTCTCTCTCATATCTTTTATTGGTCCAACTTTTGTTGGTGAGAGAGACAAGCTCTGAAGATGAGCTCTGTGGAGCTCAAATCTTGTCTCTTTCACGAACAAAAGTTGGTCCAATAAAAGCTATTACCTCAATCCCCATATCTCTTCCATTATACAGTACAATAGATGATGTGGGTCACTTCGAAACTGGGATAGAACATGACCTGGTAACTGTAAGGTGTGACACAAATTCTTAGCATGACTCAAGGTAAAAAGCTATGTCCAGTTATTAGTGCCCTGCACTCCCAGTTTGCATGAACCGTAAATATAGGACATGCTGTCAGGGCCAAGTCCAACATGTTTTATGCCTCACGTTTTGTTTTTGTACTAAAAGTACGCAAAACAGGCTATATGTTACTTGTCAATCAAGATAATTTTTACAAGTGTGTGTGGTTCTTTTGTTTTTCCTTTCAAAGAAAGGCTGAGACGCAGACCAGAGGCGACTCATTCTTATATCTGGAAACACACCAAAGCTTGTGGAAGAATGTCCCTGTCTTCAGGGGGCATGGGACTGTCTTCATTCCTATTTTCCACTGTGATTTCTCCCCTCCTTCCCCACCAACTTTACTGTAGTCTCTGGCACCTTGAAACAGACTAAGCCAGACCTCTTCTCTCTTACAGCTCGGGTGCCGGTGTCATCAGTCAAATGCCCTCATCAATCTTGCTGACACCCAAATCGGAGAGCTGGATTCCTGGAAAGGGGGCTGAGAGATATTCCAAGTTACACTGCTCCACATAGACCTATTGAACCTAGCAGCAGAGTAGTTAGCCAGAAAGCTTTACCACCAGAGTCAAATAACATCCAAAAGATCAGGATTTACACACGTCAAAGTCTGATTACAGTTTTTCAGACCCACCAGGCTAAGTGAGTTTAGAATAATTTCTCCAATGACCAGTCTTTTTGTTCATGTGGACCACCATGAGCAGATACCCTAAGATCACTGTTTCTCACTGCTCCAGCAAGGACTTGGCATGCTACACACACACAAAGAAAGAAAGAAAGACAGTTACAATAATGCCTGTAAGTTCAGACTTCATTGACTGGATTACTTTTGTGAGCCTGGTTACACAGATGCTGTGCTGGGTGGCTAGCGATTATCATTTTTCTGCAGTGTTAGGGTACTTGACATTTCCATTTCTCAGTGACTCCAGTTAAAAACAAATCGGTCTACCTGCAGTCCACATCTGATCGCCAGATGGTCTCTGCCTATGAAGCCCCCATCTCTAAGTGCATTCAAATGACCTCACACATACATCTTCAAACATTGCTATCTGACCACAAAAACGTATGGAAAACACAACATCTGTACATGTCTGCATCTTAAATCCCTGTTGTTTTACAAAATATATTGCTTGTCACCCTAAAATCTTAGCCGCTTAATGATCTGCAGGGGAAAATGCAAATAGCAGCTTATAGCACTAGAAGATTGCATGTTGTAAGAAAAATTTAATTTCAACCAAAAGTCTAAAGATAGAAAACTATACACTAAAGCTAACAAATAGTTCCCATTAAGTATGCCAAATGCTCTTCACTCTCAGTTGAGTGTGTGTGTGTTATCAACAGATATTACTTGATTTCCAAATAGTTATGATAAACTTAAGATCTAATTTCCTTTATGAAATTTACCATTAAATCTACATAAATTTCTTTTGACATACATAACAAAGGGTTACTAACAATACAAAGCCTATATGATCCAGAGCATTAGTTCAAGGGAATACTTTGTCATATCAAGAATCACTGTACATGTAAACCAATTTTCTCGACAAGAAGATAAACACAGACTCACTTGAATGGCTAGATGAAAAAACATATGGGATATCACAAACATTTTCGCAAACTACAACAGACTTCTAGGCCAATTAAACATGGTTAGCTTTGAATGGGAGAGGAAATAGTTTTCTTTGCTGCTAAATGTCACAAAATTTCACCTTAAGGCATAAAGGGGCTAAGTCATTTTTAGGAAACTTGCTAAAATTAATCAATCCTATGTGCAATTCCTTAAAAAAGATGTAGAAATATAAAGTAAAAAATCATTGGAAACCAAGGGGGGAAAAAACAGAATGTTCCAGAACTGAAAAGGGGAATGAGCTTGTCCTTGACATGAAAAGAGTTTAATTTGAATGGCTAACCAGGATGGCAAGAAATTTATATGTCAGACCTAAAAGAACAGTTGCAAAAGAATATGAGTTTGTTAAAAATGGGATGTGTTTTGGGTTGGGGTTTTATAATTTGTTTTTGTCTTTGAACTTTAAAATGCCAGAAATGAAAAATCGGTGTGACCATTTTTCGCTGCATTGTAAACCTGCAAAAAAATTTCCAATGTTTTTCTTTGGCACTCATAAAGTAATCTTAAATTTCGACACCCAAGAACTGTGAACTGCCTTCTGTGAAATTCATTAGGATTACTGCTTACAAGGGAGGAAATGCCCGTCTAGTTATTTGTCCTTCTTGCTTTTGTATGACTTCATCTAAAAAGGAAGAAATCGCATTTGAAAGCTCTCAGAATAGCAAGCTACCCCAAAGTTCAAGCATGGCAAGTTTCCCGTGCTGATACATGTTTAGCTCCTTCAAAAGCCTTCATCACACAGCAATGTCAATAGCAGCCATCGGGGAGAAAAGAAAACATTGGAGAAATTTGGTTAATCTATCCTAGTAGACGAGGTCATGACAGGACCACGTGCATAAATAGTAGAGGTATTATTTTCAGATGTAGATGTCCTGGTCAGGAATGGACCAGCCAGGGAAAGCATTTTTTTTTCAAGTCCCCTGCCTGACTGAGGGGCAGCTCTGGGCAAGAGAGAGGTTTGCGCCAGGTTGTCATCCTTTATAGCAGGGTCAATACAAGGGAAAGTGGAAGCAAATATAATACAAAAGACACGAAGAACATCTCTTCTGCCAGACGTGAAAGAGGAAGGGGGAGAGAGGGAAAGCCCCTGGCTTTTGTAGGACTCCATTTTTTTCTCATCCCCTTTTTATGACTGAAAGAGGTATATGTGTTTGTATGTTACTCAAGCTGCAGTTGTTGTGAGGATATATGAAAATTAAGCTCGGCGAGAACTCCTTCAGCCTTCAGTCATGAGATCTGGTTGATTGTCAGGAAGTTCATTTTTTTGACAACACGAGGACTAAAATCCACGGTCTAAACCAAACCAATGCAACAACCCAATGTACTAAAGCAGTGGCTCTCAATCTTTCCAGACTACTGTACCCCTTTTAGGAGTCTGATTTGTCTTGCATACCCCCACTTAAAAACTACTTGCTTACAAAATCAGACATAAAAATACAAAAGTGTCACAGCACACTATCACTGAAAAATTGCTTCCTTTCTCATTTTTACCATATAATTATAAAATAAATCAATTGGAATATAAATATTGTACTTACATTTCAGTGTATAGTATATAGAGCGGTATCAACAAGTCATTGTCTGTATGAAATTTTAGTTTGCACTGACTTTGCTAGTGCTTTTTATGTCACCTGTTGTAAAACTAGGCAAATATCTAGATGAGTTGATGTACCCCCCAGAAGACCTCTGTGTACCCCCAGGGGTACACACATATACTAAAGGATATTTCACTGATTCTGCAGCACTTGACATGTTAAGCATTTGGACTGGGATTCATCCCATATTAGCAACTGTTCCTCACAATAGTTCCCTGCACCATAGTGATTTCTTTCCTTTGAAGCACACATTGTGAACACTTTTGCACTGTTTATCAGATGTGAAGACAGGCTGATATAATTAAAGCTTTTATTAAAAAAAAAGTTAATCTGACATAATATTGCTAGTACCTTGACAGCTGTATGTAAAGTGTTCCCCAGCAATCCCAAGCTGGTCACACTGCTGAGGACAATCAGAGGTTAGAGAGTAGGTTTAGGCTCTAGGACTCCTAGACTCAGTCTTTCAGAGATTCAGCCATATTTAGCTTGACCTTTGACATGACCCAGCCTTAAACAATAGTTTCCTGGGTATGCTAAATGACCAAATCTGGCCAGTCACTGCCAAATTAATGAGCCCATGTCGTTTTAAGTTTACAGTTCAGTCATAAAGCAGCCAAGTGGAAAATGAGTCAGGGACCGTTAAGAAGCCTCACGCAAATTTTCAAAGGGTACAGTTCCTAATTCCTCACTCCCCCCTTCAGATGCCTCTAATCATCATTCTCTCCCCTCTCTTTGCCTGCTCAGATTCTTTAAATATCCCCCTTCGGGATGCAAAGGAGGGTAACTAGAAAAAGTAGCTGCCAATGGCTCTAGCTGTCTCAATATGAGAGAATCCAAGCTGGACAAAATGCAGCATACACTTCTGTTTTGTACAACAACTGACACAATGTGGGTACTCTGCTGAAAGACCCCCAGTGGTTCAGAACAAAGCAGAATGCATGAGTTTCTTAAGTAGAGAATGCATAGGCACAAGGGGTCTAATATAAATAGAGGGTTGGGTTAGAGGATCAAGGGAAACCTGTCCAGGAAAGCACTTGGAACCAAGAGAACCCAATTCTCCACACTCCACCACTAACAGCCAGGAGAAACTTTTGCTATGAAACCCCAATCTCCCCCAAAATAATGTTTGCTTAGTTTGTGGTTTGCTCACAAACCCAAAACTCAGGTCTGGTTTGCAAACCTTTCTGCACCTCTAGGACAATATATGTTTCCAGGCCATGCTTTCAACCTGAAACCAGGCCAATCTTGCCACTTCTACAGAGTTTCACTTTGAATTTTGAGCTGCTTCACTCTCCACCTCTTCTCTCCTGTGATTTACCTCCATTGACAGTTAACTTGGCACAGTCTCTCATTTGGAATCCTCCTCCTTCCACATCTCCCAAGTTGGCAGGTCTGCCTGCTGCTACCTCTGCACATTGTACTTGTACTCCACAGGCTGGACCTGTCCTGGAATCCTTCATCTGCTGTAACCTGGACTATTGCAGCTTTCTTCTGTGTGGCCTCTTCTGCATGTGCAGGATTCTGTTGCTGTTTCTTTTGCAAGTGTCAAAAAACAACATTCACTTCAGCCTCAAACAATCCTATAGGCTCCTAGTTCAAAACTGTCCTTTTTGTTATTAAAGCTCTCCACAGAGAGCTCTCTCCTGTAGTCTCTCTTTCTTTCTCTGTTCCTTTCTTTGCTCCTGATCATTCAGCAATCTGCTCCTTATGTCCCTCCAGGAGCTAAGTGTATTCCTTGAAAAATGTTCTAGTACAATTTACTTGAATACAAAAATGAATTTACTTCAGCTGTGTTCACACACCTTTGGCATTAGGCTATTGTGAATGAACTGACTAGCAGGAATGGTCATGGAAGCAGCACATTTCGAGGATAATTGTCAGAACATTCACAGAGGTGAATTTTGAATGCATCAATATGAGTATTCATGCCAGAAACCCAATTCTAAGAGCTATGCTCATCCAATCAGATAACAGAAGTGATACCATGTGGCCAACCAAAATTACCAACACATTTCAAATTTTAAATACAGAGTTTCCTCATTGAATCTCTTGCAAACCATCTATAGCCTCTGGGCTAGAGTGTGGCATTTAGCCATAAACCCAGAGTAGGGAGTGGGGAAGGGCCACACAGGAGGAACTAAGGAAATTCTGCCTCAGATGCTTCTCCCTGTGTGTGGTGAACATTTACCCCAGGCATTAGCCTGGCACAGAATGCTCCCCACCATTGTGCTGGTTCCATTCTGCAGGAGGTATGGAGGAAGTACAGTAATATGGCCCTGCTGCCTTCTCCCACTGCTCTCCTCCTCCTTTTCAGTGTCCAGCTTCCTGCAGGGGAAGGTGGAAGAGAGTAGGGACTGCTACTTCCTTTGCAACCCTACAAGGAGGAGGCGGTCTTCTAGTTTAGTCCCCAAAAGCTGTGCAGACACTCAGTCTGTTTCCCACAGGTATTCTGAAAGTACCCGTGAGCAATGGATGAACTGGAGAAAAAATTGTGGCAGGCTTATGAACAATTCACCAACAGAAGAGGGGAGACTTATAAGCTCCTTGAATAAATCATTAGTTCCAAACAATTCCCTCAACTCTAGTCTTTCCATCCAAAATCCTTTTTCTCTGCAGCCTTGGACACCTTCTGGGTTCTCCCTGCTGCGCTGACTGTCCATCTCAGTTTAAAACGCAGCTGAGATGGTCTTTCTTTCCTTACCTTTAGCTCCTAACTGCTCTCTCCCACTGTTAGTGTTTATTACTTCGCTCTGCCGCTGCTTTAAAGCCGCTCAGGAAAGGGTACTTCTAGTCACTGGTGTGTCAGATACTATAGAAAATAACACTAGATAGGATTGCACTGGATGTTTTACAGTAGACAGCTGGTTTTTTCTTCATTTGGAGCTAAAAAGGCCCCACTCCCACAGAAGTTGCTTCTACTAAGTTACTTCTGCTACTACCTTGTGATAGAGTAAAACTCCATCATGGGCTAGAAATGGTTAAAGAGCCACATTCACTCCAGGTGATAGGCTAATTATGAGGCCCAGAGTTGAGAGTTCAGTCAGAGGAGGAATCACAGGGACTAGGGGGACTCCTGTGAAGGGGCTAGAGGGAAAATACCCAGACACTTCAGGAAGACAGTCTGAGGGGCCAGCACTCAATATCAGAGTTCAGGGAGAATACTCTGGACTAGCTGAGAAAGGAGATTGAAGACAGAGCCCACAGGCAGGGCTGATTTGCTGACAGACTTTGGATATTAGTTTGGGTTTTTGTTACCTCAAAAGTGATCTGAACTAGATGCTTCTCAGCTGGAGGGCTGAATTGCACAGAGGCAGATGGTCTAGAAGGAGGGGGTGCTGGAGATAAAGATGCCTGTAATTCTGGTGGTGAGTTGTGAGTGTGCACCATAACATACCCTGAACAAACATCTCATGTAATGCAGGTAAGTCTTAACCTGGCCATTTACACATTATGCAAACCCCACAACAATAAGTTAAAAATGCAGCTTTTTTAAGACATACACGCATGCTTATTAAAATTACATGAGCTGTTAGTCAAGTGGCTGAACCTGGATATGGTGAATGGCATCCATTACACTTGAAACCTCACACAAGGCCGAGAGAAATATCAGTGGACCAGATCCTCTGATGTAAACTGACAAACCCAGTGCTTAATTTGTAGTAGGGCTGAGCCCCAGCACCTCCAAGCTTGGCAGTTCATAACAGGGGCGCTGGAACAGGGCTGGGCAGGGGGCGATGGCCCCATTGCTTTTAAAAGTGGGAGGGCATAACCACTTCTTACCAGCTGTAAGGATGAGCGACAGGGGAGAGAGGAGCGAGTGAGCAGAGGGGTGGGGCCTTGGGGAGAAGAGACAAGGCCTCGGTTTGGGCACCGGTGGCCTGCCCACTTTTAGGGAGCTTCTGTAGCTCCTGGTTCATAGCTCCGTCACCTCTGGGCTTGGCATGTCAGTTATAAAAGTAAAAAAAATTGCTTGAGTCCTGGCATCTCTTTCATTACAAATGAAGCACTGAGCAAAGCCCATTCAAGTCAATGAAGCTATGCTGACTCACAGCAGCTGAGGGTCTGACCCAAATATATTTTAAAAAGCAAATGCTCAGAAAACAGCCAACTCAAAATACTTTTGTCATCATAAATCTGGAAAGAGGCCAGTTTAGACAAACTCAAATTATTTGGTGAAATATGTAAACAGCAGTTCCTGAATGACAGACAGTTTAAGGCCAAAGGAACTATTCCAAGTTGGATTTGGTAACCACTGGGTTTTTTCTCTAAAGCATATTAGAGATTGAAGTACGATTATTAGCTTTTGTGCTGGGTTTTTCTCCTGATATTGTGGAAACATTGTACAGCCGAGTATGATCTTTCTGGGGGCATTTTTCCCCATTCTTTACTCGTATTGGAATCCCACACGAAATAAATCTGATTATTAAAATTGTGGCTTGGGAAAGCTATTCAGAAAACTAACACATTGGTGCCTCCTTTTCCTCTTGTGCTTCTTTGCACTGGAGACAATGAGTCCTGTGGTGTTCCATTTGTAAAGAGAACTCAAGAGTAATGAATAACCCATCCAAATACAACCTGTGTTAAAAGAAGATTACTAGGGTTGGAAAGTCAAGCACTCAAAATGTAGGAAGTGGCCACGTAATCGTAGCGCTGCTCCCTTGTGCATATGGCTTATCAGAACCCTTAGTTACATTATTGCACACTATTTTTGCCATTGGACCTGTCGTCTTCAGTGCACAGGACGGACATTGAATGAGGCAGGGCTGCATAGTGAATCAGGCTGCAGTTCATAGGAAGCCCAAGAGATGGCACTCAGAATTGTTAACTGGGGTTCACACAAATGCAGAGAATCAGAGGGGGGTGGCCTTGAGCACCACAGTGGCTCCAGAACAGCATCACTGACAGACCTCCCATGCACAGGGATCCCAGTTTGCCTGTCCCATGTTCTAGGGGTGGCAACCCATACAGTTGGGTGCTCCCACAGATTAATTTGTCTGAGACTCTGTCCTTCAGCCCAAGTTCACCAAACATAGGCCAGTGCCCCTGCCCACTCATTAAGTGTAGTAAATGCCTGTTGCAGCACCCAGCTGGGGAGGGCACAATATTAGTCCAGCTCAGAACTGCCCACCAAAAAGCTGCAAACAAAATAAGAAGCACATACACCCCACCCTCACCACTGCACTTCAGACCTTTGCATTTTCCTTTAATCCCCACACCATTTAAAATCAAATTCACACGTGCCTCAGTCTCACTCAGCCAGGGCTCCTTTAACCTTTCTCTGTATGAGCAAAAAGCCTCAGATGTTCTCCATGAGCAACTTCTCCAGCACTGACTGGGCACCAAAGGGCCATGCAATCCAGTACCTTTCAACTCCAGCATTACCTGATCACCTCTAGCTTTCAACCACCTAAGTGTCCTCAGGTGCCCGCATCTTTGACCACACTCGTAGCACCCACATATTAGACACAACCACCCTGTACTCAGACAATACTTACATGGGTTTACGCACCCCTCTGAAAATTGCTTACGTCCCATTTTCTACTTAGGTATTCAGTTAGATGTCTCTCTGACCACTTAAACTAAGAGTTTTTGAAAATGTTCTCTCCAATGTTGAATTTATTTGATGTCACATGGCTGTGGAGGAAGGGTCCATGCCTCCTCTGCATCCACCAATTCTTTGGTGTGATATTTAAGCAATGGTTCTGGAATGTCAAAAAGTTGAAGTCCAAAGAACCTATTCCAAGCTAGATTTGGTAGCCACTGGATGTATCCACTAATCACTTCCTAGGCACATCCAAAGCTATAATTCAGGACTAAACTAAGGTGTGTACACATATAGATCACGCTCTCTCCCCCTCCCTTCCTGAAAACTCAAAGATTAATTCTGGGAACCAGCTCAGCAATTAGAGGTAACACATGACTGGGGAGGAGGGGAATTCTGACTCTAGCTTGGTCATTTCCGCTCAGATTTGCAAGACTGGGAGCGCTGCAGGCACAACATGCTTTCCGTGCCCCAGCAAGGAAGGGACAATTTACAATGTTTTTGAGCTGCCTGTTTGACCAACTCAGGAGCTGTATCAACAAGTTTGGAGAAAGCTGTATCCAGCCCTTCTTTACTAAAGCGATGGTCAATCTGACACAGAGTTGAGGGCTGAAGGAGAAGCAGTGGGGGGTTAGGAATGGCAGGGAACCTTGGGACTCTGAAAATACCTCTCTCCCCCCGTTTTTAAGGACTTTTAAAAAAAATTTACAGCTGAAAAAGGAGTCACTGGAAGTCTGTATTTCATAAGTGATAAGAACATCCCTCATTCTTCCCTCCTCAACCTCCCCATACTCCCAATTTTATAGGCCTGGTTACTGGCCTGAAATTACAGATCAGCATCTTGCACTTCCATTTATGAGCACATTTGTGTATTCTGAACAGTGAAACCTGTTAATGGTTACAGTGTTTATGACCTGGGTTAAAACAGGAAAGCTATAAAGGCAAATCTCTGATAAGGTGATGCAAACATCAGTGAACTGAGAGGTTTCTACTGGGCATCTAGCTCTCCAACCTCATTACTGAGTCAGATGGGCAAACTGTTCTCAGGTATTATGAGGTAGTTAAAGCTAAATTAGATCGGTGGGTTTAGTAGAGCTAGTATTCAAGGAGTAAGTGCTTGTTTTGGACAATTCAATGACTTGCTGAATCTGCTTTTTCGTTAAATACAATTCAAATACAGTGTTACTTTTTTTCCTGTTTACTTTGAAAGAGCCATGGGCGGTTGCATGACAAAAATTGCTTGTCTATAAAATACAGTTTACAGCCTTTATCTTCACTGGAGTACACCAGGCCTCTTATTTCTTCCAATAAGTCATATTATAATTGTGGTCTTGCAGAAACAATATGGGACAATGGGTAATTTGGCAAAATCAGAAAGGGGGCTTTTTAATCAAATTCCAGATACTTAGAAAAAAAACATGTCTTTGTCTCTAACGTCTTAACTGGGGTACCCATCTGTAGTGAAACATGTTGCCGCAGGTGTAGTTTGTTGTTGTTTCTAACATTTTACATCTGTTCCTCTAAACAATCAGACAAGTGTCTTTCTGTTTCTTGGATATGCTGTTTGTTATATTCCCTGCAGCTAAAGCTTTGTACAGTGAGAACTGCATGCAAAGAATGACTGAACTACAAACAAAGGGCTAGAAAACTTAGTTAGCTCACTGTTGCAGTCACTCAAACTGAGTTTGGAACTGGAGCCCTGAAACCCTTGCAGACCAAACTGGAGTGTGAGTACTTTGCAGTTGTGACCTATTTACCTTCTGTGAAGAGAAGGCAATAGCAGTTGGATGGTATTGTCACTCTCAGAGGAAGCTGTTTGCCCTAAATGTAGAAAGTGATCAAAATGAGTGGCTACAGACACTGAATGGGGAAGGTTGCAACTTAAGGATAAAGAGCATAAAAATCCTAGGAGTGTTCTTATGTTTCCAGCTGCTTCTACAGGCCTCCTGGTTCTTTATTGTAAAGAAGAACTTAGTGCCTAATACTCTATAAGAAGAGAAAAGCCTGAATCCAGCCAAAGGCTGAGAGTCCTCCACTTCAGGTGAAGCCAATGGGAGTTGAGGGTACTCAGGACACTGCAGGATTAGGCCAATGGTTGCTGCTGAACTATTCAGATGTTCTGTGTTCCAAGTGCAGGGTAGAAAAAAGTTCCAACCAATGTGAGGCAGCAAGAGAGAAACCTTTTCCTCAACACTTAAAGGGTACCAAATATTGTGATGGGTGCTTTGTAAAAGCATAGATTGAGTTCTCATTACTGCTGCATAAACCACTGGTAGTCTGAGCAACAACACTTACTGCATGAGATTCATACACTACATCAGATTTGTATGAAATTTCTTTTTTTCCTCAAGATGCCTTTTAGCATTTATCTTTCTAATCAAAACACTATGAATTGATGTTGTTTTTTTAATAAGTTAATATATGCTTGCTATGAATTTCTGTCATAATGATGATAAAAATAAAAACCACTGATGTCTTAAAGACAGGTTTCAGAGTAGCAGCCGTGTTAGTCTGTATCCGCAAAAAGAAGAACAGGAGTACTTGTGGCACCTTAGAGACTAACAAATTTATTAGAGCATAAGCTTTCGTGGACTACAGCCCACATATAGAATGGAACATATATTGAGGAGATATATATACACACATACAGAGAGCTCTCTGTATGTGTGTATATATATCTCCTCAATATATGTTCCATTCTATATGCATCCGAAGAAGTGGGCTGTAGTCCACGAAAGCTTATGCTCTAATAAATTTGTTAGTCTCTAAGGTGCCACAAGTACTCCTGTTCTTCTTTTTGATGTCTTAAAGTTATTAAACATATGCTGGATGAAAGGAAAAAAGAGCAGAAATGTACCTGTAAAGTGGAGGATTCCCAGGGACTATATATTGTTCTTACACCATAAATATGAACTGAAAATGCCTTTTTCCTGACAAAGCACCTTGGGACCATCATGTGAAAGGGACTCTCAGAACATTTACTACTTTTCATCTTCAGGGCACTGTACAAACATTAACTAAGCAATCCCCAAAGCCTCCTGTCAGGCAGGTAAATAAATTAATATCTCCATTTTACAGAAGAAGCAGAAGGTGAAAAAACAAGGATTATAACTTGGGAGTTCCTGGTCCTATTCCTCAGCTCTGATTACTAGACCGCATTTCACAGTGCATTAGCCCAGCAATTCCTAAACTGTTATCTGGGTCCGCTGATGTTTCCTGATCATTTGCTGGTGGTTGATGGGAGTTGGCTGACCACATGGTGCTTGCTTTCCTCTATGTTTCCAGCTGCTTCTACAGGCCTCCTGGTTCTTTATTGTAAAGAAGAACTTAGTGCCTAGTACTCTATAAGAAGAGAAAATGAGATAGGAGCCACCCTCTGGGACTATAACCACTAGTGGAACTAGAGTTGTCAGATATCAGCAGGAGAGGAATGTCCAGGGATAAGGGAACAAGGCAGCCTCTATTACACGGGTGGGCAAACTTTTTGGCCCGAGGGCCACATCTGTGTATGGAAATTGTATGGCAGGCCATGAATGCTCATGAAATTGGGGATTGGGGTGCAGGAGGGAGTGAAGGCTCTGGCTGGGGGTGTGGGCTCTGGGGTAGGACCAAAAATGAGGAGTTCAGGGTACAGGAGGGGGCTCCAGGCTGGAGCAGGGGGTTGGAGTGCAGGGAGGAGGGTCTGACTGGGGGTGCAGGCTCTGGGGTGGGGCTGGGGATGAGGGGTTGGGGGTGCAGGAGGGTGCTCCAGGCTGGAACTGAGGGGTTTGGAGGGCGGGAGAAGGATCAGGGCTGGGGCAGAGGGTTGGGGCACAGGAAGGGGTCAGGGGTGCAGGCTCCAGGTGGCGCTTCCCTCAAGCAGCTCCCAGAAGCAGCAGCATGTCCCCCTCCAGCTTCTACGCGTAGGGGCAGCCAGGCAGTTCTGTGCACCACCCCGTCCACAGGCGCCGCCCCTGCAACTCCCATTGGCCATGGTACCAGGCCAATGGGAGCTGCAGGGGTGGCAGAGTTAGGAGGAAGTAAGCAGCCGCCAAATAAGATGTTTTCTTTGGAAGAGGCAACAGAGGTGTGATATGTCCCACCCCTAGAACACAGTCTGCTTGAGCCTATATGAAGGCATGTATACTGTGTGTAAAATAAGTACTGTCCTTGAGATGCTTCGTGGTCTGAAACCTTCATTGTTACGAAGTAAATAAACTACTTTTGTTGGCAAAATTCCCTTATTCCTTAGTTGTACTCTCAGCCACAGGGCTGGAGCCTTATGTTTGTGCATTGGCCTCAGCAGAGCTAAGCATTAGCACAAGGGTCCACCCACATGGATTTCATTGCAGAACTGGTGCCCTGGGAGGCACAGATACAAAGCTCTCTCAGTGCAGCCTGCCATGGCTTATTGTGTTATTTAGAAACGCGAGCCACAATAAAATCTTATAAACTTCACTGTTATACAATTATTACATTGTGCTAAAATTGTATATCCTCTCTTAAAACCACATAGTTAAAATAATCCAAGCATTGTGTTTCAGGGCACATGATGATCAGAGAAGGAGTCAGGAAGGAACCCTCCATCCACATGTACAAAATTCGTCAGTCAACCAGGTGGATTATGGGTGTGTGGAAGAGGATTTACCTTACTCTGAAGCATCAAGTATCGACGATTGCCAGGAGCAAGATATGGGTCTGGTCCAACTTGGCAAATCCTACGTTTTATGGTTATAAATCAAATGCAGGTTTCTAAAGCTTGACTTGAATGTTTGAGGATAGGAGTTTATAAGCCAAAACCAATTATGTTGGGTTCTGAATAACAAGGGTGGCAGGAGGTGTTCTACAATTCCTTTTTGTACTTCTACACTATAACTAACATGAATTATAATTTGCTTTTCTCATTACAGTGATTTTTGGGTGTGGTTATTTCAAAATTGAATATTAGTCCAATATAACAGAGATATTAGCGTTTTTAGAAAATATTCATGCACTAGGAAAACTGAAGACATTGTGAAAGCAGACTTACTGAAGGCTCAATGTGGCTTAACATGCAACAGATGTGATTTATATCATTTGGATGTGGAAACCATATAAATCATGTACTATGCACAGGTAAAGCAAGTACTACACTCAGTGAGTTCACATAGTAAAACATTTTAATGTTTCTGTCAGTAAATTTAACTTTAGTCTCTGGGCTGCAGAAACTATATGGAATCTTCAAGGAGAAAAGGAAACATGAGGAAATTAACCTATCATAAGCTACAATAAAAGAATATTAATGGCCTGGCGTGAAGTTTAAACAGGAAAATAAATGTACCATTGAAGATTAAGCCTCCACTATTTTGCCACAATGGGGTACCATTTGTAATGTAGCCAACTACTCCCTTTTGTGCCTAGAATACCTGACTGTTTCTGAACCCATTTGACCTCCCTTAATGCATATGAATTATAGTTCTGTACTAGTGATGCCATACTAAAGGTTGAAGAGTTCCAATAAAAAATCCCCCTTTTTTTCAATTGCTCATAATTTTAGCAAAATATTTTGTCAGCCTCTAACTTGGCATATCTGAGAGAGAGAGAGAGAGAGAGAGAGAGAGAGAGAGTGTGTGTGTGTGTGTGCAGGCAAAGTTATTGATGTAGTTTGGCTGTTTGGAAGATGGGAATACAAAAACCCAATCAATACAATAAAATGAAAGGGTTTAATACTCATTTTTCTACATAAATAACTACCAAAAATTATTTGTAAAAGTCAAAATATGCTTCATGCTTAATGAGGCCTATTCAAAAAAATACTTTATAAAATGGATTGTGATATTAGTCATCTCATCCAAGCCAGCGGTCTCCTACATTGGTCTGTCCCTGACTCTGGACCCTGCAGTCTCTTGCTCATGCTGCTATGTTCCCTATCCAATCTTTTGGCTCCAGCAATCCCCTGGCATGCAATTCCATGCACATTTTTGTGCATGTGCCTTCTGCACCCCAAGCGTACATAAGAGGAGAAAAGAGAGAGATAAGCATAGAGGATAAAAGTAATTCATTCAGTTACAAAAATCTAAGATCATGATTTTAAAATGTGGCCATGTTAGGCATCTAAATCCTATTGAAGTCAATGAGAGCCACGGGTTAGGTCACTTATATAGGTGCCTAATTCTGGATTTTCGTTGCCAATTTGAAAATTTTGGCTTAAGGTACTCCGATTCTCTAATGCAGGGGTTCTCAACCTTTTTCTTTCTGAGGCCCCACGACATGCTATAAAAACAACCTACCTGTGCCACAACAATTGTTTTTCTGCATATAAAAGGTGGGGCCAGTGATAGGGGGTAGCAAGCAAGGCAATTGCCTGGGGCCCCATGCCACAGGGAGCCCTGTGAAGCTAAGTTGCTCAGGTTTCAGCTTCAGCCCTGGGTGGCAGGGCTTGGAACTCCAGATTTCAACCCCATGCGGTTGGGCTTTGGCTTTCTGCCCTGGGCCACAGCAAGTCTAATGCGGGTCCTGCTTGGTGGACCCCCTGAAACATGCTCGGGGCCCCTGACCCCTGCTTGAGAACCACTGCTCTAATGCATCTTGTCTACTGTGTCTGTCTTTTAGGCTCCACTCCTTCAAAGACTTATATACATGTGTAACTTTAGACATGTGGGCAGTTCCATTGGCTTCACCAGGGGTACTCACATATAAAGTTAAGCACATGTGTAAGTCTCTAACAGTGTTGAGGCAGGCCTTAGAAGGCAAATTCCTTAAACAGGGACTGTCTTTATCTTTGTTTTGTACAGTATTAAATATATTGTGCTTAACAAATATAATACCACCTCAGGCCTCCAGTATTAATAATGTGGCTATTAAAGGACTCAATTCAATATTCAGAAAGCATCATTTAATGTCAAATATTAACAGTTGGGCAGCCCCACTATACTTCCAGTTTGAAGAATGCTGATACAAATAGAAATGTTAGTAAACTTACATAATATTCTTAATCCCCCACCACCAAAGAAAGCATAAAAGAATAATAATAAAAGTATCTGAACCACCCAGAAAACAAAGTATGTTCAGTAACAGCCAGTCACAGATATACAGAGAAAAAGACATTGCATGCATAGAACGTATCTAAGGGAGTTATTTAAGGTCCTGCAAGATAAAAATGATTACCAAAGCAATCTGCCTTAGCAAAACTGTTTAATTGATGGCAAGCTGTTTCACGCTATGCTACATTTTGTTTTACCAACCAAATGTCTCAGTGATTTAAAATGAATTCACTGAGAGTTGCATGGATTAAACAGGCTAGAATGCACTCATCCTCTCTTTAAGCAAAAGGAGGAGATTTGGTTCAAATGTTGATTCTGCATGTCAAGAAATGTTTTCTTCAATTAAGTAATCTCTTTTTAAAGTTAACTCTGTGCCAGAAAAATAAACAGTACATCTTTCATACACACATACAGTAGTATATGCTGTATAAAATTTTATAATTAGTAGGAGGTTGCTCTTGGAAGCTGAACATTTTTTATTTATAATGAAATCTGAACTGCAAAGATATTGGGCCAAATTCTACCTTCCATTACATCCATATGACTCAATTGTCTTCAGTGTTACCACAGGATGGAAACAGATTTGCATTTCATAACAGAGAAATCTTATAGCAGACGTATCTCATAATGGAGACTTAAGGGTGCAGTATGAATCAGTCTTCAGAATTTCCTTTGTATAACATGCACTATTTAAAAGTCCTTATATTAAGATTCATTTTAATTCCTCACTCAAGTTTTTTCTTAGGCTAGAGTTGAAGGAATGTTAAGTAGCATAAAGCTAATCTCTCTGTTTCACAAGAAATTGAGAGAAATTCTGTTTCCTAGACTTAACTAAGAAAATCAGGGATACAATATAATCATGATTTGAGGACTTCAGTAACTCAGCCAGAGGTTAAAAGTATATTACAAGAGTGGGTGGGTGAGGTTCTATGACCTGCAATGTGCTGGAATTCAGACTAGATGATCATAATGGTCCCTTCTGGCCTTAAAGTCTACAAGTCTATAATATATTTCCACCCCTCAAAAAAACCTGTTATGGGACAAGTCAAGTCTGAAAAGAACTGAGTATGCTACCCGGCTTTGTCTCAGCTTTGTGCAATGTGACTGAGATTGGGCCAAATCTATCCTGGGTATAAATTTGCTGAAATTAATTGCATTACACCAAGGATGAATTTGACCCAATGTTAAAGATTTTAGCATTACTTCATGACATTACTTCATGGCTGCCTAAGAATTATAGTACAAGTTGTTGTTTAAAGTGAGTGTTCACAAGGAGCTAGACTGGGGAGTGAGCAAGATCCTGACAAAGGGTCAGCACATAACTGAGACAGAGTTTGCTGCTTCCTCCAGTTCAGCTGCAATGACTGGCATGGGAGAGGGATGGAGCCAACGCTCCACCCACTCCTTGCCCACGTGCCTGGGAAAGGAAGTAGAGGCCCAGCAGGGAATGCTCTCCCCCTGCACTGTGACCCTTGGATAGCCCAGCATGGACACATGCCACAGGTCACAATTTGGCCCCCAATGTTTTATGTATCACAAGTATCCTTTTCAGGTGCGTATATAGTAGTGATTGGTTGGCTGTATGACTCATATTCAAATATGTGCAATTGTGAGTCACTGTACTTATATCTCAGTGCATAACAAAGCTAGAAAAACTAAAATCAGGCATGCAAATTACCCACCATTGCCATGGACTTGTCTTTCTCAGAACCAAAATAGATAGCAAGAGAGGCTAACAGTCTGGGGAAGCTGTCCTGTATGCTGGGGTTTCCCTGATATTTACACCTCTGAGTCTACGAGGCTGTTGACACCCCACCACCCAATCTGACAAGTTCTGTGATTTCAGAACTTGAGGCTGGATCCAGCTCCCATTGACTTCAGTAGGTACTGACTGAATCATTTGCAGGATGCACTCTGTGGTATTAATACTGAAGAAGGCTAGTAGTGCACTGAGTTTTTTTCCAGTGCTGGTTCTCCCCCACCAGAGGATTCTCCTGAGGCCACTTACACCAGCGGTACAACCAGAACCTGCCTAGGAGGAGGCTGAAAGTGGCCAAGGAATCTAATAGATTCTAAGATGCTCAACACAGGGACTTTCTCTTTGCAAATCACCATACACAGTCACAACACTGTACAAACGTTTAATAACAAAATAATAATAAATAGCATAGGGCAATTGTCTGCACTTTTAAACTCCTCAAATGTTACTGAGTCTTTGAATTGTAAAGAGATCTGTAAACAGTTTCTTCTTTACAAAATGAGCTTTTGAGTAAGGATTTGGCTTGATGATTGCTCCAAAATGACTGGAAATCTTATTTTAAATGCCTCTGGGCTGCTTATAATCAATAAACTGTCCACTTGTTCCCCACTGACACCTGTATTTTCTGTTACCAACCTTTCAACTTTCTTCTGTTATCTACACCCCCAACTCTTCTCAGGCATTACTGGAATATTCCCATTGTAACTGATGTGGGTGGTAAATTGGTTTGATGAACAAGAAGTTGTTGTTACCCACTAGTCAGTGTGTTGTGTCCCTCTCTGTGCCTAATCTACAGAGGACATGAGTCTATTACAGGCTCTAGTTACAGAGGCTGGCTCTTTAACTAAAGCTGTAGCAATTCATCCTTTTAAGTTCTGAGGTTCCCTGTTCGGTCCCCCAGTGTATGGGCCAAGATGGCAGCAACACATTGACATTCTAGAATTGAATTAGATCTGTCCTTGTTAGTTACTGTAGTAAATATTGACATCAGTATAGTTACTGGGGTTTTCAGGCAATTGGATTGAAACAACACACCCCTGCTTTTCATTTGTTTCACATGGGTGGCCTATGCCATGGAGGATGGAGTAAGCTGTTGAGGATAAGGACACTCAGTTCTTATCCTGCTAGCTGTGAGGATTTGGATTAATTTCTCATTACCTCTCAGCCTCAGTTTCACCATCTGTAAAATGGGGATATTTTTACTTCTCCCTCCCCCAAGGATGCTGTGGTGATTAATTAATTGTTCTGTGCAGCTCCACAGAATGCTAAATATTCTCCATTCAAAGGAATGAAGGTTACAGTTGCAGTTAATAGGAGATGTAGGTCCAGATCTTCAGCTGCTGTGAAACAGCTCTGTTGTCTCCAGTGTACCTCCCCTGAATCTGCTGAGTTCTTAGTTCTCTGGGGTTTTATACAGATATTTTCCTACAAACCCCTAGGCATGTATGCGTGACTTTGCCCTTTACAGTTTCATAACCTCATCCCTTTCCCTTGAGATCCGCAATGACTCATTTGGGCCCCTGTGCAGAATGGAACTCTGCCTTGGTGTTTTTAACTGGTCGACTGCTTGTTATCTTGGGGTCAGTTGCCTGCTCCTTTGACTATAGGTTGGTTTCCAGCTCTCCCTGAATCTGTTTTATTCGCTAAGATGGATTTCCCCCTTTCCTGTGCTGGGCCGAAGCATCCAAATGACCTGTCTCTTTGGACTTTTTCTGACTCACCACATGTGAGATAATTGTGCCCCCAGGAATTCCTTCCAGAGTGCCTAAACACAAAAGAAAAACACACGGCTAACTTTTTCTCCAGGGCAGTGCAAACATTTCCTTAAACCTAAGTGTCTCAGGAGGGGGATTGACAGAGGAGCCCTTTCACCCAGAAAGTCCATCCTGTGCTGAGCTTTAAATCTCACCCTGCATTTTCACATCATTGGGATCGCTACAATTTTGCCAGTAAAAGCAGCCACATCCTCTGACTCCAGCAGAAAGGAGGCCAGAGGCAATGACTCAACTGCTGGGCGTTATGAATGGAAAAGAGATGCAGGAGCCAGTGATGCTTGGATTTTGCTGACAACCAGGCAGTGTCAATAAACGTGCTTGAGGAAGGTACAGAGGTGTAAGCCCCCCGATAAGACTAGACTAGACTAACATCGGGGCAGGCAGTGACAGCTCCTGGGGAAGGCAAAGTAGATCTTACAACTGTTCTTGTGGTTTGAGCATCACAAGGAAACCTATAAGAAAATAACCCTATTCTCCAAACGCATCTCACTGAGGAAATGAATCCGATTTCTTCTCTGAGCCTTTTCCTCGGGCTTCCATTGCTGGCCCCTGCTTCGAATAGATGAACTCTGACTGCACTGACTGCAGACCTAGCAGATTTGATTATTCTCTTCGGGAGTTTCTAAGGAAGCGATCTTACAAGCATTTCAGGCAAATCCCCTCCGGTCAAGGTGTTTGTGTTACAGGGCGCTAATAGAACAGGGGATCCCAGAGTCACTTTTACCAAGAAGTAAATGTGCCTGCCCTTTTCCTCAGGTTCAATGTATTTTTGGAAAGAGCTGTCAATTGTGATTTCACTTCATGGAGGAAACAACTTGACTGGCAGCACCCTACCCCTCCGCCCCCATCTATCAGCAGGAAACTTAAAATTGTGCCTAAAAATTGGTATCAGAGATTATCCCATTGCGATCATCTAAATATGATGATTGTCAAAGAGGGGCCTATCCAAGTTCTCCCATTGAAGTCGATGGCACAATCCCCTTTGATTCGAATAGGAGCAGAATCAAGCCCTGGCTTTCTTGTCAAGGACGCTTGGCGGCATTGTGAGTTGGTATATTTATTGCTGGTTTGTCCCTCCTGGCTCTTGCCATTTTTGAAAAGCAGCAACATCAGGCTCTGAAAGAGAGAGTGCCAGGGGCTAGGCTGGGAGAGCTCTGTAAGGTTATTCAGACCAAGAGGGAGGGGGGGAGAGAGAGCTGGGGAATAACAATGATTGGCTGGATTGCTATTATCGCCCAGTTAAAATGATACCAAACTCAACCTGCTGTTGCCATTTTAAAAAGTAGGTTGTTTCCTGTTCACGCTTTGGTTTGAGGGCTGAATGTTGTGGATTTTAAGTGCTGTGTGATGGTTATGTTTTTTATCCAACACTAATAAGTGACATTCACAACCTCACACAGCGGTCAGTTGCTCATCCGAAGAAGTGGGCTGTAGTCCACGAAAGCTTATGCTCTAATAAATTTGTTAGTCTCTAAGGTGCCACAAGTCCTCCTGTTCTTCTTTTTATTGACCTGCGGTGTATCCAGATTAACGCACTAACCTAAACAGGATTTTTAGAGGTCGCAGAAATATTGTCTGTGACGGGTTGGATCACAGAAACCCCCTTGGGAGTTGCCACCCGATGTGCAAAGACTACCCCTGCTTCTGTTTTCCCTGCCAGCTCAGGACTCCAGCACCCTGTCTTGCTGAGCCAGACACTCCCGTTTGGCTCCAGACACAGACCCAGGGTCTGAATCACTTGTCCCAAAGCTGCAAGTTTACCTGAAAACAGCTCGCAGTAGTGCGCTTGTCTTTAGCACTCAGATGCCCAACTCCCAATGGGGTCTAAACCCAAATACATCCGTTTTACCCTGCATAAAGCTTATGCAGGGCAAACTCATAAATTGTTCGCCCTCTATAACACTGATAGAGAGATATGCACAGCTGTTTGCTCCCCCAGGTATCAATACATACTCTGAGTAAATTACTAAATAGAAAGTGATTTTATTAAATACAGACAGTAAGATTTAAGTGGTTCAAAGTAGTAACAGACAGAACAAAGTAAGTCACCAAGCAAAATAAAATAAAATGCGCAAATCTATGCCTAATCAAACTAAATACAGATAATCTCACCCTCAGAGATGTTTCAGTAAGTTTTTCTCAGACTGGACACCTTCCAGGCCTGGGCACAATTCTTTCCCCGGTACAGCTCTTGTTGCAGCTCAGGTGGTAGCTAGGGGATTCTTCATGATCGCTCCTCTCCCTCTCTGTTCTCTTCCCCCCTTTTTATATCTTTTGCATAAGGCGGGAACTCTTTGTCTCTCTGGGTTTCCACCCCCCCTCACTGGAAAAGCACCAGGTTAAAGATGGATTCCAGTTCAGGTGACATGATCACATGTCACTGCAAGACTTCATTACTCACTTGCCAGCACACACATATACAGGAAGACTCACAGGTAAATACAGCCATCTGCAGACAATGGGAGTCATCAAGATTCCAAACCATCATTAATGGTCCACACTTTACACAATTACAATAGGCCCTCAGAGTTACATTTTATATTTCTAGTTTTAGATACAAGAGTGGTACATTTATACAAATCAGATGATCACACTCAGTAGATTATAAGCTTTGTAATGATACCTTACAAGAGACCTTTTGCATGAGGCATATCCCAGTTACTTACATTCACTTATTACCGTATTTTCTCTAAAACTATCTCAGTTACATTATATTGACTTATTATCAAGTTTTTATAAAACCATATAGACTGCACAACGTCACATTGTCCATTAACAAATCCATGATCAAAGGAGCCTCCAACCCCAGGAGCTACGACAATCCTACAAAGCATAAGGCAACACCAAAATGTGCTGCTTTCCCTTGAGGATTCGGCAGTGTAAAATGAAGCAAATCGGTTTTCTCCTTCAAACCCGGATCCTGCCCCTTTTACTCAAGCAAAAGCCTCATTACGAGAGATCCGCCCCCCCCCCCCCCCGTTCCTTTTTTTTTTACTTAATTGAACAATTAGGGAAACCAGTGGAAAAGGAACTGTGGCTGATCAGTCCGTCGCTCTGAGTAGTCCAGCTGGATTCACACTGGAGGAGTGGCAAGGAAATCGGATTTAAATTGAAAACCGTTTCACGTACAGAAAACCTGATGGCAAATACACTCAGCGAAGCCGTGTGGTTTCGGTGCAGATAGTATAACTGATAGCCCTAGAAAGAGGGATGGGAAATTTCACGGGGTCAGCCTAAGACGTTTGAATAAACCATACACCATGGTACTATGTGTATCCAAGAGCTACCGTGTCCTGACATAGTGAAAGCGTCGCCAGAATGACATCTCTGTTGTCCTCCCACTTCCAACAAAATAATTAGGTGATCACAGGATTAGCAACAAACGTGAGAAATGTGGCACATTCTTTGTCAACTTGTACAATCAAAGTTGTCTCCAGATTTTATTTCCTCTCAGATAACTCAGTGTCATGCAAGAGGCCGCCCTGCCCAACGTTTATCATACATGTTACAACTTTATCTATTCTCAGGCAGGCAGTAGGTTAGGTGCATTGTATCGCATTGGGTTTTCCACTTCAATCAATAATCTTCACACGTTTAAAAAACACTATTTAATTACTCCTGTCTGGCTTTTAGTAATTGGAGAGAGAGAAAATTAGGCTACGTCGAAAGTGTAAACCTTTCACCCATGTTTGTACAAACATCAAAGGGTTTTAAGTGGAGCTAAATAGCCATAAATATTCTCAGCTGCAGAAATCACATTTCAGCCCAGTTCTGGCGGAGGTAATTTTCGGACAAGAAAACCGCGCTGTATTCATCTTTCTAAGAAGGAAAAAATAGTACATCCATCCCTGAAAGCAGAAGTTTTAGGTGCTTTAAAAACATCTTTAACAAATGCATAGAACACCAACGCACTAAAATAAGGTGTAGAATTTGGTGCGGATTTTGTATTTTAAAAATTTTCCCGGGGTCAGGGAACGTTTTGATGACATTGCAAACAGATAAGTTTGATTCCTGAATTTTTTGTTGCGGGGGGGAGGAAGTAAATCCTCAGCCCTTCCAATACGTCATGCGGCATGACACCAGAATGGACGGGTTGTTATTAAAATGTCTGGTTAGGTTGGGTCTCCTTGATTGCAACTGGATTCGCGTGTGGATGTGTTGTTAACAGGTTTAGAAAGAACGTGGCTGTGGACTTCAGGACATGAGTGAGTGCGTTTGGCAAACCCGATGCAGCAGCAACAACAGGAAATCGCATGATAACGTTTGACTCCTGACTGGCAGAAGTAGGTTAACCTTTCATTCATGTCAGTGGGTTTAATACGCTAACTTTGTACTAAAAGCGTCTTCGCTGAGCCTGGGTTCATAAAAGTGTTCCTGGTCCTTGATGTTCCCAGCGGAGGATAGTAAGGAAAACACAGCCCTGAATAGCTCACATTCATTGCAGCAAACACAGAGCAGGAGGGTCAGCGCCGTTACCCAGCTCAGAGCCAGCGCTATAGAACTGAACCGCTATTCATAGCTACTGGACTGACTCCAAGTCATGAGTGTAAATTTACTTGTATCTTCTTTGCAGAGAGGAACTGTAGTCCCCAGTGCCTCCTGCTTGATTTGGAGAGACTGTTTATTTGTTTAGCCCTGTAATGATATTATCCACAGGGCTAGAGCCACACAGGGAGGATTAGGAATTCCTGGAGGAGAAAACTGTGTGTTTATTACCATGACAGCCCTTCATGACACAAGCCAACAGTGACTTTCATTTGCTGCTACCCTCCTCTAAAAATGCAGAGTTTAAATTGGGGGAGGAAAGGGGGGACTCGAACTCCGAAACGTACAGCGTAGGAAGCGGTCGGTGCGGGTTAATATCCCAAACACTGGCTTTGTCTCTATCTGTAAGGAGCTCCACCTCAGTGTGCTTTTACTTTTAACTGAAGGGCAAGGAGAGGCAGAGAACGACAATAAGGTAATGAGGTTGAAAGCTTTAATGCCACACAAACAGTCCCAAACCTGTAGTTACATCTAAACTGGCCTTCAAGAGGATTTAACAAGCCATTCAGCCAAGGCTTTATTCATTCTGCAAAGAGCTTTGAGTTGCCCCAAAAGCACTTACAAATAAAGCTATTCCAGATACATGCCCAACCCCAGCAAAAGAGGGGAAATCGCTTCTTTTTAATAAATATTTAGTCATGAGCAGGGGAGGGAAAGGCCAAGAGTAACAGAGCACAGTGGGTTGTTTAGATTGCCTGGTCTGAGCTGGAACTCCCTCTTTGCAGCTGACCATTGCTACATATAGGTTAATTTCCACATGGAGCTGTAGAAACTCTATCCCTGGTTTGTGAAGTGTGGGTCAGCCAAAGCATGTTAATCTGTTTAGCATGTGTGCTTCGTGGAGGAGCCAGACCACCGCCGTGCAAGAGCAGAAGCAGCAGTAATGGTCCTTAGGGGTAGTTAATAAAGAGTTTAAGGGAAATCAGTTTATAAAGGTTTCAGTTTGTGAACTGTGGCAGCTTTGGACATTTAAGGTTTCCAGCCTCCTGCCCCGCAGACCAGAAAGCTGAGAACTCTATGGGTTGTTTATAGTACCTGCACAACAACGCTCGCATGTTGATACAATCAGCGTTGTCGGGAAGATGTACCTTAGTTCTAGGAAATATTGTTGCACGAGGTGCAGTTGTTAGACTTCTCTCCAAACACACCAAGGAAAAAGCCAGTGCAAACGTCAATTCCCTAATAGACGCACGTGGAAAGTGCTCTTAGCCGTAAAACAATGAGATCTCTATCTCCTTCGGCAGAGTGAGATGTCGTCGGGGGGGGGTTGGTTTTAATCCGCGCCCTTTCGTACCCTTTAACTGAATGGGTGGATTGCAACATCACGAGAGCCACTAAATGACATAATAGCAAATAAAACTTTATGAGTCTATGCCTAGTGTCTCACACCATGGCGGACTAATCACTGGCGGCTCCTTTCTCTCTCGCTCACAGATGGACTGTGGGCCAGTATGTTAGTATCCTCCGCTCCTTTCTGGTCATTATTATTTTCTTTTTAAATTTAGGTCCTTAAATCAAAATATTTGCTGATGAGTATTTATTTTCACGAGGTTTTGGCTTTGGCTTTCGCCTTCCCCTTAAACAATATAGGTTGCAGTATTAATGGTGCTATAAAACCAAATGTGGTTGGGATTATTCTGCCATCACTCCGGAGATCAATCATTCGTGAGATGTTTCCCTGGGACGCGAAATGAACATTCACAAGCACATCTCTCTTGGCATTTTCCAGCACATTTCACTGTCCCATAACCATATGTTCCCGAAAGCAAAGGCGACTGCGCGAGTGTTGCCTGAGAGGCAAAGTATACATTTACTCTCTGTTCAGCCGCTGACTAGGAAACAAATAAACATAATGGAATGTAGTTATTTGGCTTTAGGTGTTTAAAGGGGTGTTAAAATAAGCTCATGGTCATCTACAAACACGAATATTTTTGTTTAAAAAAACATAGACGAGATTTTTCCACACACAAAAAAAACACCCTGGTGATTTTACGTGCCTTCACTTTTGTTGTCTACCTTAAAAGAAAGCCTGATTTAGAAAACATAGCGAACACTTATCCTCTTATCCACATGCCTTGCTTTTGAAAAGCTTGGTCTCCATCACCTCCTTTCCTTTGCCGGATGCTCATTTCAATTTATTACATCCTTTACACCAGGAATGGTTTAAATAATCACAAAGAATCAAACAATACCTAAAGAATAGCAAAGGGTCATCTACAATTACTGCAAAAAATACCTTGAGGCCATAGGATTCTGTCAAATTGTTGGTTATTGAACTTATTGACTCTGGCCGGTTTTGACTCAGGCAGAGATCTGGAAGTTAGGCCGGGCTCTTTCTGCCTTCTCCATCATCATCGGTTATAAAGATTCTGCAAACAGAATTAACAAGGCTGTTGATGAACTGGAGAAGCAGCCTGCCACCTTTCAGGTTGTTTGGCTCTTCTTATGCCCACATTGGCCTATGCCAGCTTCCTAACGGCACTGTTTGAGGACACCTTTTTCTGCTCTCATTTGGTCACAATACAGTGGCACACAAAAGTGTTTGCTTTCTAAGGCAGATGTTTCACTCACTTCGTTTTTGTCACTTTTGTTTTGTGTTTTGTTTCCTTTCCTCTGAAGCATTTTTTGGACTACTGTTTTGCATTTAATAAAAACTATTTCTCACTTCCACCAACTAGATAGGATCTAAAGAGGGGAGCTAGCCAGTTTACATAATTTTTATCACCTTGTTGATTGTATTGATACCTCTCGAAAGAGCTACCAAGTGAGACAGCCTATATGTAAACTTCATTGCTAAAACAACTCTAACAGTATTATAACTTATTGAATATTAAATATTCACCACAGACTAGGTGGTGAGATATCCATGCCTAAGCCATAAAATATTCTTCTTGTTTTGTTTCTACAGTGCCAACAGAAGATATAAAATAACCCATGTTTGTCAGAAAACTAAAGGTATTTACTCTAAATACAGACAGGAAATAGATTTGCTGAGGTACCATTTTTTCCAATCTCTTTTCTCACCACTACCACACTTTCAGCAGAGACCATTAAAGCACTCTTCACGGCTTTTATGGCCTACAGTATATTTTCTTTACCTGCCTGACTCAGTCAGAGCTGTTTCATTTGAAATAATCACTGCATAACCTGACCACTTGCCAGATGAGATTCATGCAAGTTGAAAATTTAGGTCTGTGGAAATGTATGATCTTCTCTTTAAACATGTTTGGGATCAGAAAACTGACTGTGTAATTAGGACATCTACTTACTCAACAGTTTTGCTTCCTGTCAGAGACATATCTGCTTACTTTAAAGATAATAGCAAAGTTGTACTACCTTTTACTTCTATTAACATCAAAGAGTCAATACAACTACAGGAGAAGGTGGCTCATACATCATCAACACATTTGTTAACTAAGTTCTAATTGAAGAATCTTCATTACTGATTATCTTGTTTACTGAGCCAGAAATATCACAGCTTGACCTTCAGAACTCAGGCTGAATTTGCAGAGCTGGCAATTAGCAGAAACTTCTGTTCACTTTTGAACACAGCCAGTTGGATAAGGAAACAGAGACACAATAAACATGGAACCCTGTGACGTCACCTCCAGTCACTTTCAAAAATATAATTGCACTTTAAGAGACACAGGGCCTGATTCTGCTCTCATTTACTTCAATTGAAAAAGTAGTTCCATTGAAGTATAAAACTGATGTTAGCCAGATCAAAATCAGGTCCATTGAGGCATGGTAACAGCACTATCTGCATGGGCCAATACCAGAAGTCTGCACCAATAAGCAGACCCTACATTCCTGGGCCCCAGTAGAAAGCAGATACTCTGACTGCCCGGGAGGCACTTCAGCAATGCATTACTCAGTAGTATAAAACTACTTTTTTCTAAATCAAAATAAAACAAACGTGCCACAGAATATGATCTGCAGACACATATAGCCTGCCTGTGCATCGCAAGAGACGATTTTGGTCCTCATATGCCATCACCCTTTGAAGCCAGATTCTGATTGCAGCCCTAGTGGTGGAAATCTGGAGTCACTGTCGATTTCAATGGAATTACTGCAGATTTCCACCAGTGTAACTGAGACCAGGGTGTAGGAGAAGTGACAAAGGGTGTGGGCCCACAGGTACACCACTGTATTGTCTCATACAAGTTCAGAAGTTAGGCATGGTTCCCAAACTGGGGTTCGTGAAATGTTACAGGGGGTTCTCTGGAAAAAAATTCCCTAATGGCCCACAGAGCTGTCCCTAGGGACCCCGGGCAGCACAGGGCCCGGAGCCCCTGAACTTCCAAGAGCTAAGCAGATCAAAGCAAGCATATATATCACACTGAGGAGATTTAAACTTCAAGACTCCTTATAAAAAATGGAAAGGGAGGTGGATATTTTTTGCTGTTTTTAAAATTAAATAGGCAGCTAGTATTGTTTTTTAAATTATTATGAAGAACAAGTTTAAGTTTTGTTTGCTTGGACTGCTCAAGACCTGAATGCTTGTGTAGGAGGAACTCTGAGTTGGCTTCTTAAATACCTTCATGCTGTTTCACATCTGATACTGAGAGAGAGAGATCCTGAGAGAGAGAGAGCCTTGTTTTATAACTGGCTTATTCAAAGTGATACAAGCTATGAAAGTGAGATCTTGGAAGAGTGTTGCCGTTTTCATAATGTAATAATACTGTAATGATAAATAATTAATAATAGTGTGTAATAAGCATGTCATAAAAATTTTATACTCCCTTATAATTTATACTCCGGTAAAGGAGAAAATCCCTGGAAATATTCATTTTTAGGAGGGAGTTTGGGAGACTCGACATTTTAGTGAAAGGGGTTCATAGGTTGTTAAAGTTTGGGAACCACTGGGCTAGAGGAAGGGTCAAACCAGAGCTAAGCCTGTATCCACTGAATTGTCATTCACAGAGGGACATAGTAAAACTCATTTTTTTTAAAAAAAAGGAGTGCCCAAATCGAAAATGAGACAATGATGAAACCCAATAGTAAACTTCCTATGACATTTGAAGTCTCCTGTTGGAAGACAAAGCCATGCTCTTGTTATGGATAAAGAACAGACTCCCTCTCTGTGCTAACCAAACAATCATAACATCTCTTGTGGTAAGGAGGACTGGGCTCCGATCACAGTATAGGAAATATTATGGAAACAGAATAATAAGATTTATAGTAATTTAAAAAACAAACAGACACAGAGCCTGCCCGCCCTGATTAGGGGAACCATCTACTCTGGTTCATGAAATGGAGTCAGTAGTTAAAACTTGATCAGTCTAAAAGGTTAGTCTTCATTTGTTTATGTCTGTTCTCTCGTCTGCTTTTTGGTCATTGTGTAACAAGAGAGAAAGGAGGAAAGAGCAAAACACTTGTCACCAAGAAAAATAATCTTGACATGAAATAGAGATTTTTACAAAGGTCGTTGTAAAGTATGGGAGATTTATTTACTTTTGACCTCCTTCCTCAAGAGAAGGTCTCTCTCTCTCTCTCCCCATCACATCTCTCCAAGGTCCAATCAGAATTCCAGACTAAAAGACCCGGTCAGCCTTTGCAAAAGGCAGAAAGAGATCCTGAGAGAGAGAGAGACACCCTGAAACAGAAAGATCTTATGACAGAAACGAGTTGAATATTCTAGCATATTGCAAGTCTTGCTAGATACTGAATCACACCTAGCAACACAATATGTAAACACTACATCATATCTTATTGGGATCTTAATAAACCATGTTCTCTTCAGCTGTTTTCTGTCATAGTGTGTTTATAAAAAGGTCGACCAACATTTTAGAGAGGCTTTGGTGACAATGGTCTACTCAAGAAGTTAGGTTTGAATAGAGAGATCAACAGTTTTTTGTTCTGTGTTTATACAAAGCCTGGCACAGTGGGGTCCTGATCGAGGAACATGGCTCCTGGGAGCTAAGGTAATACGAAGAAATAATAACAAACTTACAATGGTCACGAATAAGCTGATTTGGTGATAAACTGATAGGGATGAACAGTGACCCACTTCTTTAATGGGCTGAGTCTTTCTCCGTGTAGGAAAGGTATTATACTTGTCCATCACAGACCTTTTTTTGGAAACAGGCGTGAAAAAAAATAAAGGATTTTAATCATATCTCATTAAATCCAACAGAACAAATGGACATTAGATATGTAATTCATGAATTCTCGGTTACACTGAAAGATGAATCCTTTCTACTTCAGAGACTACAGCTACCAAATGTAGCCTCAAAATGTGAGCGAGGTGTACAACTGGGGACATCATGCAAGTCTCCTTGAGGTCTACAGAGGGAAGATGCAAAGAGTGTGGGAGGTTTACACAAGTGCGGTCCCACTTTCTAATTTCTGGGATGCACACAACATTCCAGGATCTCTAATTTCAACCCAGAACAAACGGAGAGACAAGAGCTCGTTAAGCTTAGTTCACCGGGATTCTAGTCCTTCTGCAATATGTGATCTCTTGGATGGGAGTTAAAGTTCACACCAATATTCCATAGAAAATTCACCACAGGGAAGAATAATATTGAGACAAAGCCAAGGTCTATGGCCATAAGAGCATGCATGATGCCTATAAATGCATTGCATTGCCACTTCCCACCTTTCTCCTATGTGCCTTTCCACTGACTTGCGGAACAGATGTCGGAGGTGGGTGCTGCATCAGATATGTCCACCCTCCGCCACCTACACAAGCCAAGGAGAAAGTGAAAAGACCATAGACAGCGTTTCACTGAATACCACTAGCTCTTTCCTAGCTTCGAGACAGAACCTTCAGGCATCCTCCGCTCTGCTAAGCTACACAAAGGCTGGTTTTTGTACCATAAAATTCAGTCGAATCCAACACATCACAAGCTAGCTCCTCCCCCACCATCCAAAAGTCCAGAAAGAACCCTCTTCTTAGGAAGGCAGCAGCACTCCTTAAGCCATAAGTAATGAGCCAGGCTGTGGCTTGAGCCCATATACTGTGGGGGCAAATCCTCAGCTGCTGATGTCTGGCAATTTGCATCAGCTGCTGACGATCTGCTCCTACAGCCTTGTTTCTTCTCCTGCAGGCCGTAGGAGAGATGGGAGACCTGGGGCTATTACCACTGTGTAAAAGCTGGAATCCCTCTCGGAAGTCTGGCGTGATAGGTGCACAGAAGGGTGTCCTGTCCTTGCATTGATGAGCCCACTAGCTTCTCGGTTTGACCCTGGTTGCCCATTCCACCCGAGATTTGAAAGTGAAAAGGAGTTTTAAATCAAACGTTCACCCACAAGCTCCTGTCAGGATTCAGAAGCACTTGCCGTAGTTTTTGTAAGAATCCAAAAACAAACAGCATTAGAAAAGAAAATGCTATTGTCCAATAAATTCCCCCCATGCAATACCTGGTAGATTTCACATTTGGAAATCATCCCACTATAAAAAGTTATTTGTGTTGTCTCCGAAATCATAAATTCCAAAATTTACAATCACAGGAGTAACGGAAACCTAACATATTCTGACCAGGTTCCTCGAGCAAATAACATAATCCCTGGCACACTAGAACACATGGTTTGCTTCAAACATGTTTCATTTTGTCATCGCATTGAGTGTACAGTATTTCTCTTTGGGTGCAAGAGTGATTGATATCGTTGGAAGAATTGTTTGTAAGAACATGAAAGTTGCCAAAGCAAACACGTTGGAGGGAAGTGTGCAGAAGGGGGGAGCAGCGGCATTTGGAGTAGATCTGGGTTTGGGGAGTTCATAGAGAGGTGAGACAGCGAGATGTAGAACAAATAAAAACATTCTGCACACTTCATCTAAATAAATTATATACAAATATTGGCCTTTTTGTAGATGTTAACAGCCCAGTTACTGCTCTTCCCTCGTGCCCCTATAGAATGTGGGCTGGAAGCCAGCTTTCTTCAGCTAATGATTTGTAACTTTTGTTCCACTTGAATGAATCTATTAATATTTAGATCTCTCCAGTTTTATTCCACGAAATCTTTCAGCATGGTAAAACAAAATAATCTATTTACCTTCTGTTATATGGGTGCAATATTGACTTACATGGCTTGATGATGTACATTAATAGTTTTTTCTTATGCTGGGTTGAGTTGGCCAAAGGAAAAACAACGTATTTTGACCTGTTTTTCTTTTACAAATAATGTCTGACAGCATTCATTAGAAGATGCAACCTTTGGTGTGTTAATTTAATAAATTAAAATAAATATTTCCCCGTCAGCAATGGAAGTTAATTTTCTCTTTTTACCATCAAAATATAGAAAATATTATTGCTTTGTATAACCATATCATAAGGCACTGTACTAGCTGAGCTGAAGACTGTGAACCTTTCAGGTTCATGGGTTTTTGTCACTTGGGCAGATAAAAAGAAATGATATAACTATGTAGCTGAGGCATTCTAGCTCCTAGACTCCTCAGAAGTTCCTGCTGCCTGTAGCAACAGGTATAACCTATACAATATCCCTGATGAACTCCTGTCATAGTCTCATGTCAATAACCCATCCACTATCATTTTGTGGTTGTGATATTGAAATAGAAATTCCTGTTTCTGAACTCCCAGTACCGTTCTCTTGAGTATATGGGCCAGGTGCCCATTTAAACACTATTTGACTCCTCCTGGAAAACTTCGAGTACTTTTGAAATATATTCGGCTGATATCTCAGATCATGGCGTGACCTAACTGCGAGGCTTTGCTTTGCTTTGCTCTGGTAGGAAACACGGCCAGTTCTTCCCTCACTGCACAGAAAATCTCCAGGAGATGTAGTGGCTCCACACCAGCCCCCCTCTAACCTCCTTTGTATGGGGCATCATAAGGAAAAGTCTTTCTTATGCCCTAGAAATCTCCGATTCCTCGGATCCATTGGCTTTTCCAGCTGCTCTAAATTACTCTAGGGACTGGACCTGGTGCACTCAAACCTCCCATCACCTGCAACGGAATATATAGAATTATAGATTGCAGATGGTTTAAAAATCAGAATGGTCTTTAATTTTGTCTCCAGGTTTTTTATTAGGAGCAGGGAGAGGGAGAGAGAGTCATCAGTAGCAAAAACACCAGAACACGATGTTGTAATTAATTATTTTCAAATACTCTCCCTTCTGCTCACACCTCCATTTCCTTAGAAGGCCATTTCTTGCTTTTGATTCCTATGCAAAACGAACTATATAATCAAGGGGAACGAAATATACCAGCAAGTATTTGAAAGGAAGCATGGCAGTCCAATGGCTGGAAACCTACATCATTTTCTTGATCCTGTAGTCCTTACTCAGACAAACTCCCATTGATATCAATGTGCAGTATCCGTCCCTTTACTTCAACACTGAATTTGAGATGTGAAATCCACAAAAGCCAGTAAATTAATTAGCTCTAACCCATGGCTCGATCCTGGTCATCTTTCTATGCAAAGCAGCCAGAAAACCACCTGAGCCAACCATCTGGGGAATCCCGTGGTGGCGTAGTGTGGACATGGGTGGCCAGAGTGGGAGAGGGCATGTCCATGTCCATGTCCATAGATAGGGTGCTTGGTTCGGGGCTGTTGAGGTTCTTCTAAGCTGCTGTGTATCCTAGTGTATATTAATTACGAGTCACCCCTCATCTATTACTTATCAGTAGCTCTTACTCTGCAATGAAATGCACAGAAGTTGGTGGGGTTTTTTTCCTAGTTGAATAAAATGGATGTTTTTATCACGTTTACAAGATGCAGTGATCCGGCCAAACTGCGCTCATTGCAAGTCTGGCAGGGGGCAGAGGTGGCTGGTAACTGCCAGATCCTTGGAATGGATAGTACAGGAGAAGTATAGTACTGATTTGGTCCAAATTATACGTTTTGAATTGTAATTTCACTTTAATTAGTGGAGTTCCAAACTTTGTCTAGCATTTGGTTAAAAAAAATTCCCACAGTGCTAACAAGGAAGACTGACTAGTAACACCCACAAGGAAAACAATCTAAAAGCATGTAAAACTTAGACAAACACTTCAACCACCTGCTGATGGAGACTGGCTACCAAGCCTTCAACTGCGAAGACCCTGGATCTGGGGAGGGTGCATCCTAAGCCATTGATCTACTTGTTTTTAGAACTGTAAAGGTCATCAGGCTCATGGCTTTGCGGGTACTGGCCCTAGGGAAATCCCTGAAGCTCTAAACTCAAATAAACTCACAGCTGTAAGAAGATACCTCCTTCACCACCTGCTATCCCCCGAATCTACAGGTTCAGCAGCCTGTTCCAAATGGCCCTACAATGGCCCCACACCAACGATTTAGAAGAAAGGAGCACACGATTTGACTGTGCTGGAGATGTAATTACTTGCAGATATATACAGTATGTACAAATAGTTACTCTACATACGCAAAGTTCAGAGCCCTCTTCAGACGTGGCTGTATAAGGGCATTTACTTTTGGCAGGAGAGTCAGGGAAAGCATTGCTAAACTCTAAAGGGACAAATCAACAAACCCTGCTTATCTGCCTCACTCAAGTAATCCCGCTGGAATCAATAGGACCAACTGCACAAGAAGAGGGAACAGGATTTGGTCCCAAATGACTGTAAAAACCACGAGTTCAGCTCCCATAATGTATTCATACATAACACTCTTATGTATTCAGTGTCTATTTATTTTGGTTTGTTTTACTACTTGCTTTGAGATTTTTAAAACAGCAGCCCAAATGAACAAGATGAAAAGTTATCCAGGTTCCTCAGCCCGGAGGAGAAGGTTCAGCACTGCACAGCAGGATTAAAAGTTCCAGGCTCTGTAGACAGTATACAAATATGTTCGATAATACTTGGGGCCAGATAGTGACCTCAATCCAAGAGAACTCCCACTGACATATATGAGAGTTGTGCACACAGATCTAGGGCATGCAGTATAGGGCCCCGCCCCTTAGAGAGTTCTCTCTAGGTCTTTACCCTCTTCTGCACCTTTCCCCTCCTCTTCAATTTACAGAAACAAAATAGGATAAGAAGCATGTTTCCTGCCTTTAACATAAACTGAAAATATTGTGAATGGCCAGTGCTATCTCCAAGTGTCTACTGTGAGCAAATCAACAGCAGCCACTTACAGCTTGAAGTTATTTGTTAACACATATTTGATGCTTTTAAGGTTATGATGCTCATTTTCATACTTCCTCTTCTGTTTCACACGTCTGCCCGAAGGAGGTGTAGAGAGGAGGAGCAAACGAATCAATATGAACTTTGCTGGATCGCAGAAAGAGAGGTGCTCTGACTTCTTGTATTGGTCTGCTCTTCCAGAAAACAACTATCCATTTTTAACATTCACATGCAAAAAGCATAACATGTAAACAACAAAAGTGTCCTCTTAGGGTAGGAATAATTGATGGATTCATCATATTCTTCGCCATTCTTTGCCTTACAGCCGCCCGGAGTAAAACTCTCCGAAAGACAAAAAATCATTGGAAAATACTGACTCGCATCCTCTAAGTGTATCTGATCTGCGGCCAGGCCAGAAAAAGAGTGCCTCAGCTTTCATGATGGACGCTAGTGGTCACTAGTAGGAGAAGCACCGATTGCACCGTACTTCTTTCCCTCTTTACAGCCGACCAGCGTCACCTCTAAACGCCCTGCAGACTCATTGTATTTATCAGATAAAAACACCTCCGTGGTCACTCCTTTTTTAGAAAGATGGAACTAATGTCCCGTTTCTTTCCTTTCTCAGCATTGTGTTGTATCTGTTTAAAGTTCGAATAGAACATGCTACGGTGGTAGTGACCCTCCTCTGGCTTAGCCCCATGTAAATCAGGGAATATTGCATTCAATACCACGGAGTTGAAAAGGCTTAAAATTGGCACGAGAGAAAAACAAGGCCTAACTTATTACATGTTCTATTAGCATTTTACATGGATAACACCAGTTCCTTCAGGCCCAATATGCTTTTTTTCCTTCGGGATTCACCACATATTAATTCTTGATCATAAATGCATTTAATTGCACTTACCCTCATCCTCTTGTGGAGCCAGCTGGAATACGAGAGCTGAACTCCCTTGAGCTTTTGCAGAAGTCCAGACCTAATTACAGATCCAAACTTTGTATCTGGGGCATGTCTCCTCTTATCAGACGCTACTTTGGTTGGTTGGTTGGTTGTTGTTAAGGACTATTACATTTTACTTATTTAAGGAAACGCTTTTTTCGTGGCTTACGATAGAAAAGAGAACCGTACTAGCCAGTTACTTTAGCTAGTTTCTCCTCTGTAGCCATCACACTGCAGCAAAGAATTACCGGAATGGCTGTAATATAATCAGTGTGGCAGGTCCTGCACCTCTTTACAGGCCAGAAGTCTTTAGGCACTTGACCAGCCCCATTGCTTTCACTGAGACAAGAGTAAGGATTACTCACATGTGCAGATTCTGTCCTAACATTATTAACTCCTGCAGGGGATAGGGAGGGGGGAGAGCCCACACAGGAAGGGGAAAGTTATCCTGGAAACCACACAGAGTCCCAGATACTATAACCCCTCTGAGGGGAGAAGCTGGAGAAGAGAGGGAATGAATGCACCCCATGAAATGCTGAGATCTGAAGGCAAACCCCATGTTTCTTGGGGTAGCCTTGAGGCGTGAATTATCCTTCATAAAACTCTCCTTGCCTTCCCCTACCGCCGGCAGCAGCATAACTGTCTAAGGAACTGCCCATCCATAACTTGCCCGTGAGCCGCCTCTCCGAAGGCGATGAGGGTAAAAGGCAGCGAGTGGGAGTTAATACAGAACCCGCCAGCGGCAGTGTCTCCCACTGCCGTTTCCGTGAGTGCTGCAGACCAGACTTACTTCACTCTGCAGTTGGTCACAGCTGCCTAGGGTGGGGGCCAGTCGCAGGGGACTCTGCCGACTCTGCCAGGCGGTGTCGGGGCAGGTTCTACAGTGGTTCCATTCTCTTCCTTCTGACAAGTTTGGGACCGTCCACCCCTGTAGTGGGATTTCCACAACTTTCCTCTCCTTTGTGATCAAAAACCAGATTCTACCTGGCTTTCCTCTAGCAAAACACCCCTTGATTATATTGGGAATAGATTTGGCATGATCGGTATGAACCCACCAAATAATGCATATTTGAAAAACTTCTCCCAAATCTACTAACCTAACGTGCATTGTAAATATAATCTATCTGGGGCTGCGCTCCTGGTAGACCTGCTGGCTTCAATCCTCACCTCCGCTGGGAGGTGAGGATTGAAGTCTCTTGCTGGGAGGACTCTGGCGTTGTAATGTTAACAAAGGGGTAAAGGAGGGTATAAAGAGTGAGCCCACATATTAATTTTGGAGGCAAACACCGTGCCCTATTTTGTCAACTTTGAATATGCTGGGATACGGCTGGACCGATGGAAATGCCAGTCCTGCGATTGACTGCAGCGGAGTAAGTGTCATTTTCCAGTGTAACTCTCCGACAAATTAAACAGCTTGGAGAAATATCAGCTATTCGCCTTCATTTCCCAAATGAGGAAAATCTTCAAAAACAGCTGTACATGCCCACTTCCTTGCTGCGCAAATACAATGGAGTCTCAGCTGCCTGTCAGACGCAGGGGAATGTAACCCTTCAAATGAGTTCTAATTTGTTGATTGACTTTTGGGGGGTCGTATCTTGCCAAGTAATAAGTGAGAGCTTTTTTTCCAAGGCACTTTGGTCGTATCAAGCCAGTAAGTTAAAGCATCTGTGCGCAGCAGGCTAGAGTTAATGAAGAGAAGGTGGAGGGTTTTTTTATTTTATTTTTTTGTTATATTATCTCAATGTCGCTGTTCTACGCGTGGAAGGATGATAGCAGCAGAAGTGTTTAGAAGATAGAATGATCTGTCTCTGTTGGCATTCGAGAGCAGTAAGAAAAGCCCAGGACTAACCCCAAACCCATGGGTTGAAATCCACTAGTTGGTTATGAGTGGATTTCCTTGGGTCATCGTGACATTGTAAAGTTCGCACTTACTCGACATGAGGAGAGCCATATCTAGAATGATGGTGAAAATAACCAGGGGTAGTTATGGGAGTCCTGCCTGGGCTAAAGGTTAGGGGTAATAACACATAGTTTACTAAAAGAGAGAGGGGGGAAAGGGAGGGGATTCTCAGAACTCTGAAAATGAAGCATAACACACCCCAGGGAAAAACGTTTAGAAAGACATTTATGTCATACGGTTGTGAATGTGCACTAACTCTAATAAATCAGTTCTCCTGTACTTATATTAAGAGATTTATCTTTCAAAAAAAAAAAAAGCTCCCAGTAAAAACATGAGGTAATGAACGTATCCTATTATATACTAACGTCAACTAATAAAACTAAAGGCAAAATTTGCGTATCTTTTTAATCCAGGAGTATCTAACCATGTCAGGAGAGGGAAGTTGTATTTTAAATGGAAGACTTCATTACAAATCCATTTCTCAAAACCAGTCGGGAGGACAGTGTCAGAAACGGGAAATGATTGCCCCCGCTGGTTCAATACTGGTTTAGCCAGCGGAGGAAGAACTTCATTGTTTAATACTTCGGCAGAATGTTTTTTAAAGAGTAGATCCCACTCAGCAACAGGACCGCATGGCAAGGATTCACGTTGTTAAGGTATTCCCCGCCTCCCACCCATGCGAACTGTGAGAGCACTGCACAAAGCAGGGTAGCGGCAAGATTCAATTTTTCTTCTAAAAGCTCTCGCCTCCCTTGCCAAGGCCGGCATGCGATGACTGTGTCGGTATTTGGTGCAATGCTTTGACAGAAAAAGAGCGACATCCGATGACAGCGTTCCCCTTTTAACTTTTCATTTCAGGCTAATTTAGTCACAACATTAATTTTACTTAACTGCAGTGTGTGTTTCACGTCTATTAAATATTTGCTAAAACTGCTAATATTTCTATCCAAATAATCATGCCTCAGTTTCTTAGACTGGTAGCCCTTCTGTTGGATCATATCTAGAAAATTATTCCTGCTTTGCTTTCTTAAAGTTTCGAAAACTTCACGTTTATGTACGGAAAAGTGTATTGTTTCCAACTGCAATTGAACTCAGCCATGTAGCCCATCCACTTTGTTACTAGTAATGGTGAAATTTACATACAAAATTTGCTAAATATTAACTCATCGTCCTGTACAGGATAACCCTGAAAACAGTCTAAAACAAAGCCGTTTGGAAGCAGTAAGGCCAGGTTCAGAGGCTCGGCTGTGCGATCGCGTTTCCCCTACAGTAGATGTCTTTGGCTCTGTTTGCAGTTTGGGTACAGGGAGTTTTGCAGACTGCACAGGCTGACATTCAGTTAATAACAGCTTTTGCTGAGTTCCATGTTCTAACCTAACAAGATTAAGAACAGTGACCTGATGGTATTTCTTTTTACATCTGGCTCCTTTCCATTTAAAGGGATTACTGCAGCAGAACCAGTGGAAACCTTACCCCCGCGGAACCCTCTGTTCTACAGCTGGAAAGCCTTGCTCCATCTTTGCGTAGGATGCAAACCTAAACTCAAGATCAGGTGAGAGTTTAGCTGCTTCAGGTGCATCTAAACTCTTGCTCTCCGATTTGGAAAGCTCTTGTCACGTGAAACCCCTGATTAGTCTCACAACCAACCACCCATCCCCCGCACCCGGACCAGTCTTGAAACTGTAGCCCCTTTTTCAAGCGAGTAATCCCACTAAAATAAATGGATCTACTCGCTAGAGAAAGGCCTGCGGGATCGCCGCCCACCAGCCCACTGTGCTCTTGAAAGTAAACTAGGTGGGGCTCAGTACTTCGGATAAAAGTAACCCGGGCAGTGCTAGCTGAAGCGGGGAAAAGTCTGTTTTGATCATTAGCACGACACACCTTCTCCTCCCTCCGGCTGTCCCGCTCCCCCCTTCCCGAAACCCATCCCGCGCACAAGGGGCTTCGCGCAGCTCATTCATTAGTCGCCGCTCTGCCTCCCCTCCCGTGTGGACTGCTGGAATTGAAGCGGCGCTCAGCACATCCGCGACCACCGAAGAGCCCAAGGGGGCGGCCGATGCCCTGCGGAGAAATCTCTTAGCCAGCCGCAAAGAAGGGGAGAAAAGCCGGGGGTTCCTGGAGCCTGCGTTTGTGTGCAGTAAACAGAGAGCCTGACATCACCAGGCTGCGGCCCGCTGACATCTTTCTCCTGGGTTTTTAGGCCTCCGTTCTCTTTTAAAACAACTCATTCCAGCGCTAGGGGAAGGCAGAAGCCGCGCGGAAGGAGTTTCTTTTGAGTGATCAGACCGATCTATCCAGGCCCTCTAATTAGAGAGGGATCCAGGGGGGCATTAGTTTCCAAACATTTTAATCGAGCCCTAAGCAGGGCTCTTTTCAATGGCAGGGGATAAACGTAGCAACTGTTACAGTCCCCCTGAATAGCTGCCTCCCATGGTGGGAATTCAGGGTTCTTTTCACTACCCCCCCGCGCTTTAGTCTATGGGCCCAGCAACCCTCCACAGATCTTCTAATTAGTCTAATTAGAAAGGTGGATTGATCGATGTACGGAAGACAGAATTGAGTTAGGAAGATGCCAATCTGTACTTGGGAGCTGTTTATTCTCTGTGAAAAGAAGGTCGTAGAGTCTGACATGGTGGCAAGGGATTCATGATGTGCCCAGGTCTGGATAATGAAGCTGGCGAAGAAAAAACTCTCCTGAATTTGTTTTGGGTTGCAAAAAACTTATGAGAAACTGCCCTTGTTTCTTTCCCCAGATGAGTGTGTTTTCCAAGCTAAGCTCTCCGCCCCGAGTTGTTACCTTAATGAGAGGTGGCTAAATTCCAGTATTATTTTTTTATGGCGAGTAGCCCAATCTACTTACAAGACACCGACTCCTTTAAAAAGTAGTCAGTCATCAGACCCCCAAGAAAATCTACCCTGAAACGCAACCTACCTCCCCTTTCTGTAGAATAACTCCTGAAAAGAGAAGTCAAAATTATAAACTTCCCGTACGTCAAGTGCCATCAAAACACAACAGAGAACTCGTGTTAACACCTGCATTTGTTCAATAAATGCTCCCTGTGCCGAAGGAGATGCTCTCCCCCCAATTACTGACAAAGCAGTAATATTGTACTATTAAAATACCTACTAAAATAAACAAAAAGTTGGTGTGACGTGGCCTTGGTGTAAAGGTTTAGATCTGTGCCGCATCTTACCAATTACCATCAGGAAAAGTCTATGCATTTTACTAACTAATCCGAGTCCCAGAACGAAGATGTTTGTTACATTTGAAGAAGTCACTGGGCCCGATCCTGCCGTCTCCGTTTCGACGAGGACCGCAGGATCGGGTCCTCCGGGCCTTTTCCACACTTCTGATCGCTGTTGGTAGATTAGGAATGTATGGTTAAATAGTCCGGTGTCTATGAATTAGGACTTTGCGCTGTGTAATAGGAGCCTCCCTTCCAACTAAAGGTAGAACTCTATGCAAGAAGACAGTGTCCTGTGCTTTGTAAGAGAGATCGAAAGCGGGATTTAGTTTCCAGTTCCTTGTTCGGTTCTGTTATGGACATAGGACGATACCCTGTAATATGTAAGGCCTTTTTCATGCCTGACGATACTGCATTTCTACAAGAGCTGATTGATATGATTTCCTGCTGCTGCAGCCTACCAAAGGCTGGGAGAATGAAAGATGAGGCTCTGTCTGACGTTCTGCGCATTCCAACACATATTCTTGCTGCAGGGAGGAAGAAGGTACCGAAGGGAAACTGCGCGGGTGGTTTTGGGAACACTGAACCTTTAATTGGGCTATAAATCAACCAAAGAGTGTGGGGTAGTGTGTGCAGGTGTAAAAACAGAGGGAAAGTCTGCAGATCAGCAAACGCATCAGGGCAAGTCACAACTCCCTCCGAACTGTCACCCTGATAACTCAATTGACAGCAGAATAAACACTGGAGAATCAGAGAAAGGAAGGGACTTGGGATCTGAACACATCCTGCGCATAAACAGCAGCAAACTTGAGCCTGTTTGAATGAGGGGGGTAGCTCGGCTTTTGCAAATGGCATGCAAAAGTGGGTCGGGAATTCCTCCCTCCACTGAGCTCCTCTCCAGGAACAACCCCGCTTCCAGCTGCACTGAAACCGCCTAGTAAGGATTACGACATAGAAATGTAACCAAGTGCCGTGCTCCCAATGCCAGGGCCACAAACAGATGCAAACCCCTTCCTTGCCTATGGGAGAGAGAGTGCGGCGAATTTCCGTTTCCTTTCGCATGAACCAGATTATAAAATGCCCAAGCGTGTAAAAGATCAGTTATCACACACCCCCTTTTCTGCACAAGACCGCACAAGAAACAAATCACAGGGAAACACACGGTTTTTCCTTTCAGCGGTGCTGATTTTTAGAAGCGCCACTCATTCTCCGCCAGATTGAGATTACAAACAAAATTGCCAACAATTTGAAATTAAATACTCTGCTCAGGAGCAAAACCCTGTCAAGCCTCCATCAAGCCGTTGGCAAAACCCGTGAAGGGATTCGCAGACAAAGGAAAACAATAGAAGTCTAGTTAGATCATTTTTCTGGACATTGTTTACGGTCTGGAAGGGATCAATCTTTTCAAAATGTTACCAGTAAAAATGATCCTGTATGGAATGCAACTAATCCTTTTAGGTTCCTGTCAACTGCTTCCACACAAGGAATCCGATTTTTCAAATCAACGATCCAGAACTCAATTGGTGAAGAATTTAGTTTGCATGAGCGTTTTAGTACAGGAATCAGCCTGCAACTCCAAACGTTCTGCTTCTTCCCCCTCCACCCTGTATGTGAGGATCCCAGTACAGGATTTGCAAGAATTTGGCACAATGCATACGATCCCCCCGCAAAACTGACTTTCTTTTTACTTATTCTCAATGAAAATGAGAGAAGTAAAAGACAGGCACGAGGCTGTAAACAGATCCATAAATCGAGCGCCTCCTTAGTACAGTCCAGAATCCAAGGACTAGCCCGGGACATCAGCAACTGCTGTATTTCAAAGGATGAAGGGGGAGTCCGGTACATTTGTCTCCTGTTGGGGCGCGCTCGCCATTAAGAGCCGTAAACGTGGCTCTGGCACGACTGGATTATTTGCAACAGCACCACAAAGGTATCATGATTAAAAGTCTTGTAGTCAAGCAAAATGTCAATATCTATATTACCTTCCTTACTATGTTATTTAACTGAAACACTTCTACTTCTTTCTCTATCAATTATCAGAACAAACAGGGGGTTTTATTAGTCGTTCTTAAACTCTTTGAGGCTTCTTACTAACATTTTAGATCTCTCTCACACAGAGACACACACATACATACACACCTACCTCTAAAACTAGGAGTTATATCCTGCCAGTGATTTTTACGAATACCCCATTGATTTCAATGGAGAATTCTGGTATCAATGAAGAATGCTCTAGGCCAAACTTAAGCGATTTAAATCACTTCCTTTCTTCCTTTTGTGTTCCAGAGATCTTTGGGATTCAAAATCTGAAGAAAGCAAAATAATCTATTATTGTTATTAAAGCAGTTTGTTAATTAAAAGAAGTTCCAGACCATTTATTCCTAATATCAGCAAACTTTGAGCGCTCTAGACAATTTGTGTCACTTGGAGGAGCTGCTTCTATGCAAGTACAAGGCAGGTGACATTCGCTTGAGTTCCCCTGAGACACAGCCGTGTACTTTGGTGTTTGTTTATAGAGAAAGCAGATAAGACCGAAGTATCCTGAACACAATTCACAAAGGTATTTTCCAGTCTAAAACCCCAAACCACCTACTCAATTATGTCTAAATTCTATAGTGCAACTTGTGGTACATACTGACAGACAACAGCTCAGCAAACTATATCAGACTGAAGAGGGGGATGTTGGGCTCTTAATATACTTAGATTTTATTTTAAATTAAAATTTCTTCCGGGCTGCCGGGTTGTTTTAAACACATATGCAAAATGCATCTCCTAAGGGTCATACACATTAAAAAGCAACAGAGGGTCCTGTGGCACCTTTAAGACTAACAGAAGTATTGGAGCATAAGCTTTCGTGGGCGAATGCCCACTTCATCAGGACCCTCTGTTGCTTTTTACAGATTCAGACTAACACGGCTACCCCTCTGATACTTGACACATTAAAAAGTTATTGGGATTCTATGTTTGTGATTCTTTAAAAGGAGCTGAGCAAATGTTGCTCTTGAATAACGCAGATTAGGTTGCTTGTGCTGGGGATTGAAAGTTTATCTAGTTTGTTGTCTGCCCGTCAGAACGTTCCTCTGAAAAATACGTCCGGATCAGAAAGAATTGCAAGTATCGTCCTATTAAATATATTATCACAGACGCGGGGAAGCAAATTTTTTAAATCAAGAAAACAGCCTCAATACTTTGAGGTGAGTCATGTGTTGAAAGTGATCTAAATAAGTTAATTTCCAGAAAAATGCCGCCCTTTGGCCTCGCCGACAAAGCTTTGGGGCATTGTGTTGTTTTGTTTTACTGTAATCAGTCACTAGTGAAGAGATGGAGCAGTACAACGGAGACTTCACAATGTACAGGTATATTATACTGACATTAACTGTGATGGGGAAGTCTTCTAACAACCCCAAAGCGGTGCCCTATGGTAAAGTTAAAGGAAGGAATAAAGCTAGATTTAACAATTAGGATTATTTTATATAGGCAATAGTTCTTGTTGCCAAATAGTACTGAAGCAGTTAAATCATCTAGGGGACCTGTAGTCTCGACAGGTGGAATTTTGTCATATACATATGGATGAGAAAACTATTAGCTTCATGTTGTGCTTGCTAAATATATTAGTCAGACCTCTGGGTCTTACTTTTAAAAGATTATAGATAGATAGATTATGTTTAAGTGTGTGTTAAATAATACACATATAATCAACCTGCAGAAATGCATACATACATAATATAACTGGAAAAGAAATGTCCACTGTTCTTTCATAAAGTATTTTTGTTAAGAGTGGACATTTCTTTCCCAATCTTATTCAACAAAATTATCCGAGGTACACACATATATTTGCAAAAATACCCTCAGACTTAATCGTAGACAATTCTTTCCCAGTTTCACCCAGAGGATTAATGCAATTTAAATATCTATTTATCTCTTCGCTTCCAATATAAATTGAGTGATTTATTATCTAAATACAAGGCCCCGCAGAGGCCTGCCCTTTGTTTTGCTCCGTCAGTGAAAGGAAACATTAGAATCAATGCAGTGTGTCTTTCCTGATTTGGAGGAAGGACAAGTTTAATTGTTTTGATAAAAACACTTTCCCTATGAATTCAGTTCCCTGATATCATTTCTGGAATTGACTAGACTGCATCTAAAAACAATTCTTCTGTGTAATCCAGTTCATAATTAACGCTGCTTTCTTGGCACCCACAAACTATACTCCGTGGCCTAAATCAAATGCCTTTTTTCAAAGCCCAGAAGAAAAGACCATGTGAACTGCAAGAAATACTCCACCAACGTCTTTTTGAGGGCTAGAACCTTTCCATATTTGTAAACATGTGGCCTCATTTCCAGTGGTGCTGAGGACCCGCAGTGCCCTCAGGAACTGAAAACCAGGTCAAATTTTCATCCAAGTGTCAAGCAAATATATTGCATTGAAAAGCGTCCCCGCGCCTTCCTTAGAGACTATTCACAATGGGAATAGAGGATTTAAGGTGTGTGACACTTTCATGGTCCCTCCCTTCCCCCCGCCCGGTAATTACCGGTTGGGCCATCTCTGGAGTATATATACTCCCTCTTTCCCCCGCTTCAGATCCAAACAGGCAATACTGACAGTTCCTCTCCCTTTCAGCTCAGAAGCTCAATGTGTGTTACAACGAGCATATCTAGAAAAACTCCCCAGGGAAACTGCAGCGGCTAACGGCCCCCACTTTGCACCCACAGAACAGGCTCGCGCTCTGGCTCTCTCTTCCCCAGCCAACAGAATTCCGCTCCCTCCCCGGGACAGCCTTCCCCAGTGCCCTGGCCACACGGCTCTCAGAGTCGACTTGCCTGCTCTCTGCAGACCCTCGGAATGCCAAAGGGGGGCCGCTTCCTGGTGCAGCTGGTCAAATGTTCTAGCAGGAGAAAGACTTGCCGGAGTGTGCACCTAAAATAATCTGCAGCTGGGGATGGGCACAGGTGGGGAATTCCCGCAGGAAGGTAACAGCTGCTCGGGAAATATATACACATAACAAAAGATGGAGCAAAGTAATCAGTTAAATAAACCCATGACTGTGAAATATAGTACTATTGTACTGGAGAACAATATCAACAAACGATTTGCAAATCTGTGGCTCCCAGCGGGCATGCCTTTGTCTCATAACATAAATCGGAACATAGTAATCATTAGGACTCCCATGCACTCTCTGGTTTTATCATAGCAGCACGGATTCAAAATGAGTGTTACATGTGTTCAGTGAAATATACATTTAAGGTGATTGGAGGACAATCAGCCGGGAAATAGGATGTTGGGAGAAGAATGCCGCTGTTTGTGGCGCTGAAAGTGATTTGTATTTGCACACAAACAGAAAGAACTACAGAGTAGAGCAGAAAAGCAGGTAAACAGCAACACGCAGTTCTGGGGCAGGGAAGGGGATATCAACAATGGTTTAAAAGTTAGTTTGTTTGCAAGAAAAAATTAGCATGTGTTATTATAGAATATAGTACTAAGATTACACTTACCTGCTGCCAGATCTGGAAAGCCTCCGAACCGATGAAACTTCGTCGATACCGGAAACAAAAATCTGCATAATTGGTATAACCTCTTCCGAAATTAAAAGGGATGTCGACGAAACGTTGTATGAGCTGGGAGAGACACGCTGTTAAGAATACTTGAAAAATTGATTTGGTTATGATAGTATAAACCCCGAAAAGCAGGGTTATGACCACAATTTCCATTATTTCTGTCAAATACAATCTTATCGGAGACTACTCAGGTACTTACTGTGACTAATGAAGGAAAATATTACACACAGTGTGTATTCATACCTGAGGCCATTAAAACGCACACATTTTCCAACAGATCCACAGGCCTCTGTCAAGTGAGAATAACTGCGAGCTACTTATTGTGCTTAATAGTCTTTGGACTAACGAACCACACCAGGCTGAAATAGATCTGGGAACAGGTGAAAACAGTTTTCCTGTGCAGACAGCGAGGACAATTCTGACACTGAATACTTGAAATAATACTACATAGGAATGGCCTGAATCATCATCATCAGCAAATCTACTTCCCCGGGCAGTAACAGAAGCAGCTCCTGAATCAAACTCAACCCTCGGCCAAGCAGAGAACTCAGCGATATGGGATTAAGGAGGGAGAGACCCAGAAAAGACAGATTCAGCTGTTCCGCAGGAAGACTTTTTTTAAAATGACAAGAAACAAGTGCATCCTCAAAATAATAGACACCCTACCTCAGGACAATATTGTAAAGGAAACAACCTGTAAAAAAGAAAGGCTCTTTCTTTCTTGTTCGTTGACAATAACGCTAACAGCAAAACTATCACAACTTTCATTTACATCAGGAGAACCTTTGGGTGTAATAGAGCCATTGGTAAGGCAGGGAATATGCAGATATGCCAACTACTCAGGTTTGAAATTGGGGAACAGTTTGTTTTTTTTAAAGGAGGAGTGGGGAAGGACTCAACATCTTGTTTTATGCCTGAGAGAAATGGTATATAATATGGTCGAGAAGAATTAAAATACATAATTAAAATACATATATTATCCAATAGAAACAAAGCAATACGTGGAAGGAAACATTTCTGGAAAGAGACACCGTGTGTGGTATAAAAAGCGATTGAACACATAAGGGCTGCATTAAATTCCCAATAGATAACATTTGGCTAAATCTATCCCTAAATTAAAACGCTGCATAATAGCACCATAAACTAAAAAGTTTCTTTTTGTGTGGTCCTTCTGGAGGAACTGCTTGAAACATTAGCCCCCATATAGAGCAATCCCCGCCCAGTTCAGCTCCAGTAATTCGTCTCTCAGCCCTACGGGGATATGAGAGGAAAAGAGCCGGGTTAATGAACCCACACTTTGTAGCTGGGAGGAGGAGGAGGCGACACCATCATGTTTGTCTCCCCACCAGTTTGTTTATTAGAGGCCAGCCTATTTAGGAAGAATGGCTCCACTGGGCTCCATCCCTGCAAACACTACAAATGTCCTTCTGTTTGCCTTCAAAGAAAAGGGGACACTGCGCTACATTTGCATGCGAATGAGGACCCCTAGCTCAGAGATGTTGTTAGCCCCATCAAAGGCTTTAGGGCTGGCCGGCCGGCCGGCCTTTGTTACAGCACCTGCTCTGGCAGAGCAGCCTGGACACTAGCTGCTCAGTGCAGCGGGCAGAGGGGCGCTGGGCCCTGGGCCCTGAGGGCTCTGCAGAGCCCATGGCTGTTTGGAGAAGCACAAGACACAACAGCTAAAGAAGTTAGGTCTTGCCGGTGGAGTCAGACTAAACATCCACTTTTGTCCCCAAATTAGCGATGGGAAGTCATTTCAACTCGAGCTGCCAGCGACTAATTATCTTGTCTTTCAATTTCCAAATGGAGGCCTCCGCCCAAATTCGAGGGAAACCACTGACATGAAATATGCAAGGAGCCTTTAATATACGTTTACTGATGAAAGGTACCAAAGGGGAAAATAACACGCAGGCACACACACACCTGCGTGTGTGGAGACAGCCTTATGGACATGTAACATGGCTTTCTTCCCGGGTTTTGTTGTTATGAAGCTAAAAGAAACAAGTAATGGGAAGTGGACCGCCTGAAGCTACTTTCCCTGTTGCACCGATAAAGGGTGGAGATTTACATGTTCTGTCATCTAAAAGCACAGTCTTGCTAACAAGAAGAATAAAAGCATGAATACTAGTCTGTGTGTTTGAGAACTCTATCTAGTATTCATAGATATAGACCTGTTTTCCCACTACAAACTTTCACCGAATAATTTTAAATCTTAACTCCTATGGATAACATTTTAAAAATTGGTTATCTACTGTTAGGCTACTAAATCCATTTTTAGACACCTAAATAAAAGTAGCATGATTTCCAAATGTGCTGAGAACTTGCAGTTCCCATTGGGAGCTTACTAGTCACCCACGTTTGAATATGTTGACTTGTATTTTTAGAGGGCTGCTATGAATAGTTTAATTCATAATTAAACTATGATTTTAGGGATACTGGCCAGCTAATTTAAACTCTATTAGTACAGTGTTTGCGATATTTAACACATATTTACTCGAAGTACAATATATTACTCCATCAACAAATATGTCTTGCAATAGTTGACTTTAAATGGTTCTGAAAAATGTAGACCTATTTCTTCTTCAGGAACTTTTATAAACCCGTATTTAATAGGTCATTTGTGAATAATAATGAAGTAAAATATTTTCCCCATCTTCTTACAAGGACAAATATATGATGCCTTTGAGATTTTTCTCTTATTCTAAAGATTAAATGTGATTGTACACACTTTTGTTCTCAGGCGGCCCTTCATCTATATGCTGCAAATAGAACTCAGCAGAGACCAGACGTTGAGTCATTCCGCTTATTAAAAACAATTTTAACACCGCATTGCTACAAACGAAATACAAAATAATTATTTGGCTATTTACGAGAGCACAGACCACTATCCTTCTGTAAACTGACGAAAAAAAACTTGAAATGTGAAACCATATAACTGAAAAAACCTTCAGTTTTTCAGGAAATCAGGATACTTTGTTCTTTAATCTGCCAAAATATGCTTGAAATAAAATTACAGAGGATACCTTTTAAACCGAACTCTCTGATTTGGAATCCGTATGTTTGTACTTCATAATATTCCATTCAGTCACAGGCCCATGTTTTACAAATGTGTTTTTCAAATTCAGACTTTGTGTCTCAATTTTTGTCTAAATCTGATATGATAATAACTGAGTATATTTTGTATATTTATATATTTCTATTTAAATTACTTGAATATTTAATAAATGGTTTAGACAGAAATATATTCTATATTTAAATGTACCTTTTGTACTCTCTCTCTCTCTCTCTCTCTCTCTCTCTCTCTCTCTCTCTCTCTCTCTCTCAAAGTAGCTGAAAGTGCTCGTATTGTCTTTACATCAACCTAAAAGTATAAGGGGGAAATTCCCCATAATAGCTGTTTATATAGAATTTATTTTTCTTTCCCCCATACCTTTTGGAAACTAAACTGATGTAGTTATGATTTAAAACACACCCAAAAGTGTTAAAATAGTCTACATTTATTGACCCAAATACAAATAGTTTTAGTTTTAGAGCATTGTAATTTGCAGGAAGTGGATATCTTCCAACAACAAATAGATTTACTTACTTTCCTCCCCCCATTGATATTTTTACTTTTTATTACCTGTTATAGTTGACAATGGCTAGACTGTGAAGATCATATTCTGATTTTCTTCTTGGTCAAATCCTTTTATAAATAACTATTTGCTGTAAAGTATTGTGATTACTGTTGTATTAACTTCTCTATTATTCTACTAATCGCAAATCAAAACTCTCACTCTATCCGGTGGGGATGGGAGGGGGAAGTGCTAAGGAGGGGAACGGCCAAAGCCAATTGTATGGGTGGGACTTTTTTGAAAATTAAAAAATTTATTTTTGAAAATGTGTAAAAAATGTACATTAGAATAGTACAATAATACTTGCCAGTAATTTTAACAACATTCCTTGTAAAGAATACGCATAAAGTACAAAATAAAAACTCCGTATGTCTATTATAATACAAAACACAGGTTAAAATAAGAAAGGATAATCTTGACTTTCTTCCGTGTAAACATGTTAATTTCCTTTTATAAAAGTACATGAGACAAGTGTACTAAAATGAACAAGTATTGCTTTATTGTCCTCCCTCACGACCTTTCATTTCTCTTGTACATTATTGTTTTTGAATTCCTGGACCTGAGAATCTCCGAACTTCAATGGTTTAGAGATTTTTTTTAAAGGAATAAGATATAACTTTCCAACAACAAAAGTTTCTGCCTATGCAGCATATAGAATTGGCTTTGCATAAATATAGGTACCGAACAACAAAGTGGCAGGACACAAATCGGCTGTATAAAATGTCCGTTTCAATTCGTGAAGGTGAAAAAAAGATATACCCCGAATCCTACCTTCTGAAAGACTTTAACTCGTTAACAATTTGAAATCCTAGCAGTAAAGTTTTCGACATTGGACAAGACTGTCCCTTGGTGCAGTGCCCCTAAGGCCGCAGCGGCAGAAGAAACGGAGGACGAAGAAACCAGAGACCTGGCTAAGACGGGAACCACCGCAGACTGGGACGCACAGCTGCTGCCAGCCCCCCCGATGATGCTCTCAATGGAGAAGGGGGACCGGGCCAGAGCCGAGCTGCTGGATTTGGCAGCGTGCAGAGAAGAAGTCAGGGACGGGCTAAGCTGGGGCGGGTAGCTGAAGGTCCTGGCCAGCTCCGCCGCTGGCAGTAAGGAGGCTGGTGGAGCTGCAGGGGCAGCAGCAGGAGGCAGGACGGGGCCGGCGGCGCTCGGGGGCGGCTGCCGGGCCGGCGGGGAGTGGTGGTGAAAGGCAAAGAGGGCGGCGGAGTGGGGGTGGTAAGGCTGGAGCTGAATGCCATATCCACAGCTGTAGGGTCCGTAGCCGTAGGGCGCCGGCTGCTGCGGCGGCGGCTGCTGCTGCAGGAAGGTGCCGGGATCCACCCCGCGCAGCAGCAGCTCGGGCGCCGGCAGCGGCTGCCGCTTGAAGCGCTTCCTCCGGCGCAGGAAGCTGCCGTTGTCGAACATGTCGGCGGACTCCGGGTCCAGGGTCCAGTAGTTGCCCTTGCCCGGGTTGCCGGGCTCGCGGGGGATCTTGACGAAGCAGTCGTTGAGCGAGAGGTTGTGGCGGATGCTGTTCTGCCAGGCGGGGAACTTCTCCCGGTAGTAGGGGAAGCGGCCGCTGATGAACTCGCAGATCTCGCTGAGCGTCAGGCGCTTCTTGGGGCTCTGCAGGATGGCCATGGTGATGAGCGCGATGTAGGAGTAGGGCGGCTTCACCAGGCTGTTCTTGCTGGCCCCGCCGCCGCCCGCCGCCGCCTTGTAGGGGCGCTGGGAGGAGGTGGGGGAGCTGCCCGCGCCGCCGCACGCCGGGGACCTGGGCAGCGAGATGTCATCGGGGAGCTCCCCCACCTCCTCGTCTTCTTCCTCCTCCTCCTCTTCCTCCTCCTGGGCATAGGGGCGCCCGCCGCGCCGGGGCTCCTCGTCTTCCTCCTCGCCCTCGCCCACCACATCGATGTCGGTCTCTTCAGCCAGTCCCGAGGCATCGGACATCTCCGAGCTCAGAGTCATGGCTTGGCGGAGCGGCTCATCGGGGGCGGCGGGGCCGGGGAGCCGTGCACGCTGGAGTCCCCCTGCTTTGCTCCAGGCGGCGAATCCGCCCAGACAGAGCCAGGATCTGCAGCCCTGGTGCGAACAAGCAACAAACACAACAGTCAGCAGCAGCCTCCGCTGAGCAGGCAGCGGGAAATCTCTCCCCCTTGGCTGCGACCTGGAGTTGGTTCCTCTCTTTCTCCTCCTCGCAGGAGCCCTCGGACATTAATGGATCCAGGGAAGGAGGGAGAGCGATTAGTATTGGGGGGGGGGGAAGAGTCTTGGGAAAGATCTTGAAAAGGCTGGGGCTGAGTCCAAAAGAGGGCGGCCTTTCTTCTCTCCTTATAGCGAAAGGGGGCCCATCACATGGCTCCAAACGTCAGCGCCACAACTGGGGAAACATCTCAGCGCATTCCTGCTTGGAGAAATTAAACCAGCACGGAGCAGGCAAAGTCCGGGGGGGGGGGGGAGGGTGCGGGGGGAGGCACGAACACCCCCCTCCCCCCCCCCCCAGTCCTGATGCTTCCAAGAAACTCGACTGCCCGCATTGCTAAAGGTCAGGGTTAGGAAACTGAAATACGCAGTCCTTCCTGCTGCCTCTCCCAATATACAGTGTGCCATCCCATTGCAGTTCCTCCCCCGCCCTCCGCCCTCCATGTGCCGCAACACCAAACTGCACTTCTGTTGCTGGGGTTATTTTAAGTAGTAGCTGGAGAACACATTTGCTACCCAAATCACTGCCCAAATCGCAAGGCATTCCAGCAACTGAACGCCCTTGATGTCCTTTGTAGCTCGAACCTTCCCAGGAAAAGGGGAAATCGCACCAAAAAGGGAGCGAGGCAATCCCAAATACAGGAACCGTCCATGCAAATATCCCACGGGTGGCAGGGACATCTGCATTTTACTGTTTCATTCATTAGGATTTTGAGACCCCCAGCGGACACGTTTTCTTTTTTTTCCCTGCGGTTTTACTACACAGGAGGAGAAAATGCAAAACCATCTGTTTTCACCGTAATGTTTGCAGAATATAGTCGTTTTTGCAGATGAATTTCTTCTGAAGACAATTTGATTTTAATTCAATAACTGCAATTTATGACGAAGGAAAAGGAGAACACGCCTGATAAAAATACGACATCATTTTTATATATAGTGATGAGCCCTTTAAAATTAAAGTCGGTCTTCGAGTCCAGGGCAGGATCTGAATGGAACTTTTGGTAGAAGGAACATTTCCTAACCATCAGGATGGGGGTAGTGCTCTAAACCTCCAGTGAAAATGCTTCTTAGGCAGAAACTTTTAGAAAACTCTTTTTTCCTCTCTTCAGGGTATTTGTCATTTAGGAGTGATATCACACATACTGTATATCTCTAGCTGTCAACCGACTCAAAAATATCCCCACTATTTTCATATTTAATGTTTAGGACTTTATTTAAAGGAAGAAGTGTAGCCCTTTCGGTTGTAGGAAACACAGAAAAAGAGAAGTCCCCTTCTCGTGCAAGCAGAAACAAAACATCATATTTTAAGAATCTCTTCGCCTTTGAGCTGTGGAGCAAAAGTAATAAGAAAGTGAAAAAAATATATATTTCCTAATAACATCATGATTTTTTTTTCAATGTCAGACGACACACTTTATAATAACAAAAGATCATACTCCTCTCAATTAGAGGGCGCACACATTTAATGGATCACTTCTGACGTTAGAGGGGAAAGATTATGATAAATGCACTTCTAAGCATTCTGACATTAAAAAGAACCATCTTGAATACATATTATACATAGTTCTACCGAATTAACTCTAAATGATAGTCTGTTTTAATGTAGGACAGTATATAAAAGTTATCTTTTTATTCTGATTACAATTATTCTGAAAAGAAAAAATAACTACGCGCTATAATGCATATTTCAAATATAACATTTTATTCAAATGCATTTGCAATATATTTTCTAAATCAAAAGTTGCAAGCAAAACTGTTTCAAACTCAGGTTCATGGATTTGTGAACATAATCCTTGTTACTATTTCCAAATAATCCTATTTACATTGTGTTCATTACTGAGAAGCCAAAGGAGCATACCACAAAAAGTTACAAAAGCAAAAGAATAATTAAAGCAATAGCTATGTTTTGGCTAATAGATTGTGTACCTCTGTAGAAATGATAAAGTAACTCGCGTTGTATTTAAAAATAGCGAGTGAAATATCGTTTATGTGGGGAAATAGTTTTCCGTTTTGGATACCAAGGCAAGTTATTATATAAGGTTTCCCTGCCTGAAAAGTGTTTAAAGTTATTTTTTGTTTGTTCTAGTTTCTTGTTAGTTAGTTAGTGTGTGTTTTTCTCAATTCTCCTTGTCTTCTAGTACCTCTCGTGTTTTTTATTACATTCCAGAATGTTTATAGTCGTCCAAAAAGAACTAAATAAGAAGAATGGAGTTTAACATTCGTGGTCCGGCACCAGCTTTACAGAAATAAGAATGCAAAAATAATCAGACCTGCCTTTATCCTGTCTGCCAAAACCCGTGCATGCTTCATCTATGTACATTTTATATGCGTAACACATGCAGAAAACAGTGTTCGAATATTGACCCCCTATCGCGGCATTCTATTTCCATGATTTTGATGCACACGCCGATGAAAAACTGAAATATTCACCTACCCTGAGCCACTTTGTCTCAGGTGGTTAAAATGTATCTTCCCTACACGCTTTGAAAATGTTATAATCTGTCACTCGAGGAAAGAGAGGTGGGGTTTACTGAAGGGCAGTGAGTCAGCTCTGACTACAGACAATTAAGATAAGGTTTTATTGCAGTCCCTCAGAGTGATGGTGACTTTTTTTTTCTCCAAAAGAATATTTGACTTCTTTCCTTCCCAACTTATAAAGGCTGTGCTAAAAATGTGTGACAGAAGAGAACGAAACAACGTCAGACATTGCTCGACAGGGAAATAACCTCGGGAGCAGGCCCTGGCTGCAGTTCTCTGGACAGCTCTGCTGTGTTTCGCTCCTGCAGGAAATCAAACAGCAGGTAAAGAAGGAGAAAGCAAAGTCCATCTCCTTGCATGTTTCAAATGAACGACAGTGCTCGGCATGAAGAACTGTCGGGCCCAGACAGAAGCTCTTTGCTAGACAACCGCCAGCCCAGCGATTTGATGTTTTGCTCTTTTTACAGACAAGACAGCGAAACTCAAAGTTGAGTTTCCTCATCAGAGCCGAAATCGCGCTGCTTCTCTGCTGATTTCCTTTCAGTGAGCGCTCTTTGGCGGAGATTCTCTGCGGACAAGGGATGCCACCTACCGGCAAAGATGCTGGCATGCCGGAACACGGTCGGCCAAGTTTGCTTTCGGAGTTTGTTCAGTACAGTGTGCGGGGATGACAGCCCTAGTCCCCAATCCCAGAACGCTGAGCATTGCCACGGGGTGATTAGCTCCAGCGCCAGCTGTAGGAACAAGAGGAAAAGACACTGCCGGTGCCTGGGCAGCTAACTAGAATTCTTTGGGCCATATTGTGCTATCGATTTTGAAATCAATAGGGAGTTCTGCTTCCAGACCCATAGCACAGATATTGCCCTTTGTCCTGAAGTGCAGTTTGCATTAAAAAGTTTGATGAGAACTCTAACAAGCAAAGACTAAAAGGAAGAACACAGGAATTGATATGATTCAAAGTATCTGCAAATAACAGCAATCCACTGGAGAAAATATGTAGGGCTGTTATGGAAACAAACTACCAGACTACATTGTTTATATCCCTGAGCTTTTCCCTGGGGTTAATTCTGATTGACTTTTAAGTGTCTATTCTTTGTACACTTGTCAAATGCTAGTTTCAAGTTGTGGAAGCGCTCCAACCACTTCATTCTTCTATTGACAATGCTCTTTGTACACGTTCATAATACCGGAGAGGGTTTTATAAACGGAATATATTAGTAATATGCAACGTGTTAATATAATTCCTACAGACAGTTATGGCGTATTGTTATTTATCGTGAACAGGAGAGATCCGGACATTAACTGTTAATGGCAATGATTCTACCGATTTGTATACTCCATTCTAGACAGCAGAGTGTGTAAACATAAAGGTCTTCGCTAAAACAACACAGGGCAATATCATGCTATCGATTTGTAACCAGAATTCCCCCAAATTCTGCCTCAAATTGATGGCACAATAAGGCTCATAGAAAATACATTTACTCATTACATTCTTGCTTTCTAGCCTATATTCATGTAAAATGTGTCCCCATTTATTTATTGTGTACATTTATTTAAATGGCAGCATTCCTCTGGAAAACCCACAGTCAAGAAAAGAAAAGATGTCGGTGGGGACAGAAAAAGATGCAGCCTTCAGCGTTCAGGGCAAACAACTCTAGCCATTTATTCGATATGGATATTTCAACTGACACAGGAATGTGAATAGGAGATTGCCATGCAGAACATTACACTGAGTAGGAAACTTGTTTTCTAAGCAGGTTTCACAATCGGAAAGAGTTGGTGTCAGCAAAGGGACAATGCAAAAAGGGACAATTATTTGCCCTGACTAAGGAATTTTCATGACTGCTGATAACGCTGAACATCCTCTGCAATGAACAGGCCATTTCTGAGGAGAGAGTCTCTCTTGTATTTGCTAACCCTGATATTGTCTAACAAACCGAAGGAGTCGCATTGTGGGCAGGTTAATCATTTTTATACCCTCCTTCTAGACAAGAGGAAACTATTAGGATTTCCACTCAGACCCCGTCCCCAGCCCAAAATTGGGCCAAATTCTACCCTATGTTCCTTGATCCTCACTGACTTCAATGATCATGGTCTCAAGGGTATGACTGAGAGCAAAATTTGTCCCAATGTATTTTCAGATTTCTTGTTTAATTTACAAATAATCTGTGAGCTTTTGTAATAAAAGAAACATTTTGCTGGTCCGTATGTAAGGAGAGAAACTATAGATCCAAACCTGCAAATCCTTACTCCTAGAAATAGTCCCATTTTAGTCCGTGGGAGGGAGGCTTGTTTTCTTGTTTCTATCATTCAATTTTTATCCAGTCCCCATTTAGTTCACTTATAGGGCCTTTAGGTTGATGTGAGTTTTGCCACTGACTTCAATGAGGGTACACAAATAATGTAAGCTGCTGAGTGAAAGGGGGGGAGACAATACAGACATAAAGTGGGAGAGATGAGAATGGGGAACAGGCAAAAGCATGATTTAACCTGCAACACCAAAACAACATGAAAATCATAGCATGTAAAAACTTTGTGAAGCCCTAGAGAAGCAGGAAAATAGTAAATGTAATGTATGTATTTGTATTTCCTTTAGGGCACTTCTCCTAAGGCCTCGGCACTGCTACAACAATTACACAATACAGCACAAAAGAATAAAAATGACAAAATCCCCCAATAGTTTCCCACACCCAGACTACAGTTATACTTGCAAAATAATTATCGTAATGATCCACAATAACTCAGACTCGGATCATCCTTTGTCCTTCTGTTTATGCAGAGTAAGATTGCCAGCGTCATTAGCAGGAATATCCCTGGGCAGGAATGATTACCACGGCAGGTATTCTATCCTGGGTTCACTGGCAGACACATAACATGAGACACTTCCTAAAAAGAAACAAAGTCTTTTTAGAACTTTCAAACAACAGGAATGTTTAAAATGCCAGAACTGGGAAGGAAGGGAAGTTTGGATTAAAAGTCTGTAGCTCTGTTACCCTTGGGAGGACAACATGATTAGAATAATGTCAGGATGTTTTTTTTAAGTACCCACACACATACACCTACTTCTTTTCACTTGCTAAAATTCTTATAACACATACTCCATAACTTATACCTTAGGGTATGTCTACACTACAAAATTAGGTCGATTTTATAGAAGTTGATCTTTAGAAAGCAATTTTATACAGTTGATTGTGTATGTCCCCAGTAAGTGCATGAAGGCGGTGAAGTGCAACCTCACTACCATGGCTAGCATCAACTTATGGAGCGGTGCACTGTGGGTAGCTATCCCACAGTTCCTGCAGTCTCCACTGTCCATTGGAATTCTGGGTTAAGCTCCCAATGCCTCATGGGGCAAAAACATTGTCGCGGGTGGTTTGGGGTACATGTTGTCAGTCTCCCCTCCCTCACTCCCTCTGTGAAAGCAATGGCAGACAATTGTTTCATGCCTTTTTTCTTGGGTTACCCATGCAGACGCCATAGCACGGCAAGCATAGAGCCCGCTCAGCTCACCGCTGCTGTTGTGAGCACTGCAAACACCTCGCGCATTATCCTGCAGTATGTGCAGAACCTGGCTAGGAGACACCAGCACAAGGACGATTGTGAGGAAGACATGGACACAGATGTTCCTGAAAGCATGGGATATCACAATTGGGACATCATGGCGTCAGTGGGGCACATTGATACAATGGAACGCCGATTCTGGGCCCAGCAAACAAGCACAGACTAGTGGGACCGCATAGTATTGCAGGTATGGGATGATTCTCAGTGACTACGAAACTTTCACATGTGTAAGGCCACTTTCCTGGAACTTTGTGAGTTACTTTCCCCCACCCTGAAGTGCAGGAATACCAAGATGAGAGCTGCCCAGACAGTTGAGAAGCGAGTGGTGATAGCCCTGTGGAAGCTTGCAACACCTGACTGCTACCGGTCAGTCAGGAATCAATTTGGAGTGGGCAAATCTACCATGGGGGGTGCTGTGACCCAAGTAGCCAATGCAATCACTGACCTTCTGCTGGCAAGGATAGTGAGTCTGGGAAATGTGCAGATCATAGTGGATGGCTTTGCTGCAATGGGGTTCCCTAACTCTGGTGGGGAGATAGACGGAACGCATATCCCTATCTTGGCACCAGATCACCTTGCCAACCAGTACATAAACCGCAAGGGGTACTTCTCAATGGTGCTGCAAGCACTGGTGGATCACAAGGGACATTTCACCGACATCAACGTGGTCGGGAAAGGTGCATGACGCTCGCATCTTTAGGAACTTTGGGCTGTTTGAGCAGCTGCAAGAAGGGACTTACTTCCCAGACCAGAAAATTACCATTGGGGATGTTGAAATGCCAATAGTTATCCTTGGGGACCCAGCCTACCCCTTGCTCCCATGGCTCATGAAGCCGTACACAGGCAGCCTGGACAGTAGTAAGGAGCAGTTCAACTATAGGCTGAGCAAGTGCAGAATGGTGGTAGAATGTGCCTTTGAACATTTAAAAGTTCGCTGGCGCTGTTTGCTGACTAGGTTAGACCCTAGCGCAACCAATATTCCCATTGTTATTGCTGCTGGCTGTGTGCTCCATAATATCTGTGAGAGTAAGGGGGAGACCTTTATGGTGGGGTGGGAGGTTGAGGCAAATCGTCTGGTGGTCGATTTTGAGCAGCCAGACACTACAGCAATTAGAAGAGCGCAGCTAGGTGCACTGTGCATCAGAGAGGCTTTGAAAACCAGTTTCATGACTAGCCAGGCTATGGTGTGACTATTGTGTGTGTTTCTCCTTGATGCAAACCCGCCCCCTTTGTTGATTTTAATTCCCTGTAAGCCAACCACCCTCCCCCCTTCAATCACAGCAGCAAAGGAAATAAAGTCACTATTGTTTTGAAACCATGCATTCTTTATTAATTAAAAAAAAAGTGAGATAACTGATAAGGTAGCCCGGATGGGGTAGGAAAGCAGGGGAGGAGGGAAGGACAAGGACACATTGCTTATTGTAGCCACACTACAAATCAAAACTGTTTGAATGACAGCCTTCTGTTGCTTGGGCCATCTTCTGGAGTGGAGTGGCTGGGTGCCCGGAGCCTCCCAGCCCCTGCGTTCTTGGGTGTTTGGGTGAGGAGGATATGGTACTTGGGAAGGAGGGCAGGCGGTTATACAGTGGATGCAGTGGCAGTCTGTGCTCTTATTGGCTTTCCTGCAGCTCTACCAGATGCCTCATCATGTCGGTTTTCTCCCCCATTAGCCTCAGCATCGCCTCCTGCCTCTTCTCATCGTGCTCACTTAATGCTTTCCTGGTCTCTGCCACTGAATGCCTCCATGCATTCAGCTGTGCCCTATCAGTGTGGTAGGACTGCATGAGCTTGGAAAAAATGCCATCGCGAGTGCTTTTTTTCCACCTTCTAATCTGCGATAACCTCAGGGACGGAGATGATAGGGGGAGCATAGAAACATTTGCACCTGTGGGGGGATAAAAAGGGAGAGTAAAATTTAAGATGATACATTTCTGAGAACAAAAGGGAGAGTATTTCACAGTGAATCAAGCAATTCACAGCAGACAGCACATGTGCTTTAGGTACAAGGTCTCATTTTGCCTTTTATATTGAGCGCCTGCCAGTATGGTGACACATCACACATGGCTGGGCAACATAATTGGGTTTCCAGGCAGCCATGATAAGCCAAAGGGTATGCAGGGTTGGCTTCTTCCGCCTTCATAACATGTGAGAATGGTTTCAAACTGCAGCACCCTCCTTTCTCATAGCAAGCAATGCTGGTTGGGATTGCCATTTAAAAGGAGGGACTGCAGTTTTTGGGTGGATGTGCAGCACACACTTCCCCCCACCTAGGGTGACCAGATGTCCCGATTTTATAGGGACAGTCCCGATTTTTGGGTCTTTTTCTTATATAGGCTATTACCCCCCTGTAACGATGCGGTTCTGGTGGGACCCAACTGAGAGTGCCAATTCAGGACAAATTGCTTAAAACAGGGCAGTTACAGCCCAAGGCTGGGGTTTTTCCACCTCTAAGGCAAAGCAAACCAGCCAGACAGTGAAGACTTTGGTCTCACCCCACTGGCTAACCACAAGTCACACAAGCAATTCCCTTAGACACTCCAGTTTCCCATTATCACAACCAGTGCCACTCATTATGGGGACAAATGGTTATGAAAACCAATACCCCAATAAAAGAAAAAAGGTTCTCTGGATCCCAAAAGACCAAGCCTCAGATCCAGGTCAATATACAAATCAGATCTTACCCACAAATCATGCTGTTGCCAGTCCTTTAGAATCTAAAATCTAAAGGTTTATTCATAAAAGGGAAAAGATAGAGATGAGAGCTAGAATTGGATAAATGGAATCAATTACATACAGTAATGGCAAAGTTCTTGGTTTAGGCTTGTAGCAGTGATAAAATAAACTGCAGGTTTAAATCAAGTCTCTGGAATACATCCCCAGCTGGGATGGGTCATCAGTCCTTTGTTCAGAGCTTCAGTTTGTAGCAAAGTTCCTCCAGAGGTATGAAACAGGATTGAAGACAAGATGGAGGAGAGGCATCAGCCTTTTATAGTCTTTTCCAGGTGTAAGAATACCTCTTTGTCCTTACTGTGGAAAATTACAGCAAAATGGAGTCTGGAGTCACATGGGCAAGTCCCTGCATACTTTGCTGAGTTGCAAGGCATATTTGCCTTCTCTCAATGGGTCAATTGTATAGCTGATGGTCCTTAATGGGCCATCAAGCAGGCTAGGCAGAGCTAACACCAACTTGTCTGGGAAGTTTCCCAGAAGCATAGCATAAATTTGAAATACAGACAGTATAGAGCCAATATTCATAACTTCAACTACAAAATTGATACACACATATAGACAGCATAATTATAACCAGCAAACCATAACCTTGTCTTAGATACCTCATTTGACCCCCTTTATACAAGATTTGGTGTCACTGTAGGACTTTGGTTGCAATCATGTTCTATATGGAACAGCCCAGCATGAATGGGGTCCTTTTACTGTTCCCTTACAAAAATTCCCCTATTTCAACCAGGTGACCATGAATGATATCACTCTCCTGAAGCTAACACAGAAAGTTATAGACCGAATGTTGCTTGAATGCAACCAAAACCCAGGACCATTCGCTGTCATGCTTTGTGCTGCAATGATTCCAGACTACTTGCTACTGGCTTGGCATGGTAAAGTGTCCTACGATGGAGGACAAAATAAGGCAGCCCTCCCCAGAAACCTGCAAAGGCTTTCAGAGTATCTCCAGGAGAGCTTCAGGGAGATGTCCCTGGAGGATTCCCACTCCATCCCCAGACACGTTAACAGACTTTTCCAGTAGCTGTACTGGCTGTGAATGCATCCCAATTCTTCAGGGCAAATCAAACATTAAATACAATTGCTTTTAAACCCTGTACTGTAGTTACAAATGTGCACTCACCAGAGGTGCCTTCTCCGGCTTCAGGGTCCAGGATCTCGCCTTGGCATGCTATTGGCTCCAGGGTGATTAAAAGGTCCTGGCTGCCAGGGAGAACAGATTCACCGCTTGCCTGCTGCCCATTCTCCTCCTCCTCTACCTCATCCACAAAATCCTCCTCCCTGTTGCGTGAGACTCCCCCCTTGCAGGTGTCCACGGACAGTGGTGGAGAGTGGTAGGGTCCCCCTCTAGAATGCCATGCAGCTGATCATAGAAGTGGCATGTATGGGGCTCTGACCCAGAGCAACCGTTTGCCTCCTTTGTCTTTTGGTAGGCTTGCCTGAGCTCCTTAACTTTCACACAGCACTGCTGTGTGTTCCTGTTGAAGCCTCTGTCCACCATGCCCTGTGCGATTTTGGCATATATATTAGCATTTCTTCTTTTTGATCGGAGTTCGGCCTGCACAGATTCTTCTCCCCATATAGCAATCAGATCTGACTGCATGGTCACCTGGCCTGCTGAGCTCGCCACGCTGACCAAGCAGGAAATGAAATTCAAAATTGTCTGGGGCTTTTCCTGTGTACCTGGCTAGTGCATCGGAGTTGAAGTGCTGTCCAGAGCAGTCACATTGAAGTACTCTGGGATAGCTCCCAGAGGCCAATACCATCGAATTGCGTCTGCACTACCCCTAATTCAACCCAGAAAGGTCGATTTTAGCACTACTCCTCTCACCGGGGAGGAGTACAGAAGTGAATTTTAAGAGCCCTTTAGGTCGACGGAAAGGGGTTGGTTGTGTAGACGCATTGCTTATAAAATCGACCTAACGTGGCTAAATTCAGCCTAACCTCGTAGTGTAGACCAGGGCTTAGCTACATACATAGGATCAAATCCTGCTTAGTTTACTAATGCAAATAGTCCCATTGACTATTATTCATTCTAACCCATCTTTTAAAATCCCCATATATCCAAACCACTTTCAAGCACATATTCAATACAACAGATCAGTCCCATGATGTTCCCTAAAAGTTCACAGTCTCCAGAAGGCTGGGAATGAGCGAGTTCCAAAGCCAAGGATGTTCCCCTGTATCCAATCCCCAGGATTCAAATCTGAGGATGGAACAAGAATTCTTTAGCAGATCTCCACTGTTGGGAAGGATGACTAAGCAGAGAAGCAGTCTCTTAGCTAGTCACGACCCAGAGCATTTGAGGCATTCTAGGTTAAAACCAATACATTGGATTGCATATGGAAACAGATGTAGCACCTGCTAAATCAAATATGCTTCTTGTAAGAGATGAGTAAATTCCCATCTGAACTAGTATCTCAGTCACCTATGCTGTTCTGGGTGACTTCACTGCTATGTTGATGGTGAGCCTTATAAAATAATAGCTCAGAACTATTATAAATTATAAATATTATAAATAACCTTCCCCATGTGATTTTTAGTTCAACACATAGCTAGGCACCCTTTGAATCTTATGTTTGGGTTGGCACTCGAGTTAGGGAATGTGAGCACACTTTGCCAGACATTTAGGATGAGGTCAGAGTTTGCTCTTGCTCAGCAGTACTAACAAATACATTATTTTAGGGGAAAATTGGAAAAATCTGTAGGAACTATTTATTTCTGATTTGGAAGAATTAGGATGCCTCTTCCCCATTTTCTCAAGAAGTCAGTAACATGCATATTTTTATTCATTAAGGATCATTTTCTCAAAATAATGCATATTATCTGGATCTGTAAAAGTTGAGAATTTCACCTGTAAATTCATGCAAAGGCTGCTCTGCAAAGAATTAGATTCACATATTTTCAAACACAGTTCACATATGTGTGTACATGTCTGTAAAACTTCCTATTCACTGCTCAAAACCTGGCCGAGTGTGGGAGAGTTGAGCTATAGCTATTGACTCAGAAGGAAGAAGAAATGAAGGGAGGGTAGGAGTGGAAAGGATGTTGTGGATGCAGTAGATGATGGTGAAGAAGGAGGCAGAAAGGGGTCCTAAGTTTTGGGGCTACTTTTCTTAAGTAAGGCAAGTGAATGGAATATGCCCTATGCAGGGAATATTGGAAGGAAGGGAGCTATGCCTTATTCAGTGTATACTTTATAATACAGTAAATGCTCTCTGCACCTTAAGAGATGTGCATGATCACTTCACAGCTAAGTTAGGTCACACGAACTTGTGGCTTTCCTACACTTTGAAGACAATTTCCCAAAGTACAGGTTGTGACCCTCAAGGTTTCAGAAGTGACCCAAGGGGGTCATGGGAAGATATGCAAAAATGTAGCATTTTGCAAAATAAAATAAAATAAAATAAAATAATACAATTAATATGATAAAAATGGATATACAACATAAGTTTTGGAATGGTATGGTATCCTTTAATGCAGCAGTTCTCAAACTATGGGGCACAGGAATGTGTCAAGGGAGGCACAACCTGTGTGGTTTTTGTTTTTTTGTTTGTTTTTTTAAAGAGCTCTGGCTGTCAGCCCTGGGTGGCTGGGGCTTGTGCAGAAGGGCCCTGCACACCCCAGAAGTGGGGATAAAGGGGACAGATGGAGCCCAGGCTAGGGCTCTCCCGCACACACATTCAATCACCTGGAGGCAGCAGAACAACAACTGTTAGCAGCAGCGCAGAAAGGTGGCAATACGGACGCTAAGTCTGCTGTGAAAAGTGATATTGACAAATATCACTTTTCACATTGCCACCTTTACTTCTGTGCTGCTGCCTTCAGAGCTGGGCACCCAGTCAGCAGCCATTGCTCTCTGTTCTGCCTTCAGAGCTCAGTGGCGGTATATGTACTTGCAAGGGGAGGGGGCATAAATAATTACAGACACAAAGAAGGGAGGCCTGAGCAAATAAATTTGAGAATCACTTTTTTAATGCAATCACTGTTAAAAACCAAACCAAATTCAGCTGAGATTCTCAGAGTGGACTGGAATAGCACATGAGTGTGTGCAGCCAGCTGTTTGAGCCACTGCTAATAAAACAGGTTCTTCAGTGTGTGCCCAGATTTACCTCATTCAAAACAATACAAGCCCCATTAAACACATTATTTATTAAGGATGATACAAAGTGCAAGTGGTCCTTCACACAGACCACTCAAAGCTTGTTCATGAATTACAACATTGGCATGCTGGATGTAATTGCTGTGGAACAGGAACACTGCTGAGCTTCACACAATTATGCTATTTGTATTTAGTCTTCATTGGAGCTCAGTTCAGACCAATGGGTGATTTGGAAAGATGGTTTCATTGTAACCCCTGCCTGCTCAGAGTAGCCCTCTGTCCCCTTCTGGTGGTGGCTAGGCCAGCTAGTGCTTGATGAGCCTACTACAGCTTTAGCTAAGAGTAAAATATCTTCTGGCTCAGACAGTAAAGGCTGATGCATTTAGGTCCCAAGTTTGATCCCTTGTTGACACCCCGGTGTGGGCCAGCAGTTACATCATTAAAAGAACAAGTAGGTTCCAACCATGACGGGGAGCGGGGAGAAGAAATACAATGAAAGAAAAATATGACCCAGATATGGTTTTACATCACTTGTGAAATTTAGAAACTAAACATCCATTGCTGAAAGACAATATTTTTTCCAAGGAATATGCACCAGAATGTCAGATGAGTCCACATCATTGGGATCCTTTTGCACTCTTCAATACTTCTGGCTTCTCAAATACCTGCAGCTACAAAATATGCCTTCTTGCAATGGAGTCTTGCAAAACTGTGCCCCATGTTATCAGATGATGACTTGGCCATGGTCAGTTACACCTTCATATCCTACAGGCTAGATCACTGCAACTTGATATATCTGTGCATGAGTACTCTGCATTTTAGAAGCTTCAGTTAGTTCAGAATGCAGCATGCAGTCTCCTCAGTAATATCAGTCACTGAGAGCATAAATAACTACGCTTAACTCACTATAATGCTCCCCATAGAATACCTAGTCAAGGTTAAAGCCATGGTCCATTTTCAAGGCTTTCCATGAAACTGACCTTAAGTATCTCACAGAAAGCCTCTCACTTTCTCAGATAACATTCTCCCTTAGCAGATATATACCTCAGAAACTATCATCCTCAAGGATGAAACTTATGAGAGCAGGAAACAGGACTTTCTTGGCACCAGAGCTTTTGAATAACTACTAATTTCACAACTTCAGAATGAAGTGTAAAACTCACTTCTTTGACTTGGCTTTCCCAGATCCCCAACTAAAACCAGCAAAGAAGTAGAGAGGAGGTGGAAGGGGAATAAAAAGTTGTGAAAACCAGAAGGAAAAGAAAGAAAGAGAGAAGTAAAAGAAGGGGGAAAGGAGGAAATAAAAACTCAAACAAAAAAAATTCCCCTACTGCATTGGGGGAAGTTGAGAGAAAATGTAAGCTATGGGACAGCTGTAAATTTTGTATGCAACTCTTCAGGAGGTATTCAGAGATGACCACAAAGGGTGACATTACAAAAACTTGGACGAACAGACAAACGCAAGCTCTGGAGGAATCAAGCTTTTGAGGACAAAAGGTGAGGAGGATGGTGGTGTTTTCAACAGTAATGGAGTACAGAAGACAATTTAGGAGGAAAAATAAGGAGTTCTGGTTTAGCGATAGTGAGTTTGAATTGTTAGCAAGACATCCTGGAAAAAGTGTTGGTTGGCTATTAGAGGGGCACAGCGCAGGGCCATAAGGATCAGGGATGCCTTGAGGCAGCAATTTGAAGCTGAAAGCCACTAATATTTGTTGCTAAGCTTGGGATTGCCGTGCTTGTAATGCTTGGAGGTGATTGGTACACACGATTCCAGAAGGGGCCTTAACTTAATTGTATGTTGCTTTGCAATGCGCTTTTTCACGTAATAGAATAAAGATTGCTTTCAAACAAACACAATTATTTTATTAAAAGACAACAACCGCAGGAGAGAGTCAACCGAAAAAATTCATCAGCAGGGAGGAGGATGTGGGATGGGGAAAGGGGAGGTCTCAAGAGGAGGAGGGGTCCCAGGACAGCTACAGATTTCTGTATGTCCAGGGATCATACCCAACCTTCTCCTTTGGAGTACAATGCAGCGGGTGCTGTACTTCAGCAAGGCCAAACTGCAGAGGGATGGGTGTTGAGTGCAGTGGGGAGTGGGAGTCCACAGTGCTGGACTGTGAGGAGGGAGGAGTGGAGCTGCGGGTAGAGAGTAGAGCCAGGAGGTTGATAACAGTGTGTTGGCGATGTGTGGGAAGCGCATGGAAAAGAGTTTTGTGACAGTGGCTGCAGGGGAGGGCAGGCACAGAGCTGCTCAGTTTGAAGAGCTAGTATCATCTGAGTGTGTCCACTTGACACTCCATAATGTTTAAGAGCTGCTCCGTGGCTTCTTTCTGGTGTCCCGCGTTCTCCTTTAGGTCCCTCTTCTCACTGTCCCGGCACTCCTTCAATTCCTGTTTCTCGGCGGTGGAGTGCATCATAACCTCTTTAGTCCTCCTTAGTTCTTCTTGGCCACTTTCTAATTCTGCACAGCCATTCTGCTGCCGATAACAAAGAGGGAGGCTGGGCTCCCAAGGTCATCTCTGTGACGTTTAAATTTTACAGAAGCAGTATTGTTTGCAACACAGACAACACTGATTCAGTGCTTTAAAACACAGCCAGTACTCACACACCTGTCCTTAACTGTCTGACCCCAGGCAAGCACACATGAGCCACAAGACCCCCAAAATGATGAGTAACTGCAAGGACAGGGTAAATCTCTCTTCCTGGACCCTGCTGTACACTGGGCACATGGCTCTTGGGGAGAGCCTGCACTGTAGGGGGTGCCAGATAATCATTCCTGTCCCCACACTTTCCACAGGAGGTGATCATTATGGAAGATATCTCGTTGCTGAGGGTGAGTAGGGAATCAAGAGAGAGTCTTCTCCAAGGCTGCGGCTTCCGCCCTGGCCTCTATGTGGCTCGCCTGTGTGCAGCAATGGTCCCCCGCCTCCAGTGACAGCAAAGTGGCACGGGAAAGTTACCGTTAATGAGGCAAGAAACAAAGCAGCTCTGCCGAGGAACCTGCGGCAATGGATTGCCCAGTATCTCCACAAGAGTTTCCTGGAGAGCTCTGAGGGAGATTCCTGTGAAGTGAGGGAGTCAATCAACAGCCTGTTCCACTGCTCAGAGTAGGTATGCAGTGGGAGACAAGCCTGCTTTCTGCAACCCTCGCTTCAGCAATTCCCAAAATCAGATCCACTTACCAGGGGCCTCCTCTCCTGTTTGCGCTTCACTAAGATCTGACAGCTGTGACTAGCTAGCCTCCTCCTGGGTAGAAAAGAGCTCCTGACTGCATGCATCTCTGGCCTTCGAATCATCCTCTGCTTCTGGGTCCCCCTCCCTCTCTTCATCCAAGATTTCCTCCTCCTGACTCGGTCCACTCTCAACTGGCACATGAGCCAACGAAGTATTCACAGGGTCCTTTGCAGTGGAGGTGGGGTCATCACTGAGTATCGTGTCCAGCTCTTTGTAGAACCGGCAGCTCGTTGGCGCAGCACCGGAGCAGCGGTTTGCCTCCCACGCCTTGTGGTAAGTGTTCCATAGCTCCTTCACTTTTACCCTACACTGCAATGTGTCCTGGTCATGGCCCCTTTCTGTCATGCATCGTGAAATCCGTCTGTAGGTATCATAATTCCGACAGCTGGAGCACAGCTGAATTCAAATGCTGCACAACTGGTTGAACGCCATCAGTCCATGCAGACCATCTAGTTCTGGACATCCCATTCAGTGAAACAGGAAGATATTGCTTCAGAATTTCCCACCTTTGTGGACTGCTACTGAAGAGACTGGACATTTGCTGAACAGTTCCAAAGTAAGTAATTGCCTCCTTGCATGATTCAGCACAGTGAACACCTACAAGGTTCCACAGCTGGAGAAAATACAGTTTGAATTACGTTCAAGCAGAACTGCTTGTACACCTTTGTACTTCCCAGCCATATTAGATCCATTGTCATAGGCTTGATCAATGCAGACTTGAAAATCTCACTTAAAACCTTCTAGAATTGCTAATACTCAAGCAGCAATTTCTTTTCCAGTTTTTCTCGTGAAATTATCAAACAAAATAAACCTTTCTTCAATTGAAAATGTTGAGTTGTCTACAATCTTAACATATCGAATAACCATAGTAGTCTGTTCCTTGTGAGAACAATCTGGAGTGGTATCAACAATGATTGAAAAATACTTGGTATTTTGAATCTCATCAAGAATTGTTGTTTATACAAATGACCCACATAGCTCAATAAACTCGTTTTGTATGCATGTGGAGAGATAATGGACTTGCATGCGCTTTTGTCTCTCTTGAGATTCTCGAACACATTTAACATGCTCTGATAAAAGTGGGTCATATTTTCTGAGGAGCTCAACTATGCCTAGAAAGTTTCCATTTGCATGATCACCAATATGTTGACTGGAACCAAAGAAAACCAATCTCCACTCAGAAAGAAAAAGGATGACATTCAGGATGTGCTCAAGAAGTTTTTTCCAGTTATTATTTTCTGTAGAGAGTTCAGTCAAGAATAAATTCTCAACTGAACTTTCAGCTGATGCTGCCCTACTGGCTGATTTCCATGCAACATAATTTTCTTCGTGTGACGTTGAACTCTCATGTGATGGTATTTGGTCTTTCAACTTCCTCCAACCTCTGTTGATGCTCCATCCTGATTGATCAGAGAGAACTGATGCATTTGCAGCGCTTTTGTTCAAAATGAAGCAGGGTGCACAGTTCAGAGATTGTTTTTCTGTACTCCATCATAATCAGTCTCTTGTGCAGGTCTCACCATTTGGAAAAGTTTTTGTCAACAGACGAGTAGGGAAAGCATGATTATCAATATCTCGTGGAATGTTACTTGGAATTTCAAAACAACTAATTTGAAGAAAAGATTGCATTTGGGCAGGATTGCTCTTATCAATAATTCCAATGTCTGTCACAGTCAAACCTGCAGTACTCATGAATTGCTCTTGCTGCGTAAGATCTACATCTTCCTGTTGCTCTTGAGTTTCTTGATCATACACAGGATCTTCTGCTGCATCTGTTACTGTTGGCACATCTCCTTCTTGACTACTGATATTTCTGTAGCATTGTTTGTTGGGTAAGGTGTGTTTTCCAGTGGTTTGAGAAATGAAGTTATTGGCATTGAGCTCTTAGCTGCTGCTTCACTCAGTTGTTTTCGCTGTCTCTTGCTTGCACCACTTTCAAATCTCCTCTTCATAGTGATTTATCTGGTCAATATGTAGCCTATTCACACTTGAAATATTCTGCTGTTAATAAGTAGCTTATCTACACTTGAAATCTTCTACTGTAAACATGTACACAAATGCTGAATGTACACAAATGCTGAAAAGCTTAAAACGAATACTAATTAAGAACACAAAATTAAACAGTCAGGTTATTATCCTTATCACTGAGTCAAATCTCAAGTACACAAGGTATAATATAACAGGCTGAGCTGAAGACAAAGGGATGACATATAAATAGTAAACACAGACACGGATACAGACAGAGGGATAATGTAAAAAATTTCAAACATGTGCAGGGGCGGCAGGTTTGTAGAAATTTTGGTGGTGCCTAGAACGCCCAGACCCCGCCCCCCAAAACTCCACCCCCACCTGCCTAAGGCTCTGGGAGGGAGTTTGGGTGGGGGGAAGAGTATGGGGTGCAGGCCCTGGGCTGGGGCAGGGGTGGGTGTGCAGAAGGGGGTCTGAGGTGCAGGCTCTGGGATGGAGTTTGGGTGCTCGGTGCAGGCTATGGGATGTGGCAGGGGGTGGGGGTACAGGAGGGGGTGAGGGGTTCAGGCTCTGGGATGGAGTTTGGGTGTAGGCTCTGGGCTGGGGCAAAGGGTAGAGGTGCAGGAGGGGGTGAGGGGTGCAGGCTCTGGGACAGAGTTAGGGTGAGGGCTCTGGGAGTAGGGTGACCAGGCGTCCCGATTTTATCGTGACTGTTCCGATATTTGCTTGTTTGTCCCGCATCCCAACCGAAGTTCGGTCGGGACATGGGGCAAACAAGCAATTTTGCCCTCCGCTCTGGCGCACAAGCACCAACAACATACACTGAACTTTAGAAAACGTAGGCCCAGATTCTGCAAAGGCTTATGCATGTGCTTACTGTTATGCATGGTGATTAGTCCCATTGAAGTCAATCATGTGAGTCCCAGTTAATGATGTGAGTTGTCCCACTTGCCTCCTCACAGTGAGCAAAGTCAAGCACATTGCTAAGGGCAGGTCTACACTTAAAAAGCTGCAGCAACACAGCAGCACTAGTGCCGCTGTGCTTCTGTAGTGCTTTAGTGAAGACAGTACTACGCCGACCGGAGAGCTTCTCCCGTTGGCTTAGTTAATCCACTTCCATGAGAGGTGGTAGCTATGTTGACGGAAGAAGCCCTCTTGTGGACGTAGCACTGTCAACACTGGGGGTTAGGCTTGTATAACTGCATTGCTCAGGGGTGTGGAGTGATATTATACTGATGTAAGTTTATAATGTAGACCTGGTCTAAGTCTGTGCAGGATCGGGCCTTAGACTAAGAAATGGTCCCTGCCACGAAGAATTTACAACCTAAGGCCCGGATCCTGCAAACATTTACACACCTGAATAACTATGCATATGAGAGAGACAAGGTGGATGAGGTCATATCTTTTATTGAACCAACTTTTTTTTGGAGGAAGGGATAAGCATTTGAGATGATTCACTGAGCTCTTCTTCAGGTCTGGAGAAAGAAACAAGAGTGTCCAAGCTAAATACAAGGTAGGACAGATTGTTAATCATAAAGTTCATACATATTGTAGGAGATCACTTAGAATGAAGTGGCCAACCTTTGAAGTCATAGGACTATGAAGGGTTAGTAGGCAGCAAGGTGTATTACAAGTTGTTGTAATGAGCCATAAAACCAGTGTCTCTGCTAAGTCCATGGTGTTTAGCATCCAGCAGAGTTATGAATTTAAGTTTCCAGGCTCACCTTTCAAAGGTGTTGTGCAGGTTTCCTTTGAGAATGAGGACTGAGAGGTCAGATATACAGTGATCACTTTGTGAAAAGTGTTGCCCACAGGTGACAAGATGTTTTTGTCTTTTATAAATTTTCTGTGTGCGTTCATTCAAGAGCATAGTGCTTGTCTGGTTTCACCCATATAGTTGTTGCTGGGGCATTTGATGCACTGGGTGAGCTACACCACATGTTGTGATAGGCATATGTAGGACCCATGGATCTTAAAAGGTTGTATTTTGAAGTAGTGATCATCGTAGCAGTGGAGATACGTCTTCAGGTTTTGCATCTGTTGTTCTGGCAGGATCTGGTGCTGATTTGAGTTCGTGTGTCCCAGTCTGTAGGGAAGCTTGCTTCTGATGATGAGTTTAGCAAGGCTGGGGGGGTTGTTTGAAGGTTTGGGAAAAATTTCTTTCCCAAATTTCAGGATGTGGTCCCCATCAGGCACGGGTTGTATTTGTTTGATGATACCTGTATGGGTTCTAGTATGGGGTGGTAGGTGACAACTAAAGGTGTACGATCAGTGTTTGTTTTTCCCTATATGGAAACAGATTTTCAGGGTATTTGGGTGTCCCATTCCACACATAAGTATTCTCAGTGTGGAGTTATGTGTATAATCATTTGCAAGATCAGGATCCAGTTCAGACAATACCAAAATGCAGGGCAACAGTCCAGGTAAAGAGGGTGTGAAGAATCATTGATAAAAACACTAATGTAGGGAAGACTCTTGGAGATGATCACAGAGGGTTTGTAGACAAGAAGTGGGAAACTGTTCTAAGTGTAGGGGTTAACATGAAAAAAGGTATGAAGCCAAAGGGAGTCTTGAGGTGAGAGGAGTAAGATGGAAAGGGACAGAGTAGCAGAAGATAAAAACAGAGATGTAGGCAGGATTGAGATTATATAGGTCCTTGAAAGAAAACCCAAGGAGCCTGAATTATATATTGTGAAATACAAGCAGGTAATCAAGAGAGTGAAGGGAAGGATGATTTGATAGAAGGAGAATGATTTTAGCAGTGGTATCTGGGGATAAAATGAAAGAGATTAGAAAATAACACGCACAGAGGCCAGAGGAATAGAGGTTACAGCAATACAGGGAAGACGTGATGAAGACAACAACAAGGTTTTAGCAATGTAGATAGGAAGGAATGGCCAGAGTTTAGCTGTATTCTAGCAGAAATTAGAACAGGGTTTAGGGAGATGCAGAAGCCCACGCGCGTGCCTAGAGACAGAGCTGCAATGCTGCAATCCCGATTGCAGCAGCTGGGAAGGCAAAACACAGACCAAAGGCGACTAGTTTCGTGCCGCGGTTGCTGCAGGCAGGCGCCTGACAAAGGTGCCCAGCTGAGAAAGGGTTTCCCAGGACGCTCAGTCCAGCGCCCCGCGCCACCTCTGGGGCTGTGAGGGGGGCGCTTTGGGGCCCCAGGCTCCCATCCGCTCCGCCTGTGTGACGGTCCCCGCGCTGGCTGGGCTCACCCCAGCGGCGTCACGCGAGGAGCGCGCGCCGAGTTCCTGGGCTGACGGCTGAGGCTGGGTAGGAGGAGCGCGCGCGCCGGACGTTGGGTGTCGTCAGCGCGTCACGTCGCGTCGCCCCGCCCTCCCCCAGCTCCTGCCTTCCTTCCGGCCACCATCTTGCGCCCCTCCGCGTGTGTGCGCTCGGATCCGCGCTCCCCGCCCTGTCCCCTGCCAGGACAGAGCCGCTTCCGCCCGGAAAGGTACAAAGGGGCTGGGGCTGGCTCGGGGAGCGGGGTCCCTGGGGAGGTTCCTTGGCGGAGCGCCCAGGCGCGGACCTGTGAGTCGGGGAGACACCGGTGGGTTAGGCCGCGCGGGGCCCGGCAGTTGGGGAGCGATAAGCCGCGGCGGGATGCGGCTATGGGAGTTACGCGGGGCTGAGTAAATTGTCCCCCCCTCCCCAAAGAGAGGCCTCGAGCCCCTGCCTCCGCTCCCTGGTTTCGCCTCCTGCTTCCCCGTCCTGTCGCCGGGATATGGCTGGTGTCCGCAGAGCGGCCTTGCTCCCTGACTGGCCGTCCCGGTACGGAGCCTGGGGTGCGGTGTTCCGGAGATAGCCGGGGCCTCCGCTGCGTTGTAGACGCTGCCCGCCGCGGGGCTGACCTCCCCAGCGAGCAGAACCGTGTCCATAGTGTCGTTACTGTCCTTCCTTTTTAGATGAAAGAAACAATCATGAATCAAGAAAAACTAGCCAAACTCCAGGCTCAAGTGCGCATTGGGGGAAAGGTAAGGCACAGCCCCACCATGCAGATGGGCACAAAGTAGTGTACATGAAACTTTAAATCTATCTAAACTTACTGTTTTATCGTGGCGAGGTATGGATGTGATCTAACGAATGTACTGTTTCTATTAGTAATATGTTTTCCCACTATCTCTTGCCTATCAAATCCAACTTACTTTCCTTATGTCTACATATTATCTGTGTATTTATGTTCTTCTAGGTCAGTGGTAAAAATACAATGGAAATTCTTTTAATTGATTTTCCAGAGAAATCTGGCAAAAGTAAGGCTGATTGAGTCTCATTAAATGTGTGGTTCATAACTTCTATTGGGAAACCATTAGATTTTCAAAAGCAAAATATACATTCAGTTTAAGCATAGGGGTTTTCATTAAAAACCCCCCCAAAATTACATTTATGAAACTGGATACCATATTTCTTACCCAACAAGATTAATTGCTCATATGTACAGGCTAGTCTCATCTTTCGCGCATTTAACATGCGCGAATTCAGCTTTGCACAGTTGGCCAAAAGAAAAAAAGAGAAAAATAACAAATTAAATACTGTATCTGTAGTGCAGGCGATTCCGCCCGCCATTACACTCAATGTAATTTTGACTATACGTGATTTTCGCTTTACACGCTGACAGCAGAACGTAACTCCAGCGTAAGATGACTTGCCTGTATGTTCTAGTTTTCAGACTGACTAGGTTTTTCTGTATTTGTCCGGTATCATTGTATTGAATAGGTAAGCTACTTCCTGATGTATCAGTTCCATGTCTTTAAAACAAGATCCAAATCATTAACAAATCTGTAGACACAAAATTATTTGTCATTTTAAAACCAGTCAGTCCCCTTTGTTTGCAAAGAGGGATTAAAGGTTCTGTCCTGCAAGAACTGATATCACTAATACCAGAACTAGGGCCTTGTTTAGATGTTAGTGATTTCATCAGTTCTTGCAGGGGAAACATTTTCTGAATTATTGTGTTGGCTGGATGAAAACCTTTCAATTAGTCTTTGAAATAGGCCTTTATGTAACTTTATATCTACTGCTGTTAACTACTTAAGTTAGGTTTATTTTAAATCATTTCAGTAATGTTAAGGGAATTTTTCAGGAAAAAACTAATGCATATTATCTTTGCTGAGATGTGGAGTTGTTGCACAGCGTAGTATGAAAATTAGAAGTGGTGGAGGGAACCTATTGAAGGCTGTCTGCTATACCCACCCTTGAGGGAACAGATCTGTAGAGTTTTCTTTAAAGACAAACTTTGTCTTGTTGTCTTTGTTTTGAAGGAAGGGGGTTATAAAATTGCTGCAGAACCAAGAAATAACAATTGTGATCTCTATAAATACAGATTATAGTGATCTAAACAGGATTTTTCTGCATGAAAGTATTTAAGTAGCATAGTCATTACATAAATGTGGTTTATAAAGCACATATAAATGCTTTCAGCCACAAATTGAAGTGTCATGTTAATGAGGCTTGTGTCTGATTACATACCTAGTCTAGATAAACCTGATATGGTAGTGCAGGCTATACACATTTTTATTCTAGTCACGTACATGTGCACACCTAGTTTGCTCCAGATTACAACTTGCTCATTGTAGTGTTGATAAGCGACAAAACTGGGTGCGTTTGTAGGCATACTAACTGCTTTGTGACTGTAACTGAAAACAATGGAGTTTAATATGTTAGAGATGCTATAGTTCAGTCTCAAATCAGCATGGGAGAATTGGGGCAGAGGTAGTACCTGACTCTGTTATTTTAAAAATAGACTGGATTTGATGGTGTCTAATACTGTCAGAAGTACTTTATTGCAGCATTGCGAAATCCTACTCCTCCACTCACTTCGTATAAGTACTATTTTACTCATGGGGAAAACTTGTTTGCTAATCATGCAAAGAATAGAATGTGCCTAGTCTAGAAAATTTTCAAGGCTGTTTTGTAAGACTTCTTTGTCCGTGAATTCCTCTATATCTAGCTTTAGCAAAATGTCTTTCAATTCATTTGGGTGGAGTTTCAGGATTATTATGCCACTTGACAATACTATTATAATTTGCAGTTTTTGTCTAAGATGTAGTCATTGCCATTTAGCAAAGACACTTCAGTTTTTTTAATTTTGGGCAGGGTTGGCCAGATGTATTTCTCAGTATTCCAAACATAGTCTGCAGCAGCCACTCATCTTTAATACATAGGTGGAACCCCAGGAATTGTGCATGTCTCAGCAGGATCAAGGTGGATTTAGTGTCAGAGACCTGTAATCTTGACAGTCTTCAATTCTGTAAAGATGAAAGCAGCTCCTATCCACTTAATGGAAATTAACTATGAGATTCAGATAGCAGACAACTCTAGCATAAAGACTTAAATCAATCCAAATGCATTTGACACCTATTTTAACCTATTGTGAATTGGCAGGTGTCTCTGCAGACACCTGCCAAAAAAACCTTTTTTGTCAGATTCCTGCAAAGCATGACTTTCTAGACCTATTAAAAAGCCTTTTGTTCTGAAATATTAATGTAGTCCTGACAGGCTGATAAAAACTCCTTTTGAATCACTCCTTACATGAAAGGTCACTGTTCTGGTTGCAGTTTCAAATTGCTGAGTGAGCTGGGTTCAGACTCTAGGCAGGCAGAGAGTTTCAGGCTGAGATTCCTTTCCAATTTGGTGGTAGAGTTTCACCTTAACTGGGGCTACTACTGTTCTTCCTATCCTAGCCTACCCATTCTGGGGGGGCCTTTCTCCACACACAACTTTAAAAGGGGCTGGGGTTTTTGCTTCAATTGGATTAAAGCCCATAATGTTCACCCAAGTTTTTCTTTAGACCAATTCACTGATCGGTACTCTCTCTGAGGGAATTATGTCTAGATGGATGTGCAACTGTTTCTTATTGCTAGGATCTGGCCGGCCTGAAGCAGAAGCAGCAGGGTTTGGGACAGCAGACTCAAGGAGGAAAAGGAATGAGGTTAATAGAGCCATCAGTTTTGCGCTCTTTAGTTCAGGGGATGCCAAAATTTTGTGACTGTAATAGAAGCCATAAAGTGGCAATGCTGCTCTCTGACATGCAGAAGAGCAGTCTTCCCTGCCAAAGAACTGCACCAAATCACAAATCTAGGGCGCTTTGGTTGGGGGGAGTTGGCCCTCAACAAGGGGGAGAACTCCTCTCTTGGTGACTTCTGCTTTGTAAATGGGTATGACCTAGAATTCAGTTCAATAGTACCTTTATTGATATGCAAAATATGAGTTGCCAAATCAGAAAAGACAGATCCCAATCTCTGTCAGACATAGCTATCATCTCCTTGGGGCAAAGTTTCTCTGTGTTTTGAGTGACAAATTCCTATGTAGTGCTGTAGCATATCTTATTGTTCTTGGGATTCTGTACAGTTTTTTTCTCATTTCTTTTTGATGAATAGTCTTTGATTTCTGATAACTTGAGGAAATCATTCTTGTACTCTCCTTTTATTTAGAATACATCTTATTACAGAGAGTTTCCTTTAATTTTAAGTTTATAAAAGTATCAGAATTTGGATATAATTTAAGAAACCTAGAAAGGTTTCCATTCTCCTTTCCAGAAATGGTTCTCTTGGAAAGAGAATTTGATAGACTTTCCATAAAGTATACTTGGCAAATCTTTAAAGTGTGCTAAAATGGGATGTTTGTTTGAAATCTTTAGCCCATGGTGTTGAAGTAGATATCAAATTTACCAGTTCTTCCTTCTTGACATTTATACTATCATCATCCCCTGTGAGTGACGTGTGAAATAAGAGTTCTTTAATTTGAGAACTGCTGTAGTATAAAGGTAAAACCATATGTTCTTTCCACAAAGGGAACTGCTCGCAGAAAGAAGAAGGTTGTCCACAGAACAGCTACAGCAGATGACAAGAAACTTCAATTCTCCTTAAAGAAACTGGGAGTCAACAACATCTCTGGTATTGAAGAGGTAACTGCTTTAATTAAAAAAAAACACACAAAAAAAACCTTAAAAAACAAAAGTTTTGTGACGTTTGTTATATCTACTTCTGAGTATACTCATGAACTGTTAAAAATATTGCAAGTAAGCCTTGAGCTTGAACAAGGCTTAGTTGTTCAAGTTTTCTATTGAAATTAAATCATAGTCCAAAATTTGACTGTCTTGATATGCTTTTACTTTTTCTTGCAGGTAAACATGTTTACCAACCAGGGAACAGTCATCCACTTCAACAACCCTAAAGTTCAGGCATCTCTGGCTGCTAACACTTTCACTATCACAGGCCATGCTGAGACAAAGCAGCTGACGGAAATGCTTCCCAGCATCTTAAATCAGCTTGGAGCTGACAGTCTGACTAGCTTGAGGAGATTGGCAGAGGCTCTACCCAAGCAACGTAAGTAATAACCTCAACATACTTTTTCAGCAGATTTATACAGTTTTTTTGTATCACAGCAGTGAACTTCAGGAGTAAAAATTCAGTGTTCCACCCATACGCTAATAAATGTAATCAAAAGAGAAATTTAGTTCTCAGATCCTGTTCGCACATCATATTTCCAACGTGATATATAGTAAAATAAAAGAAACTGGCACATATCCCTTAACCTGCATGTAGTTTCTCAAATACCAAGAAATTGGAAGTAAAGTAATTAATGGTTATCTTACTCATCTAGGGCAGCTTGCTTAATTTGAGCACACTCATCTGTTTAAAATAGGTTTAGCACATTTTTATGTGGAAAATGTATTAATTTACATTTATCTTTTAAAAAAAAAAAAAGTAGCCTGGGCTTTGTTTTTCCTCTTGAACTGGCAGTGTTCACTTGCACAGAATTTCAGGAGGGGATTTAGAGGCACTAAGGTACTCTGATGTCATGCTCCCCCTCTGGTTTAGCAAAAGTAGGTCTGCCTGGCGAGACTTTTCAGTAACTAGGAGGCAATGAAGCAGTATCAGGGAGTTCCTAGAGTTGGTATGGGGGAGAGAGATTATCAAGGCTTCCACCTCCAAATTCCTAGGTAAATGAGAAGAGGGGAGCAAGACCGCTCCCACCAGCAGCAGAAGCAATCATCACCCTGCAGTCTTGGATTAATGCCATATACCTGAATTGTAGAGACGAGGGTGGGTACCCTCAGCACAGAAAGGTGGTGCTGCTATAGAGTAGGGTTTGGAGGAGAGGGAATTGGTGGAATGTGGCTAGTTTAACTGTCACTGGGTATCTCTCTCACTGCCTGCAGATGGGGGCTTCCTGGTCTTGCTCTTCTTTCAGGTTAAACTTTTGAAATACCTTGGAGAGGAATCACGAACTGTTTGGCCAAGCTTATCCCCTCCCCTTCAGAGGATGAGGCCTTTGTTAGCAGTTGGGAGGATAGCCAGTTCCAGCAATAGTGAACTGGTGCAACTTTCCCTATTCCAATACACACCCCTCAGAATCTAAGGCATTTGTTTGGGGAGGTAGGGAGAGAAATGTTGCTTGTACAGTCCTCTGGCTCCACCTGCCGCTTTTGTATCTGCGGTCAGGTAGTGAATGGCTTAGGTGTTGTGTACCCTGCAATTAAAAACCTGTGGCTGGCCTATGCCAACTGACTTGGGCTAAGGGGCTTAGATTAAGGTGCTATTTAATTGCAGTGTAGGTGCTCTGGCTAGAACCCAGGCTCTGGGACCCTGCAAGGTGGGAGGGTCCTAGAGCTCAGACTGCATCCTGAGACTGAACGTCTACACTACAATTAAACAGCCCCTTAGCCCAAGCCCTGCGAGCCTGGGTCAGCTGGCATGGGCTAGCCAGGAGTGTCTAATTGCAGTGTAGATATATTGAATCTCCTCTAACACGGCCCTTTTCTGGGTAGGGGAGGTGTAGTTGTCTATTCTATGGATGGGGGAGGGTGGTGGGTCTCCTGTTTTCTGCTGTTAGTTCAGATGTGGATGAGGAGGTTGCTTGATCCCCTCTGATAGAGTAGAGGGTTCTTTATGCTTTCCCATGGCCCAGAGGAATCTGCAGAACAACATCAGCAGCTGGGCAATCTTTTCCTGTCTCACCAGGAGGTCAGATCCCTCCCTTCCTCCCGTCATCCTTTTAGGTTTCCAAAGCAGCAGCAAGATTCCTTGGAACTCCTAAATCCTCAAAAATAAAAGGACCCCTTGACACCATAATGGACCCTGACTGTTTTATATGACCAAGTGCTAATCTTGGATACACCAAAACTTAAGGTCTTTTAATATTAAAGGTTTAAATGTTACTTTGAGTCAGTAAAACACTCTTCAACTTTGAATTGATAAACAGTTGAATCCACCATGCAATATTGCTTATTGGATTTGGGAATCTGTAATTGTTGAAAGGTGAATTGCCTGTGCTGTTTTATTAAAACTGCTCAATTTATAACTGATTTGAAATAGCTGATTTCTTCCAATGTATTAGCTAAGCTTGTGGAGGCCTTACACTTGATGGAGTCTCTGTGTAGAGTGCTAGCTTTTGAGTGCTACATCTGATCAGTAATTTCAGGGAATGTGCTAGACATCACTGGCCAGAACCTTATTGATTTGAGGGAAAATGGGGGACACGTGAAGCTCTTTAGCACAGCCACAACCTTGAGTACCTCTGTAATTGGTTATAGATCAGACTGGTTGGCGGCACCCCTTAATACTTTCCAGTTAAAGTGTATCTCCTTTCCTCTCCTATTATCCTCCCAATAGAGTTTAACATGTTGACACTCTGAATGACTTCTGTCCCAGACAGAAGAATGGTGGGGGCAAAAAGGGAATGGAGGCATACACAGCCCCAGCCATGGGGCAAAGAATGGGGGACTTGGTCTGTGGAGGGGAAGGGGCAGAATTGGGGATACTGGAATAAGTGGAGGTAGGGAAGGGAGAAATAGAAGTGTACACAGAGTCCCTGCTGTGGGAAGGACAATGGGGGATCCTAGAATGGGGTGGGGGGATGGGGGTACACAGAACCCCTGCCATAGGGGGAAGAATGGGAGAGGTGAACAAGGGGCACACAGCTGCCAGAATGTGGGACTCTGGTGTGGGATGAGGGGGGTAGGTAATAGGGGGCACAGAGACCCTAGCGGGGGGGAGATTAGCGTGAGTTGCAGGGACTCCCTGAAAAATAATGGGGTGGGGTAGTGTGATACAGAGGGAGCTTGTGATTGGGAATGGATGAATGCAAGGAGCCCCTGTATGTGTGAATAAGCTCAGCCGATGTAAGCTACGAAGTTTGACTCCTTAGTAGCCTGCTTTTAATACTAATTTTAAGATTGATATTTGACCTATCAAGCCCAAAATGGGTTTTCCCCCTCTCATCTTGTGGTGGAGTACTTGAGTGAACAACCTCCTTTCCAGTTTAAATGTGGTGCAGGATGTTCTTGGTTGGGAGGCTTGAATTCACTCTCTACCTACCCTTTTGATCCCCAGAGCCAGGATTTAGTGATTTCAGAGATCTGCTGCAAAGTCATCACACTCTCCCAGACATTTAATGGGAAGGATTGATTGGTGGGGTGATTAAGGTGTTCAGTCTTTCCCAACTCAAATTTCTGGTAAACACTCTCCCTTCTTTTATAATCTCCAGGGTAAGCACAATTAAGCATGCTGAAGCTTATTGTTTAGAGTCTGGGATAGACAGAGAACAAACGAATTATCAATAGATCAAGATGCTGTTTTAATCTGAGTAAAATCCCAGCTTTTGCATTTGCAGATGAAAATGATTATTCATACAAGGCACTTAATTTGCAGTGTTGATTGAAATAAGCTTACATTGCTGTAATAAGTTGACCAGTAAAATAGTTGTAGCAGGTGTCCTGTTTCCTTGTGTGCTGGTTGTCTTCTGATGAGACATAATGAAATAGCCAAAAGAAAATGTATACTCCTAGCTGGGTCTTATTTTACAATTATGTAATAAACTTGCATCACAGACACTTCCCCTGCTGAAAATATATTTCAAGTTAACGTCAAACTTCAGTTTTGGCTTTATTCCTATATAGATATATAGATATAGATATAGATATAGAGAGAGAGTGTAAATGGAGATTTTTTTTTTTTTAAACAAATAAGCTTGGCATTTAAAATGGATATTACATTATTTGTGATTACAGCTGTGGATGGAAAAGCACCACTTGCTACTGGAGAGGATGATGATGATGAAGTTCCAGGTAAGAACAAACATAAAATAGAAACTGATGAAAGGACCTGCTGTCCCATAAAATACAAACATAATGAAGAATTGAGGCCAAGAATTTAGTATGATTTAAAAAAAAAAAAAAAAATTGGTGTTTGACAATGAGACCATTACACACATGAAATAGACTTGGGGTGGGGGGCATGGTGGAGAAATGGTTAGGGGATTAGTCAGCCACTAACTGTTAAACTTCCCTATGGGCAAGTTATTCCATGGTGGACAACAACGAAATTTTTTTTGCACCTTCCTCTGAAGTATCTGGTACTGGCTGCTGTCAGGGTATGAGCCTAGATGGGCCTCTGGCTTAATCCAGTATTTTAGCTATTTTGTAGAAATAGCATCTGCAGTTTTTAATGTTGCTAGGCTAAAAATGATACATACTATCAATAGTGTGCATCAAGGAATTGGCCTAATACATATCATGAGGGTACAGAAGAAACCTCCCCTTCTCTTCTCTCTCCACTTCCTACCGCACAAGTGTGGTATAGCACACTTAACTGTGCTATCAGGCATTGGTGGTTGTTGAAGACAGGATTCATAAGATACCGGTGGTTCATCTACACCAGTGTCTTATGTGGCATTTATTTTTATGTAGAAATTGTTTATTTGTAAATGCTAAAGCTGTAACATCTCATAATTAAAATACTTAAAGTTGACTTTAAGATAAAATCTTGACTCACTAGATATATTTGGTAAGGTAAAAAAGGTACTGATGCTTTGGTTTCAACATGTACTTTTCTTTCTTTTTTTCTTTCTAGATCTTGTTGAAAATTTTGATGAAGCTTCAAAGAATGAGGCAAACTGAACTAAATGTCACTTTCTGAATAAAATTAAAACTTGAAAAAAGCTACATGAGCTGCTATTTTATATTGTGACTGCTTTTATTTGTAATTTTTTGTATTATGTTTACTTATCTGATGAGGTCTAAAATATGTAATATTTGGAAACTCCTTGAACATTGCAGCTCTTTTCTGTTTTATTGCTCGTACACAACATTAATTATCTTTGCAGCCTGGTTGAACTGAACAAACCTAAAAATTAGTATAAAATCAAATTGCTAACAATATTTGCCTATACAGTTAATTTTCTGAGTAACTTGTATACAAGCAAAAACCTGGCTCTAGTGAATTTTGGCATATAATAAAAGATGTAAAATTGAAAACTTGTTTAGTGTGGCTTTTATTAGAAAAGCAAATACTTTGTAATTGGGAAATAATCTGGCCTAAATGTTGAATAATCATATTCCTAGAAGATCTTGCTTCTCTGCAAAGCATCTCCCAATTGCCATGTTACAGAACAATGCTGCTTAAAGTGTTAGTTCTAGAATTGATTGTCATAAGTTTGAACTGCTCATGATTAAGCAGTGAAGCCTCCTGATAGTTGTAGCCCAGTACACAATACCTGTTGGGTTTCAGGAACTTTTTTTCTTTTGACCCAATGGAGTTTGATCAAACTTTCTTCTACACTCTGGTATTGCTTTGGTGCTCAGATTGACAGATAAATCCATATTATTGGTCTGTAATAAAACTGAGGGTTGCAGATAACTTGAGGAAACTAGGTATTAATGTCAAGTCGTGTGTTCAGAAATTACAAATACATAGAGAAACCCAATCCAGTGGATTATAGCAAAATTATTATTTTCTCACTAAAATTGTCCCAATATCAATTTTCACTTAAAGCACTATAATTACGGTAGGGAAGCTAGGCTATACTATGGAGTTTGGGAAAGGGAAAGATTCAGCAGAGCTAATGGCTGTTCTGTGAAAAGTGAGTTTGTAAATTTTTTTTTTTTAACACAACAGATCTATTAACTGTCTGGTCACCTCTGCTTGCTTCAATGGCAAGTTTGTGTTTCTTTGAGCAGCATTTGTTGTAGTGGGCTAAGACTAAAATGGATTTATACTCATATATGAAAAGGGATATTTACTAAGTTAGTTTGACTTGTGCTAAACTTTTGAAGAGTGGAGTTGAAAGCCAGACTTTGGATTGGAGAGCCTATTTCTGGTGATGGATGAGAGAGCACTTTAGTTTGTCTTTGAGGTTGAGAATGTAGTCCCGGCAGCTAAATACTTTTTTTTCCTTTTGTGGATTTCTACAGTGCAATTATTTCTTCTAAAATAAGCTACGTGTACAATGTCATGTTTAGAGTAACTTTGAGTAAAATCACACTTCAGCAGTGATCCCAAATATGACACTTTGAAAACTGGTAGCAAACCAGTCTTGTTTCCTCATAACCAAGAAAGGATGGGACTCCGTGTAACTTGCCAAGCCATGTAAGTCATGCCATGACTTTATTGTGCAACTTGTAACAAGTTTCTCCACTATTTCTTAACTGCCACAGTTTGAGTCAGGGTAGAAGTTGTGTGTCTGGTGTAAGAATTCAAACAGTAATCGTTGCAGTTTAGTTTCCTACTTTATGTAGGAGGAATTCTGTTTCACAATGCACACTTACTATATAGCATTAAACTGGAATATCAGTACTGTCACACTTCCATGCTTCAATTAATCTAGTTTCTGTCAATAGTAAAATATGGGGTGTTTGAGTAATAATGGACTGCTGTAATGTCTCAAAGCACTTATCAGAAGAGCAGTGGCATAAAGATGGTTGATGGAATGTGTTGCATAAAATCAAGATTTGATATAGGATGCTGGTGAAGAACTGTCCCTCAACAGAGACTTCCAAGAGGTGGTACAAATGGAGAACCATTCACAAGATGTTACTTGAATATCTCAGAATAGCAGCATTTCTGCCCACCTATGGAACTAGGCAGAAACTTTCTTGTAAAAGTTTCCATTTTGTAAATTTACTGGGCAGATCTAATACTCTTAATGGAGTCTACTGGAGTTCAGGGCACACAGCACTTAGGAATACTTGCATTTCCTAAGAGTCCTCTAAATTAGTCAGACTATCCAAATATCTATCAAACCATGATTATAGTAGATTCTAAGAAGGTAGGAAGGGGCATACTTTTGTTGTGGTTCACGGTAATATAATTGACTAGCAGATTCTTATTTTTTTCTGTATGTACTCAGCCTGATTCCATGTTCTGTTGTCTCTACCTCCTTTAAGTTAAGATTAATTGCCCTAAACCTTTAGAGGTTGTCACTAAATATTTCCAGTTTCTGGAAGTTATGAGCTAATTTTTTTTTATTAACATGTACTTTCATCACTCCAGTCCGTGCCATGTTGAATGCAACCATTACAACACTAGGTATAGTCACAGTCAGCAAAGAAACTTCATACCTATATTCTGAACAGCTTTGACAATGCAGAACTGCAAACATGTTTGCATTTGCATTTAAAACAAAGGCATATGCAGATCATTAAAACTTTGACCTAGCTTCCCTGTAAATGTCAAATTAAACCTTGTAACACCTGGATTCTAGTATAGTAAAGTGCTGAAAGGGCATTCTTTACCAGTGGTTTTTTTTTTAAGTGTCACAGTTTGAGCTTTAACCTAGTTTATTTTAAACTTGCTACCTATCCCAAGCTGTAGCTGTCCCGCTGTCAATTAAAAAATAAAGTCCATAATAAAAACCAAAGTAGCTGCAGAGCCCTTCCACTGGACAACAGCAAGTCAGCAAAACTACCAAACTTTCCCTTTCACAGCTGCTTGAAAGAACCTTCTCAATCCTCCTGACGCACAGACCTCACTCAGCATGTCCCTAAATAGATATTCCTTAGAATATGCTCCAAAGAGTAACTTTTGGATCAAAACATTTCAGGCTATTGTGGAACAGGGGGCATAAACTCCAAAGTTGAGAAGGCTCTCACAGAGATTCCCTTGCCAATAGTTTAAATGGGAGTTTTAGCTTCAGTGACTCTGCTAATGGCATTAGGATTGATCACTTGAATGTGAGTGCCAACATTTTCAAGCTTGTGCCTAACATTAGATACCCCAAAATCAATTCTTAAAAACCTAAACAAATGTTTCAGTGGAGGTTGTAGGTACTCTATACCTTTGGTAAACAAAACTACATTTACTTGCCTAAATACAGGTTGTGTATAGAAAATCCTATAGATTCATGCTTCAGCTGGAATAGCTTCCTGTATCTCCATAGCACTGGCTATTTAATTTAATCTAACATCTTTTCACCTTTGTCTATTACTTAATTTCTCCATTTTAAATGTTTAGATCATTTTGGGGATATAATTTATTTTTAGTGGCTAAGCTGTTGATCCTTTTCAGAAGAGTGGAGGTTGCAAAACATGGACATTTAAGAAATTGGCTTATCAAAGAGTACAAGTGGATTTGTATTTTATACTTGAGATATAACTAAAATTTAGGGCACCTAGGAAACACAAGGCACCTTTGAATTTGGGTGCTATCATTCTGCCAAGGGGCTTTGATGACAAACCGTGAGAACTGGACTCAAGGCACTAAGACTTTGAGATTAAAAATGTCTAGCCCCGTAATTTAAAAATTGCCGATGGAGCCAAGTAACGGATCCATGTCTAGATACCCTCTTGCCCTTCTGTCTCAACCTCTCCTGCTACTATTCCTTGGTCCTCTCTGACTTTCTGTTGATGCTGCTATCTCCCTTCAGCCAGCCACTAATGGCTCCTATCTGCTGCCTTCTCTTCTTTGAGCAGTCCCAAAATGTTTACTCCTGCCCTGGCAGTTTTTTCTCTATCCCTGGACCAGATATAACCTTCCACTGTGGCTCTCTCCATCACTGGAGTGACTCCCCTTCCTCTCAAATAGGGACTTCCTGATTGGCTGAGCCACCTCTCCACACCTTCACTGCCAAAGCTGCTATTTCCAATTGCTGTTGTGGTTCTGAGTGAGGTAAACTGCTGGCTGAATGACTATTTTTAACTCTGCAATCCCTGTGGTAAGAGTCCATGTTATACAAGAATTTATGGAAAACAAGCCTCAGAAGTTTGCTTCTCTGAGATCTTACCTGGACAGACAGTCTCTGCAGCCCTTTCTTGCATCTCAAACTGTTTGGAAAGCCAGGCCTTCTTGTTAGGGCACTTAAATATCAAGTGTTATGGAAGCCTACTATGTAGATTACCTGTTCAGATGAGAATTAAAATATAACTTCTTACTATAGATACACTCTTATACAATGACTTTCATCTTCAAAGGGCTTTAGGAATTACTTCATTCTCTCAGTTCCCCTTGCAAGGTAGGAATATTACCTCCTTTTTACAGATGGGGAAACTGCAGCACAGAGAGGCTAAGTGACATGCCCAAGGTCAGAGAAGTAGTTAGTAGCAGAGCCAGGGGGTGCATATACAAGAGTTCCTAGATCCCAGCCCTGTGCTGAGACCACTGCAGCATGCCTTTCTACCTTCCTGCATGTTGGATCTGATTCAAAGTCCATTGAAGTCAGAGGAGTTTTTCTACAGATTTCAAATGGCTTTGGATCAGGCTTATTGCTGTGACACCTCAAATTTCAGCTGTTCAACTTGAGACGATCCAAACACTTTCATGCATAGGTAGAGCTCTTTTATTGGACGTTAAGGTGGAGATCTTACAAGAAAGCACTTTCTCCCAAGATTGCTAGTCCTACCTGGTTTCATCAGGACTAGAAATACTCTCAAAAAGCTAGTCAAAGTATTTCTGCTTGTGATTTCTGACAAAACAAAGATGTGCAGAAATGCACAGGGTTTTTTTAAGTGAAATATTGGAAGATAATGTAGTGGTATTGTATGGGGAACTCCTTCCATGCATAAAGAGAGAGGATATGGGAAAAAGTAAGGTTGTTGTTGAAAAACTTGACAAATGGGCAATCAATGCTGGCAGTGGTGATAGAGTAAAGGTGGGGTTGCCTTAATAAAGTATAGGTTCAATAGGCTAAGCCCACAAGGGAGTCCTAGTCAGCCCCTCTTCAAGAACTTCAGGTGGAAAATTCCTCTCTCCCCCAACCAGACTCACTAGAATTTGAGTTTTATCATGAGGTCTCTTTCTCTGCAAGGAAAACAACTAGCTTTGTTCCTTTTTAAAATTAAAAAGCTAGGTCTCCAGCACTTCTTTACATCCTACCCTAAGCTTCCAAGAACTGATGTTCCACAACAATATTACTAATTTAAAAGTGAAAACCTTTTTGAATTAAACTTTAATCAATGACATTTTGGCTATGGGCACTAGATCACTGGGGGAGTTCAGTAAACTAAGACTTATTTCTCTCCTGCTTTCTGGGGGGGCATTTTTGTTTGGGGATTTGTGTGTGTGTGTGTGTGTGTGTGTCAAAATGGCATAAAATGTTACAAGACTTCTTTAACTTTGAGCCATCCCTATATTTAGGGTGTTATGAAGAACAAACACCCTATCCAATTTTCTTCAAATGTTGTAATACAATTCAGTCTCTACCTTAGGTCTAATCATCCAATTTTGAGGCTATTATGTTACTTTGTGGATTTTTGATAGGGGCTCAAAACAAGGCTTAGAATGACAACTCAGTTGCAACTGTAGCTATCCAGCAATTACTTTTGCTTCATAAAACAGATGTACCTGTCCTCAGTTGTGTTTTTTTTTCTCTCTAATTGTTCTGAGTCATAAGTGAATCCTGTGTGTTATTTTATAGTAATGAGATACCTAACAGTACAAATCTTACCAAGTCTGTATACAAAGGAATTACTAATTCCCTCTTCTCTCTCACAATACTTCTCTAGATATGTTTCAGTATACTATTAGCCTCTTTTTCCAATAGCTTCACATGTAAGATACAGATTGTTACAGTTCACAGACCAACTGCTTACTTGATGGTTGCCCTGGTAGTCCAAAATTAATTCCTAGGCTGCTAGCAGCAACTGTTCTACTGTGTGGCAAGGGCACCCCTTCTGCCTCATCAGGCTTAGCGCTCCCTCCTCTGGTGGAGACAGGGCCTGGGGTCAATCAGCCCCCACACTGGAGTGTGTCTGTTTTCCCTCTTCAGTGCCTTCCCTGTAGGTCTCTGGGCAGGCCTGAGGAGTGCTCCTCTGCCAAACAAAGGGGAACAAGTCTATAAAGCACCAAAACAAAAAGGAAATACTTTTCCCTGGCCCCCTCACTGGGACAGGTGTTGTCCTGTCACTGGCCCCAGGGTGTCAGTCCTTCCCCTAAACAGGCACTGGGTTTTGGGTGTCTCCCCTATGGGGAGGAGTGCAGTCTCTCACACTGGAGAAACCTATCTCCCTGCTGCCACCAGCCTTGCAGCAATTCATCTTCCCCCCACCAGGAGAGAGATTTTAACAGGTTTCAGGCAGCCCCTAATTGGACTCAGGTGTCCCTAATTGACCTGAAGTAACCCCTTCTCAGCTTGTAGGAAAAAGGGCCTTTAGCATTCTAGGGCTAACATAGCTGTTTTCCCAGACCCTCCTGCAGCCATCCAGCCTGACTTTGTCACAACAGGTAATAAGGACCTATCTCCTAGAAGGTAGCATGAAAAGTAGAAAAGGATAGGATTTCTAGTTAAATTGCTTCTTATGATGTAGATGTTTTCACACAGTAAAAGCATAGTGGATTTAAAAAATAGGATTTACAGTTACATGTTCAGTGAGCAAAGAAACAACATAAGTTAGATTGGAAATGTTTTCTAGTGGGGGGAGGGAGTTTGTAATGAAGGAGGTTGCAGGTCAATAATAAAACTCTCTCTTGGGTAGCTGTGCTACTGTATTTTATTGTGGTGTGTTTAGGCATCATTAGTAAATGTGGCTGTTGTCCATGCATAGTTTAAACAAAACTAACAAAAAAATTCGCTGCATGTCGCAACTGCCCACCAGCATTTGGTGATTTGTGAATTTGTGTTTGTCATTTAAAACCAAATACTCCTATTATTATGGACCTGGTCTGGAACTCTACTAGGATAAACTCCCACCAAAGCTAGAGGGAGTTTTGCCTGAGTAAGGACTGTGGATTCTAGGCTCCTTTTCCATTTATTGTGAGGAGAGGAGGAAATTAAAGTAAAAAGGGAAGGAAAAGCTACCAACATTTTAAAATCACAGGATACCCCAAATCCTCAGTTGGGACAGCTGTCCCAACTGAGGATTTGGGGTATCCTGTGATTTTAAAATGAGGTGCACAGATACCTACTGCTACAGAAATGAGGTCTGTATACATTCTGATGGATGGATAAATGGATGACAGAAATGTATGCTTGGGAAGGAGCCAGGGAGCTGCCGCTCTGCAACACATTGTACTGTTCTTAGTTCCTGGCAAAGCTGTGGCAGCCCTACTCCTCTGGAGTTGCATACAGTCACTGGCTCACAGTGATACATAAACCATTCATTATGGTCCCTAAAGATATTGCATATGGTTGCAATATGTGTCTCAGTAATCCCATGCTAGATCATTCACTTATACTGAAAAACTCATCAAGGGAAGAGAGAGGGCTTTTTAAAACCAGTGCAATATTATTGTAATTTAAGGACCTTTCATTAATGCAAATGTTGGGCACATCTTGTGTTTTCATAAATGCATGGAACAGGGTTGTGTACTTTTCTAGACTGTTCTTAACACCTGTTTTAGACTCCTGACTTAGGGCTTGCTCCAGCACTCATTGAAGTTAGTGGGCATTAGAGCGGGCATTTAGAGCATGAAATGGGATTTGAAAGTTCTAATGAAATCTTTCTATGGAGAAGGAACTGAAAGTAAAACTCTCTATCCATGTTATCTGAGTGATACTGCACATCCAGTGGAAAATATTGATCTTGCTTTGTGAATCAACCTGGATAGTTTTAGAGAAACTGAAAAGAAGGAGCTAATGTTGTAGCTGTGATACTGAACAGGACTTTATTTACCCTGATTCTTTTGTGTGCTAAAATCTGATTTTAAGCAGTAATTTATAGGTTAAAATGGTGAGTTATTTGAGCCCTTAGGCTGAAGCACTTAGCAGAGCAGAACCGGTCTTTTTGACTTTTCTATTGTCTTGATAATCCCTCTTCTTCTGTAATTACTTTTCATAAATGGCTCACCAGTAGGGAATGATGGTGCCCAGCAGAAAGAAAACACTTTACATGATGATATTACATTTCCTGTTGTTAGATTCAATGCCCTTGTGAGAAGTATGTTTAAGCAGGAGTGTTTATTGTTGTCACCTACACGCCACACTGAAGTTATAGCTTGGTAAGGCAAGAGTCATTCTAATAAATAGTCCTCTGTTCTGCAGGGATTAATTATGCTTTTATGGCATTGGAACTACAGCCCAAGCCTTTTGCTTTACTAACGATTCTGAACAAATCTTAGGCTGATTAATGTTTGTAAAGTGTATTGAGATGCATAAGTACTATCATTATTATTCATTGTGTCTCTATGCCAATTATTATTATGTAGGTTTTAGAAATTAGAGGCTCTATCCTCCATTGAGCAAAGTGTAAATTCTAAGGGAACTTTTTGCCCCTCTCACCCTCGATCCTGGGCCAGTTGAAGATCAAAATGGCCTGAAGTAATTTAAAGCAACCTAAGCTGATTATATTGGCCTATGGTATCCAATCATAACCCACATTATGCCTGTGCTACACTTTCTCAGTTATTCCCACTCAGTTTGATATGCTGCACAAGGTCTCAGATAACATACAATGGCAACCTCTGCCTCACTCCGAACCCTCTTTCCAAACACACTGAGTAATGCATTTCTTCTGCAACCGTCATGTGACTCTTTGTGCACTGCCTGCTGGTTCCATGCTTAAATGTCAAGTGTTCACAGCTGTTACAAATATTTTATTAATAATTTAATATTGCTATTCATTTAAAATGCAGAACTGGTGTTTCATTTAATTTTTTCCTAAGTTAAGAATTCAAAGACATTTGAGAGTTCTGCCTGTTGCATGTGATGGAGTGTACCAGCCCCGCACTTGTTCAGCAGGGGTTAATCCTACTCCATGGGCCAAGGAGGCCATGTTCCCTCAGCTGTGCTGAGCATGCTCCAGTTGGAACCAGGATATAAAAGGGAGCAACTTAGCTCAGCCTAGGCTGACTGCCAGAGGGAGTGGAGGTGCGCTGCAGGCTCCTGTGGAAGGACTGCTGACATTTCAGGATTCAGAGGGCAGCCAGATGGTGATGACCCATGACCTCCAGGCTTCTGAGGCCACAGAGGGAGGAGAGACCATGAACCCTGAGACGACAAGCTGCAGAGAAACGGGTAGGAAGTAACCCATGGGAATTTAATGGGGAATGGGTCGTAGAACCAGAGATTAGCATTTTTTTTGGCAGGATCCCTGCCAAGCTGGTGGTGGGCAACCCTGCCACCGCCAGGGCCCTGGGTTGGGACCCAGTGGAGAAGGGAGGGCCTGGGTCCCCCTTCCCCAGCCGCCACCCAGTTTGAGGTGGCAGCCTACCCCTCCAACCCATCAGCCACTAGGCCTCACAGCCCTGACAGAAAGGGCAGCCCTATTGGCTCTGGCCACTAGGCCTCACAGCCCTGACAGAAAGGGAGCCTTATTGATCTCTGCCATTAGGCCACACATCCCTGATAGAGAGGGCAGTCATATTGACTCTGGCCATTAGGCCATGCAGTGCCACCTGGGAGGGAAACCCCATTGACTCTGGCTATTGAGCTTCATAGGAAAGCCCAGCATAGGAAGGCCACCTTGTCGACCCCAGACATTGGGCCATACGGCAGTCATTCAAACTAAGCCGCAGGACCATAATGCCCCTCCACCTCTCCCCCAAAGGGTGATTGGCTGTACCACTCTCATGACACTGCAGTTGAAGGGAGGGAGAGAAAGCTCAGTGATTTGAGCATTGGCCTGCTAAACCCAGGGTTGTGAGTTTAATCCTTGAGGGGGCCACTTAGGGATCTGGGGCAAAAATCAGTACTTGGTCCTGCTAATGAAGGCAGGGGTCTGGACTCGATGACCTTTCGGGGTCCCTTCCAGTTCTATGAGATAGGTATATCTCCATATATTAAGAAACCTCTGGGTCCTAGAGGAAACACAACTGCAATACAGGTTAAATAGCTAATTTGATCCAGTGTTTTTTTTTTTTTTTTTAAAAGGAGCCACTGAGAATATTGAAATATGCTGACTGTAGGAACTCTGCTAGGTCGCACCAGGCCTGAGCCCTGTTATTTCAAGAGAGTCAGCCAGTAATGGAGGAGCAGACTAAGACCTCTTTTACACTGGCTTTACAACAACATTTAAACACAGTCTAGAGGTCAGATCTGCTCTGAAAAGTGACCTTTAAGTGACAGTGCGAGGTTCCATGTTTGTGTCTCAGTGATTTCCATAGCAACTGTGCTCCATTTACAAGTAAAATGATATTTTAACTGCCAGTCCTGAAGACTCAATTGGGATCTAAGAGTTAAGCTGCGGTCTTTGCTTCTCATGCATTAGGACCTGTAAAAAAGGTTCTGCAGGCAAAATCAGTCCCTCAGCTACATATATGAAGCCATATTGTTAAGAACTGAGAACGGCCATACTGGGTCAGACCAAAGGTCCATCTAGCCCAGTATCCTGTCTTCCGACAGGGGCCAATGCCAGGTGTCCCAGAGGGAGTGAACCTAACAGGTAATGATCAAGTGATCTCTCTTCTGCCATCCATCTCCAGTGACAAACAGAGGCTAGGGACACCATTCCTTACCCATCCTGTCACATTATGCCTACAGTCATAATCCCTGGGTGAAACTATCTGCAACTTAATAAAAAATAGAATAAAATCCAGTTTCTGTGTCAACTGTGTTGTCTCTGCAGGGCTAACATGAGCAAAAAGCAATGAAAACTCATTTTAGCCACTAAAATGGGCCAGATATGGCTCTGAATACCCAACGGAAGAAAGCTGGTACCATTTTTACAGTACTTTTTTCAGAGTAGAACCCCACTTTAAGTTCCATTGCAGTCAAACTGGTTTCTAAAATTGCTTGGCCTCAACTATGCAGGCCTCTCAACCAACATTAATATTCTATATTACTGCATTATGGCAATTCCCAAAGGTGCCAAACAAAATTGGGCCTTATAGACTCATAGACTTTCAGGTCAGAAGGGACCATTATAATCATCTAGTCTGACCCCCTGCATGATGCAGACCACAATGTGCCACATATTTTACAATCTAAGGTCCCAATCCTCTAAAGTTACACAGGAGTGTAAGTGTTTACAGGATTGGGAGGAAAGCAAAAACCAAATTAAGTGAGGGAGAGCTGGACAAAATATAATACCAAAGTCATAGAGCATGTAGCATGTTAGTTCCAGCTTTTGATTGGGCATTTTTATTTTTGTTCCCAGGACAAGGGACAAACAAGGGATAGGAGACAGAGATATAAAAATGATCATCAGTCACCCTTCTGGCTGCTTTGCACTGCTCAGACAGCACACAGGAGCTGGAAAGTTGCCTTATAGAGGTAGCTGGGGATCCCTCTGGTACAGGGGGATTCTTGGATGGTGTAAAGCCATCATAGCCAGCTCTCTGCCAGCCAGCCACTCTTGTCTCCAGGGTTAGGAATAGGGGGACATGATTGGTGCAATGTGGGGATATGATGGGACATGACTGGAGTGTGTTATGCTCCAGTCATCCCTAGCCAGAGGAATGGTCTTCAACAGACTGTTCCTGCCAGTGTAATTTAGAGCAGCCTAAAGGCCCCAGGATCGGTGTAACATAGATAAGTGCCAGCACATTAAACATGCTAAAAGGGCTACATGACATCCATCATTCTCTGTCTGATAATGTTCTGGAAGGGTTGGCTCATTCATAACATATTATCCCAGGATGCATGCAAGAAAATAACTGGATTTCAAAGATACAGTATGTGAAGAGAATGCCAGCCCTAAGGCCACATTTTGTATCCGAGAAATCAAAATACTAACATATCATAAAATTGTGCTGGCTATGAAAAGGTGGTGTATTCGCCACCCTTTCATGCAGCTGCTCCACAGAACAAATGAGTCCAAGTAATTTACCACCAATACAAGCAGTGCTGCTTGTTGGGTTTCTGACAGTTCAGAATTTCTTTGGGGTACCCGGGATTACTTAGCCTCCTTCAGCAGGAAATTCACAAAACATACAAGGATCTGTGTGTGGATAAACTGCTGCAATTCACCTTCCTGGCCCTCTTGCTGCTGTGGCTACTTTGTGTTCCAGACTGTTTCCTTTTTTCCACCTAGTTTTGCTACTCTCCCCAGATCCTCTAATTCTCTTGTGTGCATGGTTGACTTCATCAGTGTTTGTCTGCTGAAGACGGATGTGCCCTTCAGTCCTGTATGCCTAAAGAACTGCTAGCTTCATTTGGTGACAAATCAACCTCAACTGAGAGATCTATTCAGACATCTTCCCTGGGAATAACCCCTAACAATATCTTTGATCTTTAACGTTCCAAGTGACTGGATTCTTAATTCACCCAGTTGATACATTCGTTGCCAGACATTGCAGTGTACTTCCTGAAAGCATACATGTTGCACAGCAGGAGGTGCATGCAAGCGGAACTGCTATAACAATACTAATGAAGATCTGTCCATTGCCAGGCTATGTCTACACTCCATGGTTTTATACCATTGTTTGGAGAAAACATTGCTGTCCACAATGGTCAGGGAAACTGTGTGCTGGAATGCTAACAACCATCTTTCTGGTGTAGGAGTGAAGGACTGGAGCAGTCATCACATGATCAGCCTTTTCTTATTTCCATCCCCCGTCATAAGAATGATGAAAAACATTTTCTTTAGTGAGTCATGAGACTATGGAGTCACATATGGTTCATTTTGCAGTAAATGTGAACTATTTAGGAGGAATAGATTACCTGAAATTGTGGATAAACTCTGTTTGACTGCATCTTTCATTGGTGATGATATACTGCTTCCAACATGCTTGTCCAAAAATGAAAGCAATCCTAAAATAAAAATAAGAGCAATAAAATATCTTTGTCTCTAGTTTATTGCTCTCTATACATGTTCTCAGTTGATTCAGGACTCAAAGCTTGCTTCAAAATCATATAAAAGTTATTAAATTATGAGGCATAAGAAAAGAGGCACCTTCTCTATGGAAATCTAAAATTAGTCCTAGTTTGTCATGGCTATAAAAAGGGCAGATCGTTAATGACTGACAATGAGATTGTTGCTCAAGGCATGTTTACTCTGTGGAGTGTGCTTGAGATGGGCCATTTTATTTGCACAAGGAAACATAAGAGGCATAATGAAAACAGGCCAAGAATAAAGGATAGGAAGCGGACAGTTTTCAAATCTGGCTCACAGGATTCCTTGTGTGGATACCAAACTACTCTTTTATTACTATTTAATGCCTGATTTTAGTCCCCTTGAGAGATCCGTAATCAGAATGTTTCTTCAGACCTGGATAACATTTGTAGACGAATGGTTTGAATTAGCTACACGCAGAGAGCTAGAGCATCTCTACATGAGAGACGGCAGAATGGCCAGGGAGTGGGACTCGCGAGTTTTCCCTTTGGAACACAGCCTACTCCAACTGGTATGGCCAAGGGTTGTGGTCTCCCATCATGGATCTCAAGACAATGTGGAAGCCTGATACTGTGCTGCAGTACTCCCATTGGCTCCCCACCCATGCCAAACCTATCCTTGGTTGGGGGGAAGGAGGAGTAACAGCACAGCATGCTGATAAGTTCAAAAACACGATGGAAAATCCACACAAGGGTGAAGGGGGAAGAAGGCTGCAGAGCAGCAAATGCTGGCTTCAGCCCCTCCCAGCTCAGCCACATCCCCACCAAAAACACCAAGCAGCAAGCACCTGGGAGGGACTACCATGAAGAAAATGGTATATGGTTAAGACCCCACCTGAATCACGGGATGATCTTCAAATAATTGCAGCTGAGTTGCAGACAAGACATGGAAAATCGCAGATAAGTAATAATGGACCTTTTATTAATAGAGGTAATTTGGAAAAGCCACAGTACACTTATTTGCTTAAGCAAAAATTGCTGGAATGCTATAAACACTCCACTATTGTTATACCTGTGAAATTTTTTGATAACCAGACAATTTGGTGCATCTATATTACATTCATTAAAAAAGTGACCAGTACAATATAAAATTCAAAAGACTAAAAGTCTTAATACAACTGCTGTAGAAACTGAGCCCAGTCACTTTAGCCATTTACATTTTTCAGGCATTGAATGTTAGTGCAGTAAACCCTGCTGCAGTGGTTTCCTTCATGCCCTGTCTTTCCTTTGTGAAGACTTGTCCGTACTGAAATACTGCACGCTCGGCCTCCACATAATCAGGCAAGTTCAAAAGTGATCCCTTTGCTGTCTCTGGACAATGCTGTACAACTGCAGGTGAATCCCAAATCTTTCCAAAATAATTTAATGTACTAGTGGGGGAAAAAGTGTGTGTTGCAAACCTCAAAATGTGTGCAAAATTGTGAACTGGGCAAAGTAAGGTCATTTAAAACAAAATTGCGGTGAAAACCTAATACTGCGGAATCTGCAGTTTTCGCAATATTGCGAATGAAGTAGGACCTTATATATGGTCACTATAGATGGGAAGCCTCAGGTGTAGAAGGGAGAGGGAGGGAGGGAGTTTAGAATACATTAACTGGGAGCTTTTTGAAGGGTATAGGATACATGAAAGATCACACCAAGCTGGGAGTGGATGGATGAATGAGACAAAGGAAGCTAGCAGGAGAGAAGTTAATTTTGTATCTTCTGCTGCTCCCATTGAAGCCACATGACAAAGTGCACACCTGGCTCCAGTAAGAGCAGGGCCCTTTGCTAGTACATGTCTTTAACAACCAAACTTTAGAGAGAGACTTGCCAGCAATGAAATGCATTGCTGTACTGTGCCTTGCCATTTCATCACTGGCATCCACTCCCAGCCTCCATCCGGGTTTTGCCCCCAGATGTAGACAAAGTAAAAAAAACAAACAAACTAGTAAAATGCAAATGGAATAAGAAGTATCTCTAATCTGACCCTGTTGTGATCCTTTGTTTGTCATCCCAGGTTGTTTTATGTTTAACTTAGGGCCAAATTGTGATCAGCCTGTGCAAGGGTGCACACGCAGGGGAGCCAGGAGCCTTCTTTCCCCCACATGCAAAGGCTAAGCTCAATTGTATTCTTTGCACTGGGGGAATGAAAGGCCGGCTCTCTCGAGAGGCCCAGGAGGCATGAAACATGGCGGTGGGGAAAGGGTAGGAGTGGTCATGTAGCCAGAACCTGCCTCCAACTCCCAGCTGGCCCCACGAAGGATATGTCTACACTGCAGGTGGGAGCAAGCCTCCCAGCTCAGGTAGACAGACTTGTGCTAGCAGGGCTTGAGCTAGTGCACTAAAATTATTGGTGTGGATGTTGAGGCTCCAGCAGTGATTCAGGCTAGGTGGCTCAAACTCCCTGTGACCGGAGTCCTGGGGGGCCACACTGGAGTTACTCAATTAGGGTGAACTGCAAAGAAAGGGGCAGACAATCCCCAAAGCTGGTGAATATTCCAATACTTAGATTTAACAAACCAGCACAAAACAGCTTCTATAATACCTTACTGGTTACCCAGAAGCCTTAAAGCAACCCAGCCTTAGGCCTCCACCCAGACACTCAAGTCAAATATGATGAGGATTACTGAAAATTTTATTCATAATATAAGAAAGTTCTACCAATCTCAAAGGATCAGACACATTACCTCCCAGGTTAATGAATATTCCAGCTCATACCCAAATACATGCTTACAGACAATTCTTATTAACTAAACTAAAATTTATTAAAAAAGAAAAGAGAGAGGGTATTGTTAAAAGAACCATATACATACAGACATGAGTACAGTTCTTGAGATTCAGATTCATAGTAGAGATGGTGAACTTTGCAATTACAAAGAGTTCTTTCAGAATTAGTTCATAGGTGTGACGTTATTGACATAAACTGGGACCATATAGATCATTGTTGCAACCAAGGTCCTGTAGTGGCACCCAAATCTTGTATAAAGGGGGTCAAATGGGGTGTCTAAGACAAGATTATGGTTTACTGGTTATGATTATGCTGTCTATATGTGTGTATCAGTTTTGTAGTTGAAGTTATGAATATTGGCTCTATACTGTCTCTATGGCAAACTTATGCTATGCTTCTGGGTGACATCTCAGACAAGCTGGGATTAGCTCTGCCTAGCCCGCTTGATGGCCCATTAAGGACCATAGCTATACAATGGACCCATTGAGAGAAGGCAAATATGCCTTCAGACTCAGCAAAGTATGCAGGAACTGGCCCATGTGACTCCAGATTCCATTTTGCTGTAATTTTCCACAGTAAGAACAAAGAGGTGTTCTTACACCTGGAAAAGACTATATAAGGCTGATGCCTCATCTCCATTTGGTCTTCAATCCTGCTTCTTACCTCAGGAAGGACTTTGCTACAAGCTGAAGCTTTGAACAAAGGACTGAGGACCCATCCCAGCGGGGGATGTATTCCAGAGACTTAATTTGAACCTGCAGTTTATTCTGTCAAAGCTACAAGCCTGAACCAAGAACTTTGCCATTGCTGGATGTAATTGATTCCATTTAACCAATTCTAACTCTCATCTCTATCTTTTTTCTTTTATCAATAAACCTTTAGATTTTAGATTCTAAAGGATTGGCAACAGCGTGATTTGTGGGTAAAATCTGATTTGTATATTGACCTGGGTCTGGGGCTTGGTCCTTTGGGATCCGGAGAACCTTTTTTCTTTTATTGGGGTATTGGTTTTCATAACCATTTGTTCCCATAATGAGTGGCACTGGTGGTGATACTGGGAAACTGGAGTTTCTAAGGAAATTGCTTGTGAGATTTGTGGTTAGCCAGTGGGGTGATACCGAAGTCCTCTTAGTCTGGCTGGTTTGGTTTGCCTTAGAGGTGGCAAAGCCCCAGGCTTGGGCTGTAACTGCCCTATTTAAGCAATTTGTCCTGAGTTGGCACTCTCAGTTGCGTCCCGCCAGAACCGCATCGTCACAATAGGTTATAGTCCAATGTTTATATTCAGAGTGATTCCAGGTTAGGACTGGAGATCTCAGCCTTTTGGCTTAAGCTTCCCCTGCATGAAGCATCAAGCAGATCTGAGATAAAAAAGATCAGGACCCCAGACATTCTCATACAGTTCTAGGTCTTCTTTGACAGCTCGGAATCCTCAGGTGCACAATAGGCAATTATGGAGATGTTGAAATAGACCTATTTCCTAAGCATCACTGATAATTAGCTATATGGCTTAACATAAGGCAATTGCCCGTTTTCCACCATTCTCAGGTGATTTGCTATACATTTCAAAGAGAGATAAATACAGTGATTTACAATGTTTACAGTTCATTTAAATGTTATTTCCTTTTGATCGCTGAATTAATAGCTATAGTGACAGACAGAAACTGTCTGTTTACATGGCTAACATCTAACATGATATAAATACATACAAAGTTAGTATCACCTCCAATTCTCTAACAATACAGGTTTGAACTTCAAAGTTCTAGCCCAAGGGGAGGCAACTTTTCAGAAGTGGTGTGCCGAGTCTTCATTTATTCACTTTAAATTAGGGTTTTGCGTGCCAGTAATACATTTTAACGTTTTTAGAAGGTCTCTCCCTATAAGTCTATATTATATAACTAAACTATTGTTGTATGTAAAGTAAACAAGGTTTTCAAAATGTTTAAGAAGCTTCATTTAAAATTAAATTAAAATGCTGATCTTATGCCGCCAGCCTACTCAGCCCGCTGCCAGCCTGGGGTTCTGTTCACCTAGGCCGGCAGCGGGCTGATCGGGGCCTGCGGCCGAGATGCCAGCTGGCAAGGGGCCGGCAGCCGGGACCCCAGACCTGGGGGGAGGGTTCAGGGGTCAGGGCAGAGGGCTGGGGGTGTGTGGGGGGTGCAGAGTAGAAGGCTGGGTGTGGGGGGGGTTCAGGGGTCAGGGAAGAGGGCAGTGTGGGGGTCAGGGCAGAGGGCTGGAGGGTATGGGGGTGCAGGGCAGAAGGCTGGGTGTGGGGGGCCGGGACCGTGGCAGGCAGCAGCGTGCCACTCAAAATTGGCTTGGGTGCCATGTTTGGCACGCGTGCCATAGGCTGCCGACCCCTGTTCCAGCCTATCTAACATGGAGTGGCCCTAATTACCATTTATATACTTTTCTAACATGGCTCTACAGGTTGACTCTGGGTCATTTAGCCTGCAGGATGCTTAATCCTATCTGGCCATGTATTACACTTTGAATAAGATTTGTTGCAATTATATAACAGTGGTAGCAACAATGCTTTGCATGGTCATATTCTAATTAGATAACATCACATCCCCCAGGCTTGAGCTCAGGTGCCTAGCCCAAGTCTCCACCAGAGCTGCAGAGTCCACACAGATGTTTGTAGTGTCCCAGCTTGAGCCCCACTAGTGCGATGTACTGATCTATCTGGGCTAGGAGGCTTGTGCAGACATACCCATACGGGTTCACTCCAGCCAGCAGCAGGAGTTGCTTAAGGACACAAGGGGAAGCCCTAGAGACTACCTTTGGCTGCTTAAACTTTGGAAGTGTCTTCTGTTTGGCTGGTTGCGTGTACCTGTCTCATAAGCACAAGTGAGGAATTCAGACTGGGAGGCTGATGGACCGAGAGGGCAACAGAGTGGAGCCAAGAGTGCAGGGCCCCATAGCAGAGGAGAAGCAGCAGGGTTGTATATACAGCCTAGCAGTTTTATAAAGTGCCTAGCACACTTTGGACACTAAATAATAGTTATTCCCATTACTTGTGGTTGAGAAGAAATTTCCCTAATGAACAGACCCCCCCTCACCCCCCCACCAATTAGCCATTATAGGGATTCTTGCATCTCCTTCTGAAGCATCTGTTACTGGCTCCGGTTAGAGGCAGACACTGGACTGGATGGAGCACTGGCTCTAATTCACATATGCTAAAAGACTGCATGGTTTCTTCGGGCCTGCCAATCATTACAAGCTACCACAGGGAGATGTGTATGGATTTCAGAAAAACAAGTTCTTAAGTTTCATCTTTTGTATAAAACTCTCTTTACAGGATTGTAATCTCTTGCTGTGTAAATTGTGTATCTATTTATATTCTCTTATGAGGACTATTAAATGAACAGACCTTTTTTAATAGTGTAAATATTTAAAGTGTTTTATTTGCAGTTATTCTTTATCTTTCCATCACTGCTGCCCCTTTCTCTAATCATGACCACAAGCCAAATAACAGTTCCCCATCTAGATCATTAACTCTTGAAATGACATGGAAAGCAGAAGTGTTAATTTTCAATTTTTAGTTGATGTAACTCGTACTGCTGGATTACATGAACAGAGCTTCACTTTTTTCTTTGGCTTTCATTAGCCTGTCTTTACGATCACTCAAGGCTGTCTTCTGCTGCCAAGTGATCTCAGCCTGTCACTAACAAAGTAGCAGCTGTCAATGTATTGCAGTCATGTACTTTTAGTTCTAATTAATTTATTATGTGCCCTCCACAAAGTAGATCACAATACACTGCAACTTGGAAATATGAATGAACAGGAGAAAGGCTTTTACATCGCTCTGGAAATGTATTGGATATTGCACCACATAAAACCGTAACAAGCAGTCTGTCCTTTGTGAGGCAGACTGCAATAAATCTAGGATGGAAGAGCTGCTCTGGTGGTATCAGGCCCATGGTATGCAGAGTAGGGCTGGCCAAAAATTTTCTGTTGAAACTTATCAGAAAACTGGGTTTTTGACTAAACATTTTTTTGCAAATTGTCTACTTTCCAAGGAAAATGTTGATCTTTTTGTCAGAAAAACAAATGCCCCAAAATTGAAATATTTTATCTGAAAATCAAAATATTTCAACTTGGAAATGCAGCTCCAGGGCCTCATGGGAGTTATAGTTTGGGGATATGAGGCAACTGTTCTCCTCTATAGCCTGGACATCCAAGCCAGACTGTGTCCCATGATACACCAGGGTCAGGGACTCCCAATATGCACCACTTTCCTTCTCAATATGTGAGACTGTGGTGTACCATGGGGAACAGTCTAACCAGGGAGCTCAGCATGTAGAGGAGACTTGGAGCATAAGGCTCCTGAACTACAATTCCTGTGATACGCCATGGCAGTATTTTCAAATAGAAATATTTTGGTTTTTTTTTATTTCTTCTGCAAAAAAAATCAAATTTTCTGTGAAAAAACATTTTTGACTAACTCAAATGCAGAGTGGCAACACTGAATATAACACTTGGTAGAACTGTGCAGGGAAATTGTTTTCTTGTGCCATGAGAATTTGAGATATAAAACAAAACCTTCTCTTACATCAGGATGGAATGTTAAAAATTTAAATTTTTGCATACCAAAAATCCAAAATGTTTTTTGGAATGGGTCAGTCAAAACATTTTGTTTCAATAATTTCTACATTTCCTTTAGATTTTGACCTTTTAAAAATTTTACATTTTTTTCTTAATTATAATAAATAATGAACAAAACAGGTTGTTTTCAACCAAAAATTGAACTTTTTCTTTCAAAAATGCCAAAATGGGACATTGACAAATTAAAAAAAAAGTCCAAAATGTTTTGAAAAGGGAAATTAATCAACACCAACCTTTTCCCATAAAAGTTTTCAGTTTTGATGACTAGGCATTTTCCAACAAAAACATTTTGTGAAAAAATTCCTGGCTGACTACTAATTTGCAGCACTTCACAGTATGTTTTGAGCTTGATTTGCTACTCTCTCACACCAGCCGTATTCCATTAATTTCACTGGCGTTTTTGCTGATTTACACTGGAAAGAAGAAAGAAATCCTTCATTTTCAGAGCACTTCAGCATCCTTGTGAGGTAGGTAGGGAAGCATTATTCTGATTTCCCGTAGGGAGAGACTGAAGAAGAGAGATCAAGAGACTTGGCCAAAGTCACAGAGGGAGTCGGCATAAGAGCTGCAATCAAAATTAAGAACCTTCTCATTTCACAGTCCTATGGCCCAATCATAAGATACGTCTATATTCAAACCCAGGATTTGGCTTACAGGTAACCAGTAGTACCATCAAAACCATATGACCCAGAATATGAAGGCTAAAGAAGTCATTTATTCTATCAAAGCAAGTGTGGTGGTCTAACTTTTGGAATGTGAGTAACTGTATCAGGGTTTCTCAGCTTGTTCCAATTTTCCTCCTTTAAGGTACAAAACAAACCCTTTTGTATTTTGTACCACTGTTGTATTTTTATACTGAGTAGTGTTTACACCAATAATAATAATAATAATAATAATAAAGTGCACCTACATGTGGACCAGGGCCACCCTGTTGAATACAGAACAGTAACAGATGTCTGCACTTTTTTTGACTCAAATGAAAACAGAACAATAAAGGTAGACGAGTTCCCCGCCCCCCCCCACTTAAACTCTCCCTTCCCAGTTCTCCTGCTCTTGACTGAACCTCCCCCAGGATGCTAGAATCATAGTTCATGAAACACTTATCTATTCCCTATAGTGCCATCTGAGTGAACTTCAATTCCAGTTGCACTGCTCTAACAGCAAAGGGTCAAGCTACAGAAAGTGCTCCTGACTTCAGAAAATAGGTAACTTTCTAAAGATGAACATTTTCAACTTTATTCATAGGCATTTGTATGACACATCACTGTAGAGCCCACAAAATGGTTTGAAAGTCTACAGCAAAAAGGTGAAGACAATTCGTTTTTCATACTTTGTTTCTTTCCATTTCTTCTATCTTTTATCCACCCAATCTGAAAATCCAAGTTAGGTCAAATCACATTTTAAAACTATTGGACAGCAATAAATTAATTTATATTAATTCAATTTATTCAGTACCAACTGAAGGTTAAAACAAAATTTGAAACAGCTATTGAATGCTTATACTTTAAATGACCCCCTTTCTATTATATAAATCCACAGGAAAAAGGATATTTTTGTTCTTCATACATATTTATATGCCATATATACATGAAATATATTTGAAATGAAGTATTTGACAGATCATAAAACCATTAATTTCAAGAAAAAATGGTTTGCAGTATATGATACAATGTATCAACAGATCTGAAAACAATTAAAAACAATTTTAAACATCAGTTAACTTCCCCACAAAGGCCTTTACATCTAAATATTTCCAATATTGCAACTCTACAATAATTACCATCTCCTTCCGGCTTTTTTTTTTAATTATTAATTATTATTATTAAAGAGTTTACTCACATTACAAGCAATAGATTTAAGAACTTGCTAATCTACTTCTAAAATTATAATAGAACATTTTTACCTTTCCCCCTGACCTCAGATTTTTTGTTCTTTTTACTTGATGAATATATATAATTTAACTAGAGCTGTGATGGGATGCAAGAGATATAAATGCTACATAAGAAAAAGTATGTAGTGTAGTTGTAGCCGTGTTGGTCCCAGGATATTAGAGAGAGAAGGTGGGTGACTTCACCCACATAAGAAAAAGGGCAGTTAAAGATGTTGAAAGATGAAGTGGTACACATAATAATAATGCTCAGTCAGCGTTAGCTAGGATTTTACCAAACCATGCAAGATCAATGACATTTTTCTGTTCAAAGCTCCTTCTTTACGGTTCGTGCTAAGATTTTCACTCTCTGAAAGAGATCTCACTGTCACAGATGTTTCACTGGCTTTCCTAGCAACCAAAATTCAAAATCTAAATTCTGCCCTGACTTACACTGTACCTTCTCTGAGGTTGTACCAGGTGTAAATTAGGGGAGAATTTGGCCCGAATTCAAGCTAAATTCATGTAGCTATTTAAATTTGCCCCCTGGTTGTTTCATTCACTTTGAAATGATGAAACCAGTATTTTGTATTTTATTATATCTCTGGCTCTGACCCAAAGATTAGTCTGGGGGTCCATGGGCCTTCCCAAGCCCTTTGTCTGAGGCTCAGTGTATACATTTTACATGGTGCTAATTTCATCCTCTTATATTTTTGAGGATAATTCTTAAACAGCACAGTGTAAGGTACATGTAGTGGAAAAACAGTGTTAAGAATCCGAAACTCTCTAACATTCTGTTTCAGAAGTTGATTTGTTGTTTGTGTAAAGATAAAGAATCACATTCTTTGCCTTTTTGAGTTTAGGCTTGGCAAAGCAGAGGGGAGCCTACTAGGGAGCCAGTTACCACTTCCTGATTCTCTGCCTTTCCCCAGTGCAGGTTAAATCGGCCTAACGACTTCTCTAAACCTGCATTAGCTGGCAAGGAGATCCTCAAGGGACGGACGATCTCAGCTGGAAATAGCTGGGGTACAGTACACTCTAGGCACTCTCTTCCCCTCCCCCCCCCCCCGATCACAGACATCCACTCTGCCAGGCACTCTGAAGAGGGTGGTTTAGGAGCCAGGTATGCCGGGTCTAAGACTGCTGGGGACTCCCCCATACCAGGGGAATCCCAGCTAAGGAGATGCTGTCTCTGCACCACCTGATTGGCAAAAAAGAAGCAGAGCAGAGAATCTGCCCCAAAGATTTTAAGGACCTAAATCAGAAACAAACTACTGAGTGGAATTGAGCTCCCAATGCCGAATTGCTTCCCCCCCCAAAAAAAACAGTTTAATCAGACAAATACAGAAATTGACAAAGTATTTTAATTCAACTGCATAAGAATTTGTAAACAACCACACATTGTGCACTTTTTTTGTCCTATAAACAATAAAGAAACTTGTCTTCTGTGGTACACACCTAAAAATCTAAAACGAAGTCTATGTGGATACCATATCATTGACACAACCTAGTGGAATACTCTGTAGAAAGTCAACTACTGTACTTAATGTGAACATTTACGCAGCTATAATTATATTTTTTTCCCAAGGTTTTCATGCAACACACATTGATTACATTTTTTAAAATTTACATAAAATACATTTACAAAAGGATCAATTATCACAGATTTCTATGAACATCAGTGAAATACATAAAGAAAGTGTACTAAAATCTTACTAAAACCAGCAAATATTTTCACTGAGGTAAAGTTAAATAAGTTAACAAGCCTTTATCACTGATTGTGGGGCTAAAACACAGTCCAAATCTTCAGGTCTGGACCAATTTTCTATGAACAGCAGGCCATTACTCCTTGATATTTTGAAGGAGCTGCAATAAATGAGCCTCAATAACCTGTTGAACTAAAGTGGAGAAACAACCTAGTTAATTACTGTTCAATGATTTCCAAATCACTACTGTTGTTGTATTTTACTGCTAGATGCTGACTTGTTTATTTTGATTAGATGATTGTACAGGACATGAACTAATGCACTACGGATTTGTATCACCTATGAAAATTAAAGCATCATATAATGCAAAACAATGAATACGCTAACAGAGGGCCAGCATGTTGAGTGAGAATGGGAGGAAGCCATGGTCTGGTTTGGAAATGTAGATGGGATAGGTTAAGGTAGGGCATGGGGGGATTCTAACCTAGAAGTGGAGAGTGGGTGAGTACTAGGGGGTAAAATCATAGTCACTGTTGAAAACTTTGTAGTGATTTTCCTCGGTGTTCAGAATTTACACACTGAATCCCCTATGGGTTCCAGATCTGAGCCATCCATGAAGTTATCAATTCCAACATAAGCCCAGGGGCTTGCAGCAGTTACATGCCTGGGTGGGCTTATCATTTTTTATTTAGTTCGGGGTTTAAAAAAAAACAAAGATTTCACATGGTCCAGAAGCCAGGGTCACCACTGAAGAGGCCCCTTTTTGACTCTGTACAACCCAAGGAGGCCCTGAAAATGGATAGCCAAACTTGCCAGCCTTTCATGCAGGACCCCAGAAGAAATGCCCTCTCCCCCCAGGAAATGCTTGTGGTTTTAGATGAAAAAACAATCAATTTCAAATCGTTCCCAGAGGTAAGTCCAAGAAAACTGTGACTATTTAATGTACATGACAGCAGAGGCCTGGCCCAAGTGCTCAAAAAACCAAACAACAAAGTTCCCCTCTCAGAGAAAGCTGGACTCAGGCTGAAAGGCTGCCAGGAGAAAGAGGGCAGCCTCAGCAGACAGGGCTCCTGTGTATCCCCACACACAGTTTAATGCTGTCTTCCTATGGCCAAACCCTTCGGGGTGGAGGGGGTAGTAGTGCCCTCTCCTAGAATAAATCCCTCCTCTGGTACAGTTGTCTCCACATAGACAAAGGAGTTTGTAAATTAGATACACTCCCAACTGTGCCTAAAAACATGGCTCAAGAACAGTGACTTTCTTTCACTATTGACCTGGGCTCACGAACTAGAGGTGAAAGACTCTGTATCTGTTACTAGTTCCTTGAACAAGTCAGGTCTGTCCTCTAAATTACATATTGTAAGATGTATACAGCACATGCTGCTAGAGCTAACATTTTAATGGATTTGAAAGCACATGTCAAACAAATAAAACGTGAGTTTAGTCAATTAACATTTACATAATTAAGATATTTAATTAGCCCAAAATCAACTACAAACAACAGCCTAACAGATTTAGCAATCTACAACCATTTTGGGACAGGGACTTTTGTCTTCTTACACGTGTAAAGCACTGTTACTGTAACTACATAAACTGTAATAAAAATAGCCAAACCTAAAAGGCTCTAAATACTCACCGCTCCGATGGCCTAAAGCCACAGCCAAATCCATGGAATTATAGCCAGAATCTGTCTCAATAGTTGGATCAGCACCATTTTCTACGTAAAATAGAAGGGAAAAAATCCCTAAATTATGCTGGTAATTAATAGTTTATCATTATCAGTAATAAAATTATTTTAGGTTTGATTTCTTAATGTTATCCTTAATGTGCTCACCTAAGAGAATTTTTACACATTTCACATGATTTCCATGTACTGCATATAGAAGAGGTGTCCCTCCATTCTGCAAAAGAAGAAAAAAGACTTACAGTCTTTAATAGCTGGAGTTCATGTATCTAGTTCCAAAACTGAACAGACTATATCTGTAATTCCCTCCTGATAATAAGTAGTACACATATGAGTCCTTCAGATAACAGTGGTGCAATGTGCAATGAAAAGGTCACCAGCTCTTCTCCAACTAGGGTTTTCTGTGTCCCCCATCTTCTATGGGTCTATTTTTAGGCCACAATCTTGGAAGTGGGTTGTGTCTGCAGACCCCTGTCCCTGTGAGGAGTTCTAGTGAAGTAAAAGGAGCTTTGCATGGGCAAATCTGTCTCTGTGGGTCAGACTGCAGAACCTGAAGTTTGTAGACTCTTCAAGGCAGAAACTGGCCCACATTGTTTGTGTTTCCATGAAGGCTGTTCTAAATTATAGCAGCTGCCAAGAGCCCAAAGAGCAGGAATTAGCAGATCAACTCCTACACAAGGGGTGATCACTCCAGGGCTGGTTATGCCAGTTCCATGCCCAGACTCCAGAGTGGCACAAATTAACCAAACCACACCTCAATTCTGGGTCACTGTTTTTACTGCTATTGCTTAGTACTGAGCACACTGTTGATGCAATAGAAATAATAAAGTGGCAACAGACATTTTTACTGCATTAATATGGAAAATATTTAACTTGTACAAAAATTTCTGAAGCACTCATCACGTACAAAAATTCCAGCCACTTTAGAAAACTGTCTATAAATTCAAAATCTGAAAACTGAAACCTTTTCAAATGTGACTATTAACCTGAAATACATTCTCATCTCTCTTATTTATATTTTTTACTGCTGCCAGTGTTCTAAAGGAATCCTTATGGTGAAATGTAAATAATTCAACAATAACATTCATCACACCATAAAATTGATTAATTTGACATTTATGTTAAAAAAGGGAAAATTGAGTAAGTGAATACTTTTTTAACTTAGACCTTTTCTCTGCTATGTTATGATACAGGCTTTTTTGCCCTTATGTTTCTGACAGTGCAGTTTAATCAATGACATCTCCTTTGAAATGCAAAATTCACAAGAGTCAAAGGCCAGTTTTTGTCTTCTAAAAGCAATTGCATTTTAAAGGTTACCTCAGATTTTGCCCTCATCCCAGAGATATTTTTTTCCTGGATTCAGGGAGTAGCCCTCCCCTGTGCTGATAATATCATAGGTAATTCTCTGTAGTTTTCTGCATAAGGAACTCTTCTATAAGTACTGCTATAGCAAAGTTCTTCTGTGGCAAGAAGACCTGGGTAGGGAACACCCCACTAGTCTGGGGAAAAACAAACATTTCACCTCCCCAGAAGGTCCATAGTAAGTCCTGGGGTGTGAGGACAAACACTCAAGGTCCCTGATTCACAGCCATCAAGTGAGCCCAGGAACAATCTCATCTAGCCCTCCTATTTCGGCTTAGAAGACACTCCCCTATCCATCCCACCAAGAGACTACAATTGGCCACAGAGACCTGAAAAAACTCTCTTGGTCCTGTATAAAAAAGTCCTCTCAGGGACAATACATTAGTACACCGTGTCCTAGGTTTTCCAAGCTTACATTTCTGAAAACTTAATATGGTTTTCAAATCCATGTCAGTTCTAGAGTTAGGAGCAAATTTTTGACCAATGCACACTAAGATAACACTGGTCTACAATTTTTGAGAAGTCGTCTGCTTCAGAGATAAAATGTGCTATTTATTATGTATTTTGATGTGCTGAATTCAAATATGACAATTAAAACAACTGATAGGCTACTGTTTCTAAGATATTTAAGTTTTTACATTTGATGTCTATGTATATTGTGTAGATAGTAGAGTTTTAATCATAAATTGTAAACCTAGGAGTTTTCATGTGTTTATGGTTGCTTTACATGATAATATTTCACCTGTCCTGTTTATGTAACACTTTAAAAATCAGCAAAATGGTTATATAAATAACATTTATTATGAAACAAAAGGCAAAAAACTATTATGTACATAGTTTAGTCCTATTCGGTGTCTACTCAACGCTTCTTGGCTTGTCTCTTGTATTCATTAAATGGAGCATCTCTTGTCACTGTCCAGCAATAGTCTGCAAGCATTGATGGGCTCCATTTGCCCTGATAGCGTTTCTCCATTGTTGCAATGTCCTGGTGAAATCGTTCGCCGTGCTCGTCGCTCACTGCTCCGCAGTTCGGTGGAAAAAAATCTAGATGCGAGTGCAAAAAATGTATCTTTAGTGACATGTTGCAACCAAGGCTTTTGTATGCTTTGAGGAGGTTTTCCACCAACAACCTGTAGTTGTCTGCCTTGTTGTTTCCGAGAAAATTTATTGCCACTAACTGGAAGGCTTTCCATGCTGTCTTTTCCTTGCCATGCAGTGCATGGTCAAATGCATCATCTCGAAGAAGTTCACGAATCTGAGGACCAACAAAGACACCTTCCTTTATCTTAGCTTCACTTAACCTTGGAAATTTTCCATGGAGGTACTTGAAAGCTGCTTGTGTTTTGTCAATGCCTTGACAAAGTTCTTCATCAGACCCAGCTTGATGTGTAAGGGTGGTAACAAAATCTTCCTTGATTCAACAAGTGGTGGATGCTGAACACTTTTCCTCCCAGGCTCCAATGACTGTCGGAGTGGCCAATCTTTCTTGATGTCGTGGGAATCTCTTGCACGACTATCCCATTCGCAGAGAAAACAGCAGTACTTTGTGTATCCAGTCTGCAGACCAAGCAAGAGAGCAACAACCTTCAAATCGCCACAAAGCTGCCACTGATGTTGGTCATAGTTTATGCACCTCAAAAGTTGTTTCATGTTGTCATAGGTTTCCTTTATATGGACTGCATGACCAACTGGAATTGATGGCAAAACATTGCCATTATGCAGTAAAACAGCTTTAAGACTTGTCTTCGATGAATCAATGAACAGTCTCCGCTCATCTGGATCATGAATGATGTTGAGGGCTGCCATCACACCATCGATGTTGTTGCAGGCTACAAGATCACCTTCCATGAAGAAGAATGGGACAAGAATAGGGGGGAGGGATAGCTCAGTGGTTTGAGCATTGGCCTGCTAAACCCAGGGTTGTGAGTTCAATCCTTGAGGGGGCCATTTAGGGATCTGGGGCAAAATCAGTACTTGGTCCTGCTAGTGAAGGCAGGGGGCTGGAATCAATGACCTTTCAAGGTCTGTTCTAGGAGATAGGATATCTCCATTTATTTTATTTATTTAAAGATCCTTTTGACGGTCATGGAACATGGAAACCCTAACATCACCTGCCAGGTGATTCCACTGCTGTAGTCTGGAGCCCAACAGCTCTGCCTTACTCTTGGGTAGTTCCAAATCCCTGACAGTTCACCTTGTGTTATGAGGTGTGGTTCAGAGGAGGAGGATGGGAGAAAATGTGGGTCCTGTGACATTGATGGTTCAGGACCAGAAGTTTCATCCTCTCTCTCTTCCTCGTCTGACTCAAGTGAGAATGATTCTGGTGCATCAGGAACCGGCAGTCCTTCTCCATGGGGTACTGGGCGTATAGCTGATGGAATGGTTGGATAATGCACAGTCCACTTTTTCTTCTTTGACACACCTTTCCCAACTGGAGGCACCGTGCAGAAGTAACAATTGCTGGTATGATCTGTTGGCTCTCTCCAAATCATTGGCACTGCAAAAGGCATAGATTTCCTTTTCCTGTTCAACCACTGGCGAAGATTTGTTGCACAAGTGTTGCAGCATATGTGTGGGGCCCACCTCTTGTCCTGATCTCCAATTTTGCAGCCAAAATAAAGGTGATAGGCTTTCTTAACCATAGTGGTTATACTGTGCTTTTGTGATGCAAAAGTCACTTCACCACAAACATAGCAGAAGTTATCTGCACTGTTCACACAAGTACGAGGCATCTCTGCTCACTTTGGCTAAACAGAAATGTGTCCCTTTGCAAAATCAAACCCTGACAAATAAGAGCACGACACTGTATGATTTCTAGAGCTGATATAGGGCAATTTGTTCAGCAGAGTGATGTAAGCTTCGTTATGATTGCATCATCCATGACTTCTAGGAATAACATGACGCAATTCATATCATGTATGACGCAATACCAGCTTCAGATTGCATCGTTCATTGTTTTGCCTAAAAAGCAAGTACTGTCCAAAGCCAGTCATAGATTTATTCATAGATCCAGTCAAAGATGTATTTTAGTCATTTCTGGTTTAAATTGAGATCCCTTTCCTTTATAACTCACTTATCCTCCGCCATTCTCAAGTCAAGGGTCGTATATACTGACCCAATAGCATATCTTGAAAACTAGAGCCAATCAACAATTTTAAGCATCATTTTCGTTCTCAGTGACCTAGAATTAGTAAAGTTTGACTACATTTATTTCAGAAGCATTTTGGCTGTAGAGCAGTGTAATGTACACTCCAGTGATAGACTTACCCAGTCATACTCATTTACATCAACTCCACAATCAAGCAGCATTTTGACAATATCTGTGTATCCCTTACTACAGGCCAATGATAGTGCACTTTCTCGCCCTTTCCCCAAAATCTGAGCATCTGCACCCTGAAGAAAAAAAAAAAAAAAAAAGGTGTTAACAGTCCTATTTAAAAACCTTACTGTCACAGGCTGGAGGGCCCTTTAAGGCAAGCTGCCCATGAAAGGGCAATTAGTGATCCCAGCTGGGTGCACTAGAGTTAGAGTGATAGACCCCAGCTGCAGCTCTAGAGAGAGACTACAGAGGAAGCAGAACTCTACTACAGACAGAAACCCACAGGGATGGAGTGGCGGGTAGTCCCAAAGAGACCCATAGGGAGTAGAGTAGGCTCCTGTGGGAGTGGCCCTGAGACAGGATTTGTAAGTAGAAGACTTCAGAAGCTGAATGGAGCAAGAACTTTATTCAGATTTGTTTGGATTTTCATTTGGACCTTTCAGTTACCTGAACGGGGATTTAAGCTTTATGTGACTTGGCTGGAGGGCTGAGCCACAGAAGAGCTGGTGAGAGAAAGATACTTGCAGGAAGTGCTGGAGCTCAGGATACCAATGACATTATGCACTGACATAAGGCAGAGATCCAAAGCAGAGTGTTCCCCCGCCACATTTGCCTTTTATTTCCCCTTTATGGGGCAATTAATGTTACTACTTTTAGAGATGTAGTAGCATCTGCAAACTTATCGATATAAAATGAACTAAGGATTTTGAGAAGAACTATATTTTCGCCTTACATTCTGAAGCAGAAACTCTACCACTGCTATCTGTCCATGCGCTGCAGCCCACATCAGAGGGGTAAAACCTTCTTCATCTTTATGGTTGATTACATTTTCTGTTTAAAAGAAAAATACAGTTCAATGATCATTTTTGCTGCTGTACTGCAAGTGCTGTTAGAGTAAAGGTTGTGTCAACATTTCTGTTATGAACAGCTGCGTTTATAATTCTACCATAAAGTCCACTCTAGTCTGACATTTTACATACAAAATCTAACCCTGACAGTGACAGAAATACACTTATCTATGCTGCGTGGGGGGAGGGGGAAGGAAAACCTAGCTTCTGATGACTTTCACATTTCCACAAATAAAGCTTTATTTTTATACTAAAATATTGCAGGTCATTTGTCCATAATGTTGACTATGGATCTTTTTGGAGATAGCACAGCAGATGCCCCCAAAATAAACGAACGTTCCATATTAATAGTTATTAGGCAATCTAAAATGTGCTTTTCCAAGATAGTGAGCTATTCTAGTCTCTCAAATAAATAACATGTAAATCTATGAGACTAGAATAAAGAATTGGCAAATTCATGTATTTGATTGGGGTTTTGTGAAAAGGGTTAAGTGTATTCCCAGAAATGAATGGGGGTAGTAAGTGTGTTTTTGTAGCTGATTCATTGGCTGGATGAGTTGAGTTAATTTGTTCCTGATGGATGTTTGTTTTTTCAATGCTGCTGAGTATATTTACATTGTTGTAAGATAAATTAGGTGTCAGGGTGCCCAAAACTCTTATACAGGTAACTTTTTTTTTTTACCATTAGTCAAATCTAAATAAATATATGCTCAAATTTTTAAAAATGAATTTGCTTTCTCTGGATTCCCAATCCTTTGCTTCCTACAAAAGCGAGACAGTTTTACTTGCATGAATGCCCACAAAAAGCAAATTTCAAATTTGTATATTTAAGCATACCACCACCGTAGGCCAACAAACAGATGTCAGATGGTAATGACTTTCAATAACTGCCTACGATGGCCAGATTCGTACCAGAGAAGTTAATGTAAATGTTTGTATAGTCTGTTGAGCCAGCCAGTGAGTCATCCATATTTACACTAATGTAATTACTTAAAAGGAGTGATGTACAGTATAATGGATGCTATTTCGCAGTTTATTTTACAGAAAATAATATCCATTATAAAATTACAATAGTTTCACTACAGGATATTGCATAACTCAGATTTGGAATGATAAGCAGTGAAGAGCTGGCTGAAACTACAATATAATGCTGTATAGGTTAACTGATAAAATTATGACTATAAATACACACTAGTGGGAATTTGTTTCAAACTATAAATGCAGTAAAGAACACTACAGTTAAATCATCTCAGAACTAATTTGCAGATTTTTGCATATCTCACTTTCACAGTTTATCTATATGCAGTCTATAGGGTTTTTTCCCACTGCTTCAGTAGAAAGGATTTACATGTAATTCCCATTAACACTAATGTTACTTTGCGCACCCAAACTGCAGTGATGGGAGACTAGACAGCTTTAAAGATACAGACAGATATGAAAAAATCCATATCCATAAAGAATGGATATCATGAGTTTATGGGGTTTGTGACAGATCTGTGGGGGATTTTCTATGCAGCTGATGCATGTTGGGGGATATAATCCATTAAAAATCCTCCACAGAAAAGATGAGGTTTAAAGCCCCTCAGACTCTCACCTTGTTCAATACGTGTGGCCAAATAAAGCATTTCCCCTTGAGCAGCCAGCTGGTGAACTGACAGAGCTGCAAAAAGAGCACAAAGATGTATTATGTGCACATAAGACATGGTCCTGCTCCAGCTGAAGCCAATGACAAAAGGAAGTGCTCATATTTCAGCTTAACTTCTGAATCAGGTTTGCAGTCTTCTTAAAAGTGGTTCCATATGGCTTAATATTTTTCCACCAACTCTCTATCATATTAGAAGGGCAAAATATTTTCCACTGATGTTGAATTACAAACTTTATTATGTTGCCAATATCCCCATGAGATGGCTTCTTGCCACCCGGCTTGTAATTTAATGTCACTTTGCCATCAAGATTATATTGCCTTCAAGAACGTTTAAAGGAGAAAGATTAAAAATACCAATTCACTGATACGCTGAGGATATGTTCTTTTCCGTTTTGAAACTATTAACCAATGTTTCCTCCAATGTTCCTTCCTTTCTGTTTAATTCTTAAGCTTATCTCAGGTTTTCGTCAGCACTGAATTTTTATAGAGACCTGCTGCTGATAATGGTCAGACAAAGGGAATATTCTCACTTGTCTTAGGACTTAAGAAAGCTGCAAGCACTTATCAACTCTTTGTTGCATTAGAATATCCAAGACACACTGTGACAGGTCGCATAGTGTTCAGTATGAACCTAGTTGACTGCCTGTTGAAGTCAATAGCGTGACTCCCATTGAATAAGCATTGGATCAAGTCTTTTGTAAACATACACAACATGACCTACTTTTCTACTGGGGAGGAAAATATTTTCATTAACCGCCTTTCCCCCACCCCATCCCCCCAAAAAACTTGGGAATGGAATCAGTTATTACAGCAGAGTGCTTTAATAATCTAAAAGCAAACATTTAAGGTCTTGATCCTGAAACGTGCTTTGTACAGGCACAGGGGTCTGCCTATGTCAAGCTCACTGTGGGTATAACCATTCTGTCTTGGGGAAAGGCCATATTATACATACTAATTGATAACACTGTGTTGTTTGCCAGTGGCTATCCATTAAATAAATGTCCATTGTGCTATTCCTATTCACTGTTAGGTATATCCTTTCTGAGAAATCAAACTTTCATTCAGAAAAGGCCATTGTATGGTATACCTCTGTATTCACTTGCCAAATAGGAAAGGGGAAATTTTATCATTGAACTTCTGAGTTTAAGAGGGATGTATGCTTAAGATCTCAAACTGTGGCCATTTGTAGGGTGAAAGCTCTACTAGGTTATCAGTTTAAGAATTTTTTAAAAATTAATTAATTTTACAGTTTCCTCTGTCAGTGCATCTTCTGTCTCCTTGATTATAATTGCTACGGAGCAGAGACTGTCTGAATATTTATTGTATAACATCCAGGACATTGTTGGCACTTACCGATTAATTAATAAGTTCTACTTGCTGTACCTACACTGATAACAGATTAATAGGGTTAAAAAAAATCAAGTACTTTCATTTAAAGACTACAAAGAATCAGAAAGTTCATCTGTAAGGTCTTCAGCTCAAGACTTGGATACTTTTCCTGAAGATGTGCTTAGCTAAAGCGTAACTCATTGGCTTTAATACAGAGTGAATGGATGAAATTCTATAACCTGTGCTATGCAGGTCAGGCTAGATGATCTAATGGTCTCTTCTGGCCTTATTCTATGAAAGGTCCCAATGAAAAAGTCAAAACATCTGACAAGCAGTTATTAACTTACAATTCACAACATTTACTATATCACAGAATACTTACAATTTACAAGGAGAGGTGTTGTAGAGACCTCATTTCCCCTATGTTTGTTAGTTAAAGTAGTAGACTGTTTTATGGGCGAAAAATGTTTAGTTGTAGATGGAGTGTAGACATGTCTTACTTGAATTCCAGGAGAAGGGGAAGTATGGATGTTGCATTCAGCTAAATTCAACAGGGAAAAGATAATCGATTTTAGTGATTTTAAGAATGCTAAAAGGAAAGCTACAGATTCTAAATCAAACTAAGATACGTTAACGTTATAGAATATTTAAAACATGCATTAAATAAGAGTGATGGAATGTATTTCTTTCCACTATTAATTATATGTACAGAGTAATAAAGTGAAAGGGCCAAATCATCCCTAAATCAATGATGCTCTAGGGATGAATATGGCCTACAATCATCCAAAGACCATAATGCAAATTTTCTACCACGTGTCTACATGAACTATGTTTCCTTGTTGGTACAGTTTCACCATTTCTTTAGCAAAACTACAACTGCATTGTGAATGATGTCTTATGACTATTGATCTAAGAGAAATGGAGACTTCCCAAATTAACTGATGTCTAGCTGTTATAGTGTGGGGAAGCTAGAGTCCTAAAGGTCACTCTATGCCGTGTTTTATCTGCACTTTGCAAGGGCTTATTTTCCTAGCTTTCCACTAGATGAGCATAGGAACAGTAATTTAAAATGATATATTATATACATTGTACTTTGGATTCCAATTCTCAGGAGGGGCTATATTACTTCTGAGAACTTAGATTAGAAGCCACAAATAAAACAAACCCAAACACTTTAAATGTAGGAAGTCATAACTAGGATTAAGCTGCATTACTGGCTGAATTGATTTGGCATTAGTGTGCAATAGTAATTAAATTATTTGAGGTTAATTAACATGTCCAGTAACTCTGGAGTCATACTGTAAAGAACTTCTGAGTGCAAATTCAGGAAGAGAACTGATTAAAAAAGTGTGACACCCTGGGGCAAATGTTGTTCAAGCAAAATTACATTTTACTTGTAGGCCAAATAGCTGCAGCTGTGGTTACAGAGTTAAATGCCCTAACCTGGTGGCTGAACTGCAGCCAAATACAAGAGTGGGAAAAATGAGTCGGGAAACCCGTAATGAGTCAAAGCTTGTATTCATTATGGCAAATTGATTAGATTCAACACCATGACAAGACTGATCACTGATTGTTTGCTATAGTACAGAAATGTGAAAATTAAGTTTAAAAGCACAGATATTTAAAAAGTAACAGACATAAGCCTAGTTCTGCAAGCTGTTCTGGGTAAGCAGCCAAATGCCTGCACAGAGCTCCCCTCAACTTCAATGGGACTGCACACACAGGTATTAGGGTCAGCCCACATGGAACAGCTCACAGAATTGGACCCAGAATTACTAGCCACTTTCAAAAATAGGTGAAAATGACTCAACAAGGCAATTATTGCAATGACTGCAGGTCTAGCAGCATCATACTGATAAAACAAGATCAAAAGAAGCCACTGTCAGCGACAAAATAACTTAAAAGTTTATATAAATATTAGGGAAAAGATAAAACTCTCTAAGCTTCCCCCAAAAGTGTATTAAAGCTAACAACCGATCTTGCAATTCTTTCACAAGAGTCTACGTGTGCAACACATTGCAGGGTTAGGGACTAAGCCATCAAAAGAAGATTATATTCTCAATGTGAGAGTAGTTTAATTTTTCCAAAAAGACAGACATCTGCCTCAGTGTAGACTCATGGTCTAAGTACATTTATGACTTTTCTTCGGTCCTGTTGCTTTAAAAAAAAGTATGAAAGATATGTATATGTATGTACTCTCAGGCGGGAAATGAGTTTTGAATTAAACCATTTTTGAACTGGATGTGTAATAGAAATGTTAGGGAATAAATTATAGAAAATTGCTAATGATTAAAACATCAAGAGGCTAGGCAAGATAGTTTTACAAGTCAGCTTGCATGATTTGCAATGGAACTTGCCTCCTGCACCTAAAATTTTCACAAACTTTAATGGGAGTTTTGGATGCATAAGGAATACAGGAATGGGCACTACTTATATTTCCCTATGCAATCTTTTGCAAATAGAAGACAGTGGCATAATCATCCTGAACTTTGCTTTTTAGTTTTAAAACCACTCTAGAATGTTAGGAAACTATATGAATTGATCTATAATCTTGAGGATAAGCAGCAAAGAAAATACTGAAAAGTGAAGGGGAAAGGGGAAGGTACTCCACACACAACTTGTACCATAAAGTTCAACCTTTAAATAAGACAGACGCCACTTCAAGGTCAGAGTTGACCTGGTCTTGAATATTTTTACTATCTTCTTCATTCAATGACTTCACAAACCGAGAACAGACATTCATATCAAATCTATTAGGCAAAATGAATTTCATTCCCATGGCGACACTCTGAGCTGGGCCTTCTTCGGTGGTGGAGTCAAGCTGATGCTCTACTTTAATGTCTGGCATGTGAGACAGACTATAGCTGCTGGTGCACTCTTCCACAATTATCTGTGCCCCAATATCTAGATTTGTTGAAGATGCCATGATTTCAATCTCAACTATGTAAAATGTTGCTTCATGGTTTCCAGTTGGTAGTGGTTTACTAGCATAATTTCCAACCAGTCAAGCAGTCTTTGAAGAGATCTGGACTTCAGAACAATCTACAATTGAACACAAATAATCGTAAGGTTTGAATACAATGTCACAACTTCATAATGAAATAAAAATACATTATTACTACTACCTTTAAAGTAGCTGCAATTATGTTACTATGGATACAAACTTCAGGCCAAATCACAAAATCTGTATTAGATTTTATTTAGTTTTTATTCAAACAAAATTCTAATCGAAGCAAACAACAATTGTACCTAAATAAGGATTTCAGGATTTGACCTTTTAATTACTAAGGTTACAGCCAACTCAGTGCAAAGAAATAAGACATAACATTATCGATAACAAGGGATTTTGCTTCTTTGACTATCATTTAGCTGTCCCCAGCTATTGCATGGAAAACGTGGTTTGAGGAAGCACTGAAAATGTGTAGTTTGAAACTCTGATTTATTACTATGTGACTGCCTGAAACACTCACCCTTGTGAAGAATACTTGTGAAGAAAGGATTACAGTAGGTGCATTTTATGACTCATTGAGGTAGGTGGTTCACTTTTTCCCACATGGACATAAGTGACTCACTAGAGAAAAAGAATCAAGACTGAGCACTAATGAGGTAGGAATCCTAGAATCAGCCACATCTCAGGAGAAGGCTTAACCTGAACTCTGTTGTTAATTTCTGTATTAAAGATACCCGAGGGTGGGGGAGAGGGAAAGAGCTTGGTCTTTTTGACTGTATACAGTGCATAAACTTTGCTCTAAAGCAGCTTGAGAAAAGCATCTCTTCATAGGGCCATATCTTGTAGGCTTCATTAAGAGCTTTGTCTCAGTAAGAACTCTAGGATTTAGGCCTAAGGCTACATACAGAAGGAAATAATTTTTCTTTGAACAGAAAAAAAAAATTGTTTAGAAAAAAAGTACCGTTTCAGTATTTGGTATTATTATCCCCCCTCCCCCCTTCCCATAGCATGACTGTGTGTCTCAGAAAAAAAACTAATCCTGAGTGTAGCCTGCTGGTTTATAGTGAAACTGCAACATAATTATTGGGTCTGATTCTGATCCACTTATGGTTGTTTTACACTATTATATAACTCAATTGACTTACAAAAATGTAAATCAAAAATATTTTTTCTGATATCAGGACTAGACACAATGTTGTTAAACAAAGTTTTTGGATTTCAATAAGCATGATAATTCATTGACCCATGAGAGTTAGGTGACTTCACATCTCACAGGATTGTATCGTACATCAAAGCCTAAATTGCCATAGACAGGATCCAATTAGTAAGTTAGCAAGAAACAGTTGTTGTCCATTATCGTACTGTACGTCACCTTGCAGAATCAAGATCTTAACAGATCATGGGTTAGGTGAAACAAGTGGCCATTCATTTCACTGTACCTAGGAAAACCTTTTCCAGCTAATTTGCTCTAAAAGGAATGTGTGTGAACTGCAATACATTCAGAGCTAATTCAAATCTCTAACTTGTGTAGACAAAATCCAGACTATTATTAAACCAGAACAGAGTTCAGGACTCCAGTCTTCTCCTTCTTTTTCAAAATAAATAAATAAAAATGATAAACTCCAAGTGCTGGATCCTATAGGGAGGAAGAATGGTTTATGGGTTAGGGCATTCCCAGTTCTGTGTAATCTTGGGGAAGTCACTCATGTAAGTCTTCCTGTGCCTGCGTAAAATAAGGATATTTCCCTAACCTGCGGGTATATTACAAGGCCTAATGTGTAATGTTTATGAGCTACTCAAAAACTGTCACGATCAGTACTAAAAATGCCTATAGGTAAATTAGACTGTGCAGAAGTACATGTTTAGTTCCTCCAAATTCAGAGTCTTCTGTCACTCAGTCTTTCAGAGAGAACAAAGATGAGGTGGGAAGGAAAAGGAAGAAAACAAAATGGAAAAAGATTGTAAACATAAGCACAGGGACCCTAAAATGGCAAGAATTTTTAATAATCATGTTTGTTTTATTTTTATTGTATTTAGAATAAATAAAAAAGCACCCTCCCCAGATTGAACCCCCTACAATTATCTAAAATTATATAAAAAAATTTCAATTAAGTCTTCTCATCCTTTGTCCCAAGCAATTAAATACTAACACCCCCACTGGACCGAACTTTAGTTACTGACTCTCTTCATAGGTCAAATGAAACAAGCACTGAAAGATGGTAAATCCAAGCTATTTCACATGGAGGCAGAAAGGCAGTCCAGAGTGCTGGGGTCTTTGTTATTATACTAAGGTGGAGTTGGCATCAGTGCCTCCAATGAATGATTACATCTGCAGCAGTGTATTATGGAGGTAGGCTAGATTTAGGTTATTTATGAGTGTGTATATATATATATATATAAACCAACACCTTAAGATCTATCCAGAAGCTCACAGATACCAACTACAGATCCTGAGTATAGGAGTCATCTGATCGCTATTAGGAGTCCTGCTTATTAAGCAAGCAACCACTTTCTACTCCAGTTCCAGCTTCCCACTCATTTTAAGCGGTGACCTCCTATAAACCCGAGGCTCGAAGCGATAAAGACACTAGCTAATGGCAGCGGGATCCACACCCAGAACAAACGTTGTACTCGTTGGGCCACAGCTAAAGCAGCTGTTAATCTAGCAAGAGCCCCACGTGACAAGTGCTGGTTGCACTTCATTTCCGGAGACCTTTGTTGCCTTTAAGACAACGCCGCTGGCAGAGACTCACCCAACGCTGCCTGGGGCGAACCCTAGGCCCGCTACCGCCACTTTAATACTCGGCCGCGAGCCTGGTGTCACCGTTACTCGCACGGCGAAGAAGGGGGTGGGGAGGGAGCTCTAGGCGCGAGCCGTGACAGGTCTCTGGGGCTGGACCTTCTCACCTGCGGCTCCTCGGTATTGTTACCGACGTTGTTGTTCTCGGTAACGTCACTTCCTCTCTGTTTACAGAATCCGGAACAATGAATTGTCTTCCAACCTCAAGGGCGCGCGCGTCCCGGAAGGGCGTTCCCATTTACGTTACCAATAACGCTCGGTGCGATTGGACACGATGGTGCCCTTTTTCTTTTTCTCATTGGGCCTCTCAAGAGGTCACGCGGGTCAGAGACGTAGGTGTGAGAGGGGACGCGTAGCGCTGCGTGACGCAGCAGTGATGACGCAGTTCTTTGGCGACAGGACCAACCTGATGCTCGATGGCAGCCGCCGTGGGACACAACGTGACTTCTGCCTGCTGAGGCGGTACCGGGTCCGGGCTCCTTCGACCAGAGCTCTCCCAGTGACATCCAGTCGGGACAGAGGATCCGGCTCCGAGGTGGGGATCGCGATGGGAGAGAGCAGCGCCCCCCGCTCCCTCCAGCATGGCCCGGGAGGGAGCCGCGCCGCTCGGCCTGGAGAGCAGCCGGGCCCCGGTCTCTCCCGCCCGCCTCCTGAGGCTGGTGAGCTGCTGGTTCGTTCTGCTCCGCTCGGTGCTGTAGCTCCGCTGCTGGGTAACGAGCCCCTGTGCCTAGATACCCCCGCCCCGTGCAGAGCGCGGCGCCAGCCCGCCTGAGCCGGGCCCGACCGGCGTTGGGCTGCCCCGTCCCGTGTCCTCCAGGTGGGGCCTGCTGCTGAGCGACGGGGCTGCCCCTGTCCCAGACATCTGGCGGGGGGCCGCTACTGCGCGCACCGCTCCGCAGCGGCAACTCCTTAACTACTGGCCAAGCTGGAGTCCTGCTGTGGCGGCTGGGAGCGGGGCTGTCACAGTAGCGGGGAGGGGGATAGCCGGGGTGGCGTGGAAAGGTGTGTGTGTGGGGGGGGTTATCACAGTGGTTGCGTTGTGCAGGCGCTGACTGGTGAGTCCTTAGGCTTGGTTTGAAATGTATCTATCTCCTGAGCAGGGCGCTGTGTTACTGACCTGTCTGTGTCTGTTGTGATGAGCCTGGATGGAAGCTAAGGTGAGCTCACGTGTGATCTGATCCAGCTTCAACACTCTAGATGTAAGGCTGCTATATTAACCTACTGCATGCCCTGGCCTTACCTTCCCCACTGTCCCCTTCATACTTGGCCTTGCCCCCAAAACTTAAAATCAGGAGGCTGGATAAGATATTTCAGCACATTCATAATGGAATTTCACTTGCATTTTTTTATGGTTCAAATTTAAAATTTATTGTACACTCTTGTTTTTCAGCTGCACTTGCATTTAAAAAAAGAAATACCACACTTGCTTTACCGAGAGCATAACAGCAGGGGCTGCACTTGCTGATTTTGGGAACCTAACTATATGAAATAATGGCTAGTTATAAACCTGTAGTGGTTCAGTCATTTCCCAAGCTTGGTGAGAAAATCACACAAGATACTTTGTATTGGAAGAATTACAAGGTAAGAATGCATAGTTAATATATGGGAATATAATTTAAGTGTTTGTGTAGTAGTTTTTGCTTAAAGATTTGTCTTGATTTTATGCAACAGTATAAATGGCCAAAACTTAAAAACAAAAGACTTTCCTATCCATTGTTGTAACTGGACTATCTCTTTATGCACTTTATAGCAAAATAGCTTCAGTAGAGGTGACAACCTGATGGCTTGTTTTTAAAATCAAGTATGTATCTTACTCGTGTAATGAGTTTAAGTCAATATTTCAAGACCCCAAACTGACTTGAATCACAAATTGCTTCCTCTAATATATGCAGTTCGCTCTAATAAAATATGGTCACCTTCATTTATCTTACTGGCAATCATTACAATAAGTTAATTGTAGAAAGTCTTTTTAAAAATGAAAATGTATACCAGACAGTTTAGGTATAATGTACATATGGGTATTTGAAAAGTACATATTTATACAATATGAGCATGTTTTGCATTTTGGCAAATTCCCTAGTAATGAAAGAACATAACGCTTAAAACATAAAATTAGAAACAAAAATTTTTTAAAGCAAAAAAAGGGAAGTAAGATTTTGGGAGTGGCAACTCATTTTTTTAAAAAATACAGCCATGATTTTTTCTGTTCTAATTATTTAAAAGGATTTTGTAATTCATTTTAGAAATTAGACAATGGTAGAGTATCCATGTCAAGCTTTCATGTCTTTTGTAAGACTCCTGCTAATAAAAAAAAAAAAAATCTTTGATAAAGATTAAATTTCTTTAATCTCACTTCAATTCATTTAGACTCCTGTTCAAATAAAGGAATTTGGTGCAGTGAATAAAATTGACTTCTCTCCAATTCCTCCACATAATTATGCTGTCACGGCCTCTTCAAGGGTAAGTTTTCATAATAAGTCCTATTTTGTTTTTCAATTAGTGTTGTATGAGAATGTACTAATTTAAAATTTGTGATTTTTATTTTTTTATTTTTATTTTTTTATTTATTTATTAGATCCATATTTACGGTCGGTACTCTCAGGAGCCAATCAAAACGTTCTCTCGCTTCAAAGATGCTGCTTATTGTGCTACATATAGAGATGATGGCAGGCTGCTTGTTGCTGGCAGTGAAGAAGGTGTCGTTCGGCTATTTGATATCAGTGGAAGAGCAGCACTGAGACAATTTGATGGTCACACTAAGTAAGACCACATGGATTTATTCATTGTGTATAAAAGCTTTCTCATGTGTAAATTTTATGATTTGAAATACCATCGAATACTTTGTGAAGGCGAAGACATTAACAGGGTTCAAAAAAGAACTAGATAAGTTTTGTTACCCTTAATTTTATGCGCCAATTAAAATTAGCATACATTAGTGTTTCTAATTTAACAAAAGGGAAACAAGGTTGTGGCCCGCCCTAAAGGAATTGCCAGGGTGTTATGGACACGTAAGCAGAAATTCTTCGAAAACAAAATAATGATTTATTTAAAAGAAATAAGTGGTTACAATGTTTTTAATAAAGCAAGAAAGAATACATAGAACATAGTAAACCACAATAGAATTACATTTAAAGAATCGTTTAATTAAAGCGGCGCACCAAAATAAAAGACACAGATTATATGGAATATTCCTATATCCCATCTAGAATTATAATGTAAATACATTTAAATGATGTTTACAATCTGATATTACCATTCTGTGGCTGGGGGCCAACCAGTCACAGAATGGGATGGGATAGGTGTCACTCAAACACAGGCATCCGGCTTTATTGACAACCACACCCAGTCACTCTTTAACAAGAAATAATAAAATCAGACTAACACTCACACCCAAATCCCTTACAACTTTTGTATAGAATTACTAGGCTCCTACCGTATTTAAATCTTCCCTTTATATACAAAACAATACGTAATTGCCCTTGATGGAGGGGTGGAGTGGTATTAATGCATATTCTAAGAAGAAAGTCAGTATAGCCCACATTTTGTGTTCTTCAGCAGTTCAAAGTTTATATTAAAAGCACGGGAGTATCTAACTTGCAAGCTGTGGCACTATATTTTCCAGTAGCAGATATTTTGTTAGTCAGTTTATCATAGCACTTCAGATTAAGTGGACATATTTTCCTATAATAACTCTGCACTCAAAGTTTGAAGTACTTGTAGTAATCTTGGACATTGTTCGTTTTGGTTTCTAGAGCAGTACACGTAGTGGACTTTCTGTCTGATAAATACCGTATATTCTCTGGTGCTGACGATTATACTTCGAAGTTGTGGGATATTCCAAGTGCAACAGAAATTGTGTCATACAGCGAGCATACGGATTATGTGAGATGTGGCTGTACAAGTAAACTGAACACAGATCTTTTTGTAACAGGTTTGTTCTGTAAAATACTCATCTGTCTTGAATTGGACTCCTATAAGGAATTCAGAAAAGCAGTTTCTTCTTGATCTGGGTTCCACATCTAAATGGCACTAATTCCCCCCCCCCCCCCCCCCCCGACTGGGAGTCTCCTGCCTTTCATGTGTGTTCTCTCCTTGATTTTTCTGTTTAAAATCTTGATTATCTTAGCATTTATCTTTACAGGATGATTCTTGTTACAGTAGGACAGTGTGCTTGCCTCTTATGCCAGTTCTTTGTCTTTTTGTTTTCTACCGTGTTTCATAGTGAGTAGAACAGTACTCTAGTCCTTTAAGGTTAATGATTCTGCTAAAATACTTACTAGACTATTTCTTGAGGTTTTTAAGAATAAGTAAGTAAGCATTCCACTTACCTAATACATCAATGCAATTGAAAATTTTTGCTAAGACTTTAGGAAAAGATGGCACCAGTGAACATGGCTTGTGTGGTCTAAAAGTTGAAGTTTCAAAACTGGAACAAATGCAGTTTAAGTAGCTATTAGAACCAACTGCGACTGAGTTTCCTGATATTTTCATAATATTCTAGATTAAATAACATGCACACTTGCACAGAACACTATCCGTTATATTGTGCTATATGAGTTATCTAACGTAAAGTTATGGTTATCAAACCACTGGTTGGACTATAGTAATGCTTCATTACATTTGAAAACTGACATTCCAAGTTTTTACATGGTATTAAACATTGTCTTCTAGCTCTGGTAGTTCTTGTGATTCTTGCTGCTAGAGTCCTATGAATTCAAGGGTGGGTAGGAAGAAAACTGATCTGAATGACACGGATTGTAAGGTCCAGTGTCTTGGTAGGACTAAAGGTGAGATCCTTATACCATCTGAAAGATGGAAATTCACTTATGTAAAATACTGGCTATTTAAACTGTGAAGCAAAGTGCTTTTCCGTTGGTCAGCAGTTCCTATGGACTTTGGTTTGAGATTGAACATTTTATCTTAGATGAGTGTGTGGGGTTTTTTGGTACTTGAAATGTTATGGATTCTTAAATTAAAACTGTTCACTGGGGTATTTTTCAGGTTCATACGATCACACTGTGAAAGTATTTGATGTACGGACAGAAAAAAGTGTTATGACTGTAGAGCATGGACAGCCTGTGGAGAGTGTTCTTCTCTTCCCTTCTGGGGGTCTTCTAGTCTCTGCAGGTATTTGAACAAAATGAAATTTCTTTCCTTTCTTCTCCCCCCTTAACTTGCAGCCACAGAGCGGGTTATCACATTTGTCATTGCTGAGACTGAAACACCAAGGCTGAACACTTCTACTGCGTTATGAATTAATATTGGATTGAACTCTCGATTGTCATGCAGCCATAAGTGGCCTGGTTCCAGCTGTCTGAGATCCCACTATAGTAGTGAATTTGCTGTCTGTCCCAAGAGCTAAACTGAAGGAGTAGGTAGCAGGAGAGGGTCTTCATCTCTGTAGTCTGCTCCCACTTGCTGTTAATCAAAACTAAAACAAGAAACCTTTAGGACTGGAAACTGACTCTCATTGGCGTAGTGCCATATTGTGCAAGGGTGGAAGAATGGGATAAATTGTTTCATGGGACAAAGATTATTCTTGAAAGATGTGACTTTTTCTCCCTTGATCTGAAGAGCTAAGAATCTTCATCTTCTTCAGGGTCTTCCCTCCCCCACCCCCCATTTGCTTGAACACAAACCGAAGATCCCCCAACTCCATACTGAGCCTCCATAATATTCTTAGAGGGAATTTACAAGTTTTCTCCTTTTTAACATCTTTAATAGACCATGATTGACGCCCACAGCTGCTATACCCTGCGTGATACAATATTTTTCTCCCAGTTGCTTCTAGAGGAAGATCATGTCTCCTATAGAATATAAACTCAAATTGTTTTTGTTTGTTTGACAGGTACTTACGTCATAATCATAAGTGGACAAGGGTGGAGGCAGTAAACTTAGTGTTAAAAGGAAACCATGACTTTTTGCTAGTTTGTTCTTTTGTGCTCTTAACTTGAAAATTTATGCAAAGAAGCTTAAATGTGTACATGTCAAACTGCTTTGCATGTGTTTCCTGTTTATAGGAGGCCGGTATGTTAAAGTCTGGGACATTCTAAAAGGAGGGCAATTACTAGTATCGCTGAAAAATCACCATAAAACTGTAACCTGTTTATGCCTCAGTAGCTCTGGGCAAAGGCTGCTCTCAGGATCATTAGACAGGTTAGTATCTTTCACTTGATCTAACTTTTTTTTTAGGGGGGTTTGTTATTTTTAAATTTGGGAAAAACACATTGTAGTCATGACTGCTATAGATCAAGGCAGGAGACTTAGGAAAACACCAGACTAAAGTAATAAAAGCAATATTTTTCATACTAATACTTCAGTTACTGGTGCAAGTAACTTTGAAACACATTCTGGGGCTTTGTTCTACCTTTAATTGTGCACTCGTAATTCCCATTGTCTTAAGTGGCAGATGAATAAATCATTCTAAGGGCCAAACTGATTTTTCACCAAATTGCTATTCTGTTTCCTGAAACTCCAAACTTAAATTGCCCCCCCATGCCAATTGCTCCTATTTTAATATGAAAAGAGAGCTATACTTACTTACTAGTGCCTCTGATTTCAGTGTAGATCAGAGTCCTCTCTTGCTAATAATCCTCACTCGCACCTTACATCAAAAATGGCAACCTCCACCCCACTCTTTATTCATATTAGCACTTGTTCCCTACCCCCAAAAGTGGCTGCCCTGGTCCTTACTGTCTACTCTTGATCCCTGGATTGGGTCACAGTTTCCCTTGGAGCTCTTTTGCTGAACTATCTCCTCTACTTTCTTCTGAGTATTTCCTTCTAACTCACTAGCAAGAGGGGTCCAAACCGGCAGAGGGAAGTACCTAGTGCAAGAAGAGATTAAAAAGATAAAAGGTTCAAATGATTGAGCCATTGTTTCTGGCTTTTCCTTTGGTGCCTAGGGAAGGCAGTAGTACCATGACACTCAGTTCATGTTTGGAAAGTTATTTGAAAGCTAGAAATTGAAATATTATTTTAAATAAAAGCTTAGTTTCTGCAGAATCTGCATATTATAGACCAACCACGTAAATATATCGTGGAGGCCAGGTCTGGACCATGAGCCAGATGTTTGAACAACTATCTGATGGTACAGCAAGTGTAAGAGTTAGAGTATGAAATCTTTCTGCAGGCTAGAGAGCTGAAGAGACCAGTAAAAGTAGAATCTGTTGTAGAATGAAGCAACTTTTATGTAAAATTTATTGAAATCTCTTTAGATGGGTCTGTGACATTTGTAAGAGAGGTGAAATTCCTGTAATATATCTAGACTGAGACATGGAAATGTAAAGTTGTAAATAAGTTGCTTTTCTATGCAGGCATGTGAAGGTTTACAGTACAACCTCCTACAAAGTAGTCCACAGCTTTGATTATGCTGCATCAATTCTGAGTCTTGCATTGGCTGTAAGTATAATATAAAAATTATTTTTTAAGCTCTTTGGGAACTGGTGTATTAAAAAAAAAAAAAGTGGTTTACATAATTGATTTTAGCTTTTGTTGCAATCTCTAAATGTCAGAGGGATGCTATGTGTGTGAGGATCACTAAATTAATTCTACACATACAAGTATTACCTGGAGACTTTGAGTATTATACATTAGGCTGCCATAACAATCTATTGGCTTAACATGCTGTCCCGCAGCTGAGTCTGGCACTGGTCTTAGCAGTGTACTCTGAGCTGGGAGTGTCTTGAGCAGTGTGCTCCCCCAAGGAGTGAGTGATTGGGAAGGGAATGTTGCTGTGTTCTGACCTTCACTTTATATAGAATGCTGAACTCTTTCTTGTTGGGGAGCCTTCTGCAGCTCCAGCTGGAAGTGGACCAGTTGTTGAAGCTAGTCAGCGGTTGTGGGAGGACCTGCACCAGGAGCCTTTTAGAGCCAATCTGGTCTGGGGAGACATGGATAGAATCAAACAATTCATCTGCCGAAACCTTCCTCACTCTCCATGCAGGCTTCCCCTGTGATGAAGGGTTAAGGATAGAGACATTAGAAACTAGTTTCCATAGGAGGAGCTATGGACAAACAACCTCCTGGCAGGGAATGCAGGAGCTGCCTGACAGCTCACTCCTACTGCAGGCAGAGCTAGCTGTGGCTGCTCTCCTGTCAGAACTTCTGCAGAGGAGGAAGGGAATGAACTGCTTGGCAAGCCATCCCTTTACCTTCCCTGCCTGAGAGTCAAGGGAAGAGCCAAATTCTCTGCTTGGTGGGGCCGAGAAGGCTGGTCAGACACAGCTCCCTTCTCCCAGCAGTGGTAGTTCAGAGGGCCACCCTGATAGCTGGTAGAGAGTCTGGCATCAATTGACTACCTCTTCTCCCTTCCCATAGCCCTCCCTCCCCCCTTCTCTGGCTCTTCCAGAGGTCTGCTTGTCTTGGCCCCTCACAGCTATCTCTTGGGGGCCAGAGGGGAAGGGAGGTATGAGTCTCAGGGAGTCTGGTATTTAGATAAATATGAGCCCAAAGAGTCAAAGATGCTAACATGACCCTGTCACTGTACAACATTAACAGTTTTAAACAAAGGTCAAGGTTCAGCGTATAGAGACCTCAGCCTGTTTAGTACCATGGGAAACATAAGAACTACCATACTGGGTCAGAACAATGGTCTGTCAAGTCCAGTATCCTGTCTTCCATCAGTGGTCAGCACCAGGGATTCAGGGTGAGTGTACAGAACAGGGCAGTTTTGGAGATATCCACCCCGTTTGGCTTCTGGCAATCAGAGGTTTAGGTTTGCCGTGAGCATGGGGTTACATTCCTGACTATCTTGGCTAATAGCCAGTGATGGACTTATTCTCCATGAACTAATTTAGTTCTTTTTTTAATCCACTTATCGTATACTTTGAGCCTTCACAACATTCACTGGCAATGAGTTACACAAGTTAACTGTATTGTGTGAAGAAATGCTTCCTCTTGTATTAAACCTGCTGCCACCTGTCATCAGGTGATCCCTGGTTTTTGTATTGTGGGAAAGGGTAAATAGAGAATTTGTTTTCCCCCACATCATTAATGATTTTGTAGATCTCTATCATATTTCCTCATAATCATCTCTTTATTAAGACGACCAGCCCTAATCTTTAGTCTCTCCTCTGGGAGTTGTTCCATTCCCGTGTGTGTCCAAAAATTGTGCTTAGATCAGCAGGCCTTAGTACTTTGGGGTTTTTATCAGACCTGATTCATACAAAATATATTAACAATGTTTATATAACCTTAGAACTCTGCCTGCTATGGAAAGCTTCATCACAGCAAAAACATTTGGTTACTTACTCAATTTCTTGTTCATTTTAGCCTGAAGATGAAACTATAGTTGTAGGTATGACCAATGGGGTACTAAATGTGAGACACAGAAAACACGAAGAAAGCAAAGAACGTTTTCCAAAGAAGAAACGGCCAGGATACAGAACCTTTGTAAAAGGAAGAAACTACATGCCGAAGCAGGTATGGGGGAGAGGAAGAAGCGTGTGTGGTAGCTGCATTCTGTATAACTCTTCAAAATAAAAATTGCGCTTATTTTTTAAAATCTATCCATCTGATATTAGTATGAAGGGTTTTAAAGGTAATGATCTAACTAGCTGTGCTGACAACTGTATTTTTAACATGACTTTCCAAATACACCATTTTTTTTTTTCCCCCTGAAAACTTTCCCAGAACTCTGATAAGAACAGAAGGCACCTGGACAGCAGATTGTAGTATCTGGAAAAACAATATAAAGAAATTGAGAAGTAGTGTTAGTGCTAACAAAACACTTAAACATGTTTGCTCTATCCTGAACTGTCCTTTCAATTCTAGGAAGATTTCTTTGTCAGTAAACCTGTGAGAAGTCACTTGAAAAAGTATGACAAACTCCTAAAAAGCTTCCAGGTATCCAAGGCTCTTGATGTAGTACTTGAGGTAAGGCCATTACTGCTTTGTGCGTCAATACTCAGTGCTTTCATTTGAAATTTATATTTACATATTATGAAATAATATAACTTTGAGACAGGCCTAGAAGGGGAAGAAATCTCTCTTGTGTACATAGACCTGCTTATGCGTATGTAGGTTTCATTTCATGTTGAGGATGAGCACTGGTACTAAACTCTTTACATACACTTAGGCCCGTAACAGGACGCCTGAAATTACAGTTGCAGTCATGCAGGAGCTAAATCGCAGAGGAACACTGAAAAATGCACTTGCAGGACGAGATGAAACACAACTTAGCATCCTCCTGGCTTTCTTGATAAGGTATCACTCACCTAAATTACCTCTGACAAGGCTATTTCATCAGGCAGATGTTTCTTGTTGCCAGCTTTTGCCACTCTTTTACCTGCAGACACCTCTTTCAAGACTGTTGGAGTGAAACCTTGGCCCCACTGAAGTCAACAGGAATTTTGACCTCAGTGGGGGCACAAGCTTAGAATTTACCCCTACCGTTGTTCACAATTACTCTGTGTTCTTAATGGACTTGTGCTTATATGGTAACTACACTGCCTTTCATTTATAAAATGCATGTTGATCAAGTTTGCTGCTCTCTTTTTAGAGGAAGTCTGAGACCACCAAAAAGAGGATGAGGTTTCTTTAAACTTGCCTTCTTACCCCTTTGCCTGCAACCCTCCCACTCCACCTTAATGAGTCCTGTTGTCTGAAGCTTGTGTTTTATCTTCCTGTATTTAAAAAGAAAATTGCCACCTTTCCAAGTCCCAGTGCTTTCCTCATTGAGCGGTTGCCACGTGTGACTTCCTGATTATCCCATCCCTTGGACTGCTTTTACCAGTTGTCTGGTTAAACTTTTGTGTGGTAAATTGTACATGCGTATAGGGAAACTGTTTATTCACACTGGTGGTGTGGGAGTAAATGGCTAGTATCTTAATTTTATACCTCTCATAGAACTGGAAGGGACCTTGAAAGGTCATAGAGTCCAGTCCCCTGCCTGGGTTTTTTTTGTTTTGTTTGCTCCAGATCCCTAAATGGCCCCCTTAAGGATTGAACTTACAACCCTGGGTTTAGCAGGCCAATGCTCAAACCACTGAGCTATCCTTCCCCCCTCCCCCCATTTTAAGAATTGTTTTGTCTCTGCAGGTATGTGGTTGAGCCAAGATTTGCCCCTATGCTGATAAAAGTTGCAGAAATGATTATTGGTAAGTAGCAACAAAGAGTCCTGTGGCACCTTGGAGACTAACAGACGTATTAGAGCATAAGCTTTCGTGGGTGAATACCCACTTCTTCAAATGAATGTTCTGTAAGTACTGTACCAAAAGGAAACTCCTAGTAATCCAAGCTAAGCTTACGCTGTTCCAAAGAGTAAAGTTCTACATTTTGCCTAACGACCCAGCGTGGAATTTAAAACTGATATAATAAAAAGCCAGTGGTCAAAATAGAGATCAGCAAATTCCAAGCTTTATTTTTTTCTTGCCAGATGATTGATCAGACTGTACACTTCACTTTGATTAATGTTCATTGTACAGAAGAGCACCCGTCCCAGGCTCTGAATGCCCTCAGCACTATTTTTATGCAGTTGTGTGGTATGACTAGCTTCCCCAACTTCTCCCAGTGCATAATACCACAAGTAGTAAACATTTAAACAAAATTTAAGCCCCCTTCAGGCTTACTAGCATGAAAGTTACTATAAGATATATCAATAACTTTTCAGAAGGCTATTAAAATATTCTCCATCTTGCCACGAAGCAAGACTTATCAGAAATAACTATATATTTAAAAAATAAAATATATGCTTATAAAATATGAACCAATGGATATCCGCACATAGACTAACTTTAACTTTCCTTCATCCAGATATTTATCTCCCTGTGGTTGGACAATCGGCAGTCATTGATAAACAATTCTTAAGACTCCAAGAGATCATAGAAAAAGAAATTGATTACCAGGCGGAACTACTTGAAGTTTTGGGAATGATGGATGCACTGTTTGCTACCATGACGAGGAAAAAGGCCACTTCTCTAGAGGAGAACAAAACTCATGGTATTTTGAGGGTTCCGGAACAAGCTACAAGTAACTAACTGTCTAATTCCATACGTCATATTTGTGGAAAATTCATTGGATTTAAAAATCTACGAAGCTTTCCCCAGATAACTTTTTTTCTGTAGCAGCTTTCAAAATACTACTTTGCTTCAGGAAATGGAAACGACTCCTGCAGGATGTGTTTTGAAGAGACTGAATTAATGATGACAGAAAGAGCGGACCCTTTCAAGACAGACTTTCCATGTAATTTTTTGACCACAAAGATTTTAAAGTTTTATTCCAAAGCTATTTAACTACTAAAATACATCTTGTGGATCAGTACAAAGTGAGACTTTGTTCCTCCAAATACGTCTATGAACTTCATTTTATATTGCTCCTCTTTTCTCCTCTTCTTCCCCCCCCCCCCCAAAAAAAAAGATTGTTTGTTTAACTTTAATATACATCAATCCTATAATAATTGGTATATCTCAAATCTCAGGTACTTGGCCACAGGAATAAAACCAAGTATGACTTTGACATAGCTTGACTGCATTGTGGCGTTTTTTTCATTCCCTTTTCATTACCCAGTTCAAATCTTTGGTATCTTAGTAAAAAGCAATTCTCTCTCTCTCTCTCTCTCTATCTCAGAAAATAGTGGACAACAGTGAAGCATTTTTTAGGGGTACAGGAAGAGTCTGAGTTCAGTATCTTTACTGAAATCCTTGCAATGTATTCACTTTTGAAAAGTGAATGCTAACTCATAAGAATTCTAGGCAAAATAGGTTATTTGGATTGAGTTTTTGCCTTAAAGCAACTTAGGTTTATTTATTTTTTTAAACTAACTAAATTACTCCTCAGTGAGGAAATCCTCAGTTACAGTTCCAGCACCAATATTAACTTTTGCTCCTTCCCCTGCCACTCTCCCAATATCAGCTGAATCCCTTCACTTGCACTTAAATCTGCCTTATTGCTTTTATGAGTTGTTTGTTATAACCTTGCACCAACCCTTTAAACTTCTCTCAAGTGTTGGGGAAGGGAATTTTTGGTCTATATTGCCAAGAGGCTTCTGGTGGTCAATAGTGCATGTGTGTAGGTTGTGGTGAGGACACAAGTTGATTTCTAACATGCATCTGCCCTAACCTGGATTTGAAGCCTACAAAGGGTGATACACATGATCTCGGTGTCTTGGCCCGATGTGGCAGATACAGATATTAGTGGCAGAAATAAAATGAAGTTCATGTAGATTTTAGCTAAAATCCTGGGTATCTTGCAGTTTAGAGCGATTGAATCTCCAGCCTGTGTACCCATTAACATGTGCAGGCCAGTGTGTATTTTACTTATGGATACTAAACAGGGAGGGTGAAGGAGAGAGGTTACAATTGATACTGGAACACTGAAAACTTTGACTCCTAAGCATTAATTAATTAATTAGTTTATTTTTAAAAACATTCCTGGAAACAGTGTCTGAATGGTGACTTCATTTTTTATTTGGAATTTAATATATTATAACATTAATATGTTAAAGTAATTAATCCAGGTTCAATCACCTTAGAGACTTCATGTGAGTTGCAAGGGCTGCTGGCACACAGGTGGTGGGATGTGTAATTTTACTCAGGCCTCTTAGTCCATGAAGTGCTCTTGAAAGTTTGCTCACATGATCCCTCTGGTGGGTGAATCTGAATGCAATTTTGAGTCACAGAGGTGGAAGTTTCTCTTAATAGCCAGATGTTTTACTATCTTAATAGGGAAAACATCTTGGAAAGCTTTGGTGATGTCCAGCTTCAATCTCCTGTGTAAAGAAATCTGGGCCTATGAGGCGGGTATCTGGAACTCCAAGACCTGCTATTATATGGATAGCAGAGCCACAGGAAGAAGTGCAGTTAAAATGGTGGAATAACCACTAGCCCTGAGTTGGAAATTTAATGTAAAAGAAGAATTGGTCATCTGTGGATGTCTTAAAGATGAGCTTGCTAAAGTAAAACAGTGGAGGTAGAGTGTAATTAGAAATATGTAATTAATGGAGAAGCATGGCTCTCTTGTACTCCTAGTGATATGAGACCTTAATTTTAGGAAGATTACTAAAATAACCTTGCAGGCTTTTGATAGAATTTTTTACTGGTACAAGATTGTACGATCCTAAGATTCATGTCATCTTGCTTGAGATGAGTTTCTCTCTAATGGTAGGTCAGGTGGCCATTGCTATTCTGACACAACAGCACTGACAGAAACTGGGAGTATCTGGGTGGTAATCAGGTTCACTGCCTCATATGGCATCAAGTTTTAGCTGTCTGGGGGTGTCTAATGTGATGGCTGCACCCACAGCTACTACTAACCAGGATTGTGTTCATGCTGTCTGTTCTGAAAATTACCCCAGGATTTGAGAGACTACCTTTTTTTTTTTTTTTATAAATACATTTACATTTTTCTGTGAGGGTCTGTAAAGATGAGGGTTATTTGTTACCAATAGGGCTTCTGTAATTTTTCTAATTTTAGCATTATAATGGGAGAGACTATCAAACTGAACAAAAGAGAATAAATGACTGAAACAGATATAGACAAGTAAATATCTACAATGGTCTCTTTATGTATGCTAGCATATGTGCTTATATTTTTTAAAGCACTAATGCATTGTTGATTGCAAATGTAAGCATACTTAAAGAGAAGCTAAGGTTCTCATAATACCATTAATTTTCCTGAAGTGCATGTACTACGACAAATGTTCTATGCCTAACAATCTAGTAATCCAAAAACATTAGAATGCAGTAGGATGGCTTTAAATAGCTACAAGAACCTTAACCATGTGTATGTGTGGGGCTTTTCTCACCTTAAAGGGGGCAAGAGGAAGAAACCTTTCATGTGCATGCTCCCTGGACCAGCAGGTCACTTTGGTATTACCAGGTTGGTATGTCCTTGAAATGCACAATTAATACACTTTCACCAGTCCAGTTGTTATACAGAATGATCTGATTTTAGGAAGGCTTTTGATGGGATGTGTTCTCAAGTTGCCACTTTAAAATAGCTTTTGCATCTTATACCTTTGGTCCTCCCAAAGATGGATAATGTGGAAGGATGACAGAAGAGAGGCTGCCAAGTCCCTTCTCATGCACCCAGAAATGGTGCTGGGTTTGTGGGTAAAGAGTTAACTTGTCTCTTCTCATTCCTTTGACACTTGAAGTGCAGGGGAGGAAGGAGTGGGTGGGACTTCCCCTCCCCCACCCCCATTTTACTAAAGCAAGCATTCCTCAATGACTGACTTCTCTTTTTTTGTGGAGCAAAAAAACCAGACTCCAATGAGAAACCGCAGAACTGGAATTAATTTGCAAACTGGACGCCATCAAATTAGGCCTGAATAAAGACTGGGAGTGGATGGGTCACTACAAAAAGTAATTTTCCCTCTGCTGATACTCACACCTTGTGAACTGTTCAGAATAGGCCACTTCCACCTTAATTGAAGTGACTCGTTAGCACTGATCCCCCACTTGGTAAGGCAACTCCCATCTTTTCATGTGCTGTAATATATATATCTGCCTACTGTATTTTTCACTCCATGCATCTGATGAAGTGGGTTTTAGCCCATGACCGCTTATGCCCAAATACATTTGTTAGTCTCTAAGGTGCCACAAGGACTCCTTGTGGTTTTTGCTGATACAGACTAACATGGCTAGCACTCTGAAACCCATCACAAGTAAATATTTCACAAGTACAGCTCAACTTAGGTTACCTTATTAGCCTCAGGGTTTTTATTTTAACCCAAATATTAAGACCTTAGATGTATCATGCTGCTTGATCTAGAGCAGTTTCACAAAGTGTGATCTGTGGACTACTGCTAGTCCATGGAACACTTGCCAGTGGCCTCTAGAGCGCTAGCTGGTTATGTCGAGTTTGCTCTTGTTTACAGGAGCTAAACTTCTTTAGGTTAGCTTAAAATACATTACTGCTCCTCCTCCGTGTGAACAATTCCTGTAGTTGCCACATAGATGTGTTATCAGTGCAATTGCAGCAGTGGTGGTGATTTGAGAAACCTTGGCTTTGAGTTCTTTTTAGAATTAGCAATATTAAGGCCTAGTTTCTTTTGCCAGCAAAATGGAGTAAAATGGTGATGTCACCACAATGGCCTGAAACCCCCAAACTGATACTTTGTTCTCTAATGTGGGCGTAGAGTACAAGCAAGTGGAGAAAGGGACAGAATGGTAGATATAAACTTGGAAAGATGCAGCTCAAGTTTCAACCTACTGTGATCACTTTCTCCCAGTCCATTCTTCCAAAGAGTCTTCCAGCAAGAAGAGGAAAGTAGGAACCTGATATTTATATAGGAAGTGTTAAAGCCTGTGTGAACCCAGATGCAATGGAAAAATGGTTGGGCAGCAAGGAGGAGCGGAGAAAGGGCCTTGGAAGAGAGGAGGTTGTAAAACTTAGCTGGATTAAGACTGGAAATTAGGGTGAACTGTCTTAAATTGTTTTTAGCTAAAGACAGTAATTGGCAATGACATCACTTATTTATTAAAGGGTGTAAAAAGTAAACTCTCTTAAAGGGTTCATTGCTAATACTTATATGACCACATTAGAGCCAACCTGTACAGATCTAAGCACTCCTGGGTTTAGCCTGTTTGTAAGTATCTTGATCAAATGCTTATAAATGTTTGGTTACTGTTTAGATGTAGTAAAATTGCTTATTAGTTAGGCTTTTTAGCAGAACCAGCCCACAATGTTTTGGCACCTGAGGAGGGGAGCTCAGATGACACCTCTATACCCCCTCGCTTGGGCCAAAACTTTGAAAGGTCTCAATTCTGCCTTCCTGTTCTTCTCCTCTCATGGTACTGCTCTGCTACCTCCCCCAATAAAGGAGAACTAACACTTAAAATTTTTGAACAAGGCATTTTAAGTTAACACTTACATTTGCTGTTCAGGCATTTGAAAGTTAACTTTTCTTGTCTGCATAGTAAACACTGGCATTTTTATCTGTTTGAATAATCAAAGTGGTGCTTTCCGTGCCTTCTTGGTTGCAAAGATTTGAACTGCTTCCTGCTGAAGGTCCACAGTCTGGGCCAGCTCATGCTCTATTGAGATGGTTGCAAGGCCGACCAGCAGGATTGGGTCATTGTGGAGCATAGATGTGTTTTTTATTAACTTCAGCTTGGAGAAGCTGCATTCTCTACTGGCACCTGTTACAGGAAGTGTTAGAAGTATGGGCAGAGCAAAAAAAGCATTTGGAAAGAGGGTGGTCATCTTATTTGTGCACATATATTCCAGAACTGCCTTTGGAGTTGATCCTGCTGAAATGTATCTTGAAAGAACTTTCAGTTCATCACCAAAATCACTTGCATCAATATCACGCATGTCATCATGTGTCAACACTGTCTCTAGTGTCCTGCATTGCTGGTGTAGGTCTTCTTCAGGTATAGTGAGGAGTTTTGGAATATCATACAACATCCCAAATACACTGCTGTGTTCCTTGAGCTGCATGAAATGTTCTTCAACTGACTGTATTGTATAATCTAGTACCTGGTTAAAGAATTCAACTTTGAATTGTTTGGGGTATCTCATGAGATTATCCCATGCCTCGTAATCAAAATGTCTTCTTTGGTGACTCTTTATTTTCCTACCCATTCAAGAATACAGCTTCAATGTGAAGTTCCTCTGCCAACTTCTGTGCACTCTTCAGAACGTTTTGAAATCCCTCATGTGACAGGTAAGACTGTAGGTATGACTTTGCTTTGTCCAGTCTTCCATTGCTCCAGATATATCAAGGTCAACACCTTAGAGTCTCTTGCTTACAACGTTTATTTCAAACAGTATGTCATGCCACAACACTAAGCCACACAGAAATTTGAAGTTATGTTTCTGGTGATTCCATTTCCCTCTGCCACTGTTCTTCCACGAACAGTTCCTGTCATAGCATTATCCTCCATAATGGCAACATCTATCTTCCCAATTTGGTGTTTGATAGGCTTTATCGCCTCCACTCGGCTTTCCCATCGTATGGCACTCAGTGGTTTCAGTGTCAAAGAGGATGTCCCCAGATGTTGTCAAAATTTGCTATCGATGAGTTGATGCAGAGAAAAATACATAAATGCTTTGAATTACATTTAAAAAATTCAGCAGCCTCACTAGAAGTTGATGCTGCATCAATGACCACCAAGTTCAATGAATGAGAACTGCATGGGACAAAAAAAGCTTGAGGGTTTAACTCTTGTATCCGTGTCTGCACTCCTCTTTTCTTTCCTCTCATGTTGGCACCATTATCGTAGTCCTGACCTCTCATGTCCGCTATCGCAATTCCTGTATCTTCCAGCTTTTTAAGAAGCACATTTGTCATACCAGCGCCTGTAGTATCATCAATGTCAATAAATTCTAGAAAATGCTCTCTGACAGTCACCATTGCAGGGACATTTTCACTAGGTTCTGTTGTTACAAAACACACCATTAAAGTGATTTGTTCTGTATGGCTGATGTCAGGTGTGCAGTCCAGAATAACAGAGTAATATCTTGCTGACTTCAGATCTGCCACAATCTTCTGTTTGACTTTTGTTGCCAGTAACTGTATGATCCCATTTTGAATTGTTTTTCCAAGGTAGTGGTGTGTTTACATTTCTTGGGTGGTGACTCTTCTTAGATGCTCCTGGAGTACAGCATCAAGCTCAACCATCAGCTCCCCAATTTTAAGGAAGTTTCCATTGGTTGGCACATACGGCTGATCTGAAGTGCCACACAGTGCTAGGTTTTGGGTAGCAAGTATTCTCACAATGGCAATGAGCCTTTTCAGAATATTTTGCCAGTAAAGAGACGGTGATGCAGTCTTCTCTTGATGCTGATCATTTATGGTAGCCTTTAACTTTAGTCTCATCTCAAGCTCTTTCCAGCTATGGAATTCTCTCTGGTGATTTGCTGCCTCCTCACGGCATGCTAGATTTCTAGCCAGATTTTTCCAGTCCTTTGTTCCTGTAGAACCCAGTGTGGCTGGAACATTAGACTGGAAGAGTTTGCACCAAAAACAGTATGCAGCATTCTGGGTTTTTGAGTATATAAGCCATGGCCTCTCCACTTTGTCACCATTGGGGATTTCACACCAGTAATGTGTTGGATGGGAACTTCTATTTTCATTGTCTTTGGGGAACATGAAGTTTTTCACTTGCTGTGGCCTATGCAGTACAAGGAAGTCCCTCAGGCTACTGCTCAAGTGGGTCCACAGTACTGGATCATCTGGACTTAAGGAACTAAACTCAGCAGCAGCTGTTTCTTGTGCCTCCACCACACTCATCTCTGATCTACACTTTTCTTCAGGAATGTGCATGGTTACATCCATTTGAGATGGAGATATGGATGCTGCAGTAGCGGCCAGGTCACCTGCACTCTGACTAAGTGGGAGATCAGGCATCTCCTCATCACTCTCACCATCACTGGGGCCGGAAGCCTCACCATCACTGGAGCAGGAAGCCTCAGCATGAACATTTGTGTCTATGTATCTCAGGAGAGCTCCTTCCTGCTTAGATAGAAAAGCTTCCTTTTCTTTCTTTCTCTGAATACTGCCTCCAGAGGGGTGTTTTCTTCTTTCACTCATGACTGCTGTTCTGTGTCAGCTATAGTGGCTCTCAACACTTAATTGAAGGGGACAAATAAGCAGGCTGGTAGCAGGGCTTGAGTGAGGGAAGATATCAGCGTCTGACGTGCCTAACTGGCTCTTACTACTTCAGTTGACTGCCTGTTCTCCTCAAGTGGGTTCAGGGAAGCAGCAGGAAACAAGAAGCTTCCTGAGAAGCTGGTGTTAATCAGTCCAGGCTCCTGGGGGTGCTAGAGAGGTACATAAGAGACTCCTCCTCTCCCTCCCTGCAGCTCCTGCTGCTTTCTGTTATTCCCTCTCACCTTTTCTCCTGCCTGCCTCTTATGTCTCTTGTGCCCTCCTTCCTCCAACACAGCACTCCACCATATCTGTGCATCTAGAGCAGAGAGAATACATATGCACCAGCAGCAGACACAATTGTTTATACTCGGGGTCTTAGTGGTGCCCCCCTGCTCCCCCCCCCCCCCCCCCCCAGTCTGGCACCTGAGGCAGCTGCCTCAGTTCACCTCATGGTAAGGCCAGCCCTGCTTTTTTAGGCATGTTTAGAGCAAGTGTATAAATACCATTTGGCCTTTGGATTTAACAAAGGAATGTATGGTTAAATTGGTGTTTGGCCTCTCATATCAATGTTAATTTCAGATATTAACAATTCCAACAAGGTCTTAAGATCACGTTATAGCAGCTCATGCTTTATGTTCTGGAGGTCCATGGTTCAATGCTTGGTGTGTTGACCAAGATGGTGACTGTTACATAAGCATTCTGGGCTTCCTTGGAGAGCAACTGTCATTTCCCATGCCCCTACGGCAGAGGTTCCCAAAGTGTGGGGCACCCCCTCCAAGGGGACATGGAGGAACATCTAGGGGGTGTGGTGGGGCCTAGGGGGGAGGAGGGAGCATCACTCAGCCCTTCCCCGCCCCCAGCTCTGCTCCAGTCCCGCCCTACCCGCATACTTGGCTCCTGGCCCCATGCCTGTCCCCTGCCTTGATGCAGCTCTACTCTCAGCCCTACGCCAGCCCCCAGCCTTGGCCACTGGCTTCATTTCTGGCCCAGGGCTAAGGATGTGGGCCCCTGGCTGCGGCCCTGCTCCCAGACCCAACCCCACCCCCAGCTGTGGCCCCAGCCCCCTTACCCCTGCCACGTTCCTTCCCCTCCCCACCCCCCCCTGCGCTCCAGGGAGGAGTGCAGATGGGCAAGGGGGGGCATGACCCTCAAAAGTTTGGGGACTGCTGCCCTAAAGGTAAGAAGTAGACTGTGATGCTGCTCCAAATTGTGATACTTGGTTTGGTGGAAGGAGGCTTCAGGGAAGTTGCATGAAGTTGTAAAGACTCTGCGAGGTGCGGGTAGTTCATCATCCTTTGTCTTCATCACAGGGTTGCAATGGAGAGTCTGAGGTTCCACGCTGACAAAAGGGAAAGCTTAGGGGCATTGTGGCTGAAGGATGAGAAACCAGAGCCTCTTAGCCTCTGGGTTTGAATTTCTAGTAAGAACAGGAGATGGTACCACTGTCTCTGGGTGAATGGGAGGCCCCCCCTTCTTGAAGCTTTATTCACATTTTGATGTACTCGAATAATCTAGTCTTGGTTTTGTAGCAAACCGGTGTGGACTGAGAGACAAGGCCCAAAACCAGCTCTGAGGTAAACCAAGTAGGTCAGTTGCTAGCAAGAGAGCAGTGGCGTGGCAGAGGAGTGAAGTAGTGAAGCCATATTACTCATTTTTAATGGCGGAGAGCTACATCAGCCACCCCCATTCCTGGAGTACCTCCCTCTGCTTCCTGCTCTTCTCGGGACATAATTCTATTAAGAATGGTGCCATAAACCTCATGTCCTGGATTTAAAATCTCTCGCATTCAGTTTGGTTTGCTGGCTTTTGAGCTTTACCACGTGGCAGCCTGACAAACCCAAATCTGGGAGCATTACATCCAACTCGGGGCCACTCTCACTTGAGGTCCATCCTCAGGTAGCCTCGGAGCATGATGAAGCAGACATAAGGCATTCCCTGAGTGAAAAATGCAGTTTATTGTTCTCTGGTATCTACTTTTTTGATTGTTGGAAAACAATTTTTTCCTGATCTGCCCCCACAGAAAAAGCATCAGCATTATATTGCAAAGGTTTATCTGTACTAGAGACTTCTCTCTCGTATCACCAATGTGGGCATCATACCTCTAGAATGCTGTTTGTACATCAAAATACTCTTAATGTTGCACAGGCATGATCAGAACTATTAACTATACTGCAACTGAAGATTAATTTCCAGATGGATAGATGCACGTGGGGTAGCTTTGCTCAAATTAGGATACTAAAAACAGCAGTGTGGCCATAATGCCACAGGCAATCGCTCATGCCACACGAGTACAATTTCTTCAAAGATCATATGTATGTACTTGGATGTCTAGCACTGCCATAGCTACACTGCTATTTTTAGTGCACTAGTTTGATCAAAGCTAACACATGTACATTTGTCTGAGCTGGCAGTTAACCTCCAGCTACAGTATCGCCCTTACCTGTGTATATCATACATTCACCTAATACCTTTGTGTACGTAGTCACTATCTTCTGCAGTGTTCTGTACGCTACTGTTTCTCTCTTGAGTTGCAACAGAATCTTCTGCTGTAAATGACAGGAACTTCAGAGCCTTTGAACCCCTGGGCCTACAATCACAGCCTGCTGCAATTGGGTAGGGTGAGAATTTGGGGAAAATAATCATTCAGGCAGGGTATTATACAATATTTCAACATAAACCTTTAAAAGAATTAAATTAGCCGGACATGTGGTTACTAAAAGATATCTAGGCTTTACATTCTATAGGGATACACTATATTTTTATTACAGAAAGACAATGGAATATTTAAAATATGGTGAAATTCCTGTACAGTCTCTATGAAGGAGCACTCTCTCGCTGTGCCTGCCTTAAGAAGTGAGTACAACTCAGTTTAAAACAAAACTGATTCAAAACTCTTCCCATGTGAGCTTTTTAGCAATGCAGGCACACAAATATTCTGTCATTTCCATAATAAAGTATTTCCTGGATTTTGTAGAAGAGTAGGATTTTTTAAAAATCTATCTACACGACCTGTCACAAATTGTGCAAACAGTTGCCTTAATGATGAAGGATGACTAAAATGGTAGTGCTTTTTAATGAACAGGTTTGCTGTGATGAGAGTTGTTTCTGGAGCACTCTGTGTTGCATCTTTTAATTCCCAACGTGTTCTCATTTTGGAACAAATTAGGTCTGTATCTCATGCACAAGAGAAGAATGACCTCCCTACTTGTAGCAGTCTCCTTTTTGGAGTAATGTGCAACATTCATGAGATGAAGAAATGTTCCTGTCATGCTGGCTCACAATGATACTTTGATTATGTAATACTATCTTAAAAAATAATTTTGAATAAGGATTCAATTTACTTTTGCAAATTGAATCAATTAAAACTCAGCAGATCAAAAGTTTCAGTTTAAATTATGTGGGTTATTTCATAAGAGGCATCAAAGAAAAAAGCAGAGACAATCAAGCTGCATAATTTTTTATGCAAAATTGCATAATAAAAGAAGGATTGTCCAGTAAACTTGGCCTGTTAAATGGAGTCAACAACTCTTGTGTTCACCCACATAAATATTGCTATGTGACACCTTTATTTCCTTGGCTGTTATTCTCTAAATAGAGACACACAGTTCCTGTATTATGAGAGTAACAGATATGAATGACCTTTACTTCATATTTGCTGTGCAGTAAAAAGACATTCTATATAGCATGAAAAAATTAAATAACCATTAGTTAATTACATTTAACTGCATGACAACTCAGGTAACTTGATGCCAGGAACACTGCAAGCAGTGTATTTATCAAATATCCTGGATCTACATGTGATAAATACATATTTTAAATTGGGGAAAAGACTTTTGAGTTACTAATGCTAAAATCTATATTCTCTCCAGGCAAACAACCTTGAGCTGTGGCCTATGCTAAGCAGAGATAAATATGGTCAGCATTTGTTTGGGAGCCCTTTGAAGATACTTAGGGCATGTCTACACTGCATACTTTTGCTGACACAAGTCGCATTGGCATAGAGCTGCTGCAGTTAGTATATCACTTGCACGCATGTATACCTGCTTTGGTACTGACTGTACTTAACAGAAGTGCTTTTTGTGATGCACCATGGGTAGGTATCCCAATGTGCAACTTTCCACTGTCCAGCGCCCTGACTTTTGGGAAGTTTTGGCAATGCATAGTTGGGCAGAAACAAGTTGCACAAAGGTGACTGGAATGAGGGGTCAAGTTCCCATCATGCAACTTTCTCTACCCCATAATGCCATCTCTATCCCATAATTTTCATGCCTGTTTTGAAAATTGCATGAACCTGTGTGGGACTTGTTACGGTCCAACATCTCTGACAGAAGCATGGAGCCTGTGGAGCTCTGCCCTATTGTTGTTAGCGTTGTGAGCACAGAATGCACAATCATCTGATATTTTCAGACCTGCAAGAAGAGCTGGGGGAACATGATGATTTCCTGGAGGGCAGACTGCTGTGGGACAAACCATTTCAAGGTTGTTGGTGGCATACATGAAGCAGGTACAAAGGGTGGAGTACCACTTCTGGATCCAAGAAATGAGCACTGACTGTTGGGATCGCATCATAATGCAGCTATGGGATGACGAGCAGTGGCTGCAGAACTTTCAGATGCACAAGGCCACATTCCTAGATTTGTGTGCTGAGCTTGCCTGCCCTCCAGCACAGGGACACCAGAATGAGAGCTGCACTGACAAGAAGTGGGTGGTGATCACACTGTAGAAACTTGCAATGCTGGATTGCTACTGATCAATGGGAAATCATTTTGGTGTTGGAAAATCCATTGTCGGAGTCATTTGTCATGTAAGCATGCAGGGCCATTAATTGTCTGCTGCTATGTAAAGTAAAACTATTTCCCTTCCCCCGCCTACAGTTCCTCATATCTCCTTGTCAATTGCTGGAAATGGGCCATTTTCATTACCACTACAAACAGTTCTTTTTCTCTCCTGCTGATAAAAGCTCACCTTAACTGATCACTCTCCTTATAGTGTGTATGGTAACACCCATTGTTTCATGTTCTCTGTGTGTGTATGTATGTGTATATATACACACACACATATATATATCTTCCTACTGTATTTTCCACTACATGCATCCGATGAAGTGGGCTGTAGCCCACGAAAGCTTATGCTCAAATAAATTTGTTAGTCTCTAAGGTGCCACAAGTACTCATGTTCGTTTTGCGGATACAGACTAACACAGCCGCTACTCTGAAACCTATACAGGACTGTGACTCTTAGCCATTTGTGGAGTCATAGTGCATAGATTTGCAGCAATGGGGTTCCTGAATAGCAGTAGAGAAATAGATGGCATGCATGTCCCTAACTGGGCACCAGACCACCTTGCCACAGAGTACATCAACAGCAAGGGCTATTTTTATATGGTAATGCAAGTGTTGGTGGATCACTGGGAATGCTTTACTGACATCAGTGTTAGATGGTTAAGAAACATATATGAAGGCTTCGTCTTTAAGAACACAGGATTGTTCAGAGAGCTACAAGCAGGGACATTCTTTCCCAAGCGGTGGATTACCAGTGGCGATGTTGAAATGCCAATAGTGATCCTAGGGGGACCCAGCCTACCCCTTACTACCCTGGCTCATGAAGCCATACACCTGCCACCTCGACAGCACCAAGGAAAGACTTAAATACTGGCTCAGCAGGTTCAGAATGATAGTTCAATACATTTTTGGTAGATTGAAGGGATGCAGGCCTTGTTTACTCACAAGAATGGATCTCAGTGAGAAAAATATCCCAATGGTTATTGCTGCCTGCTGTGTCCTGCATAATATCTGTGATGCAAATGGTGAAAAGCTGCTGCCAAGCTGCAGGATGGGGGTGGAGTGGCTGTCTGCTGAGTTTGATCAGTCAGATGCAAGTGCTATTATCTGAAGAGCTCAGCACAGAGCTATATGGCTCACAGAGGCTCTAAAAGAGCACTTTAAGAGAGCCACAGTAATGCATTCTGGTGTACTATGCTCTACCAGGCCTTGCAGTTTGGGGGCCTGTTAGGAATTGCGTGGTGCTTGGTGTACATCTATGAATATAAAACTGACAATGCATCTATTAATTTTGTGGTGTTTGCTGTACATTTGTGATTATTACACAGAGTGTCACTGATCCTATGAGTAGTATCAAAGTATAGAATCGCAAATAAGTTGGTGCTTTCAATACCACCAAGTAGTCTGCAGCATATGTTGGGAACTTATAAAAATGACTTGTTTTCCAAACAATCGAGTTCTATTGAGTAACAAAAACATTTAAAAAAATTCTGTGCAAATTAAAAGTAAAGACATTAAAACTTTAATTTATGGAACAGAGCTTAAAGAAAGGGAAGGAACATTAGTGTCCATTTTAGCTACACATGCATCAGCCGTGGCCTCTTAGGTCAATGTATGTGAAGCTGTGATTTGTCCTTAATATCCCCCCCGGTGTGGAGTGGTAGGAGCAGGGATGCAGTCCCTGATGCCACATGGAAAGTTGAGGGAGATGCTATCCTGGAGTTCTCCAAGGGCTGCAAAGGGAGGTGAGTCCAGGATTGTTGAACTTGCTGGTCCACAATAGTCTGAAGCATCTGTGTTTTCTGCTGAAGGAAACCCCATTATGTCCTGGTACTTTATGTCCTGGTACTTTATGTCCCTCTCCAACTCCTGAGCCTTTCTCCTGTCTGCTCTTTCCTTCTACATACAGTCTGCATTATTCATCCTCCAGGCCTTCTGTTCACAGTCTGATGCAGCACTGGCTCGCAGGATCTCACTGAACATGTCATCCAGAATCCTCTTTCTCCTTACCTGGCTCGGGCATTCCACGGGTGTGGAGAGGGAACCCCTCAAAGCCGCATTGGCCGCTGCTACAGATAAAACACAGAGGTACCCATAGGTGTGCGCAGCCCATTTCATTAGGGTGTGCACCCAGGGAGCCCCGCCCTAGCCCTGCTCCCACCCACTCCCTCCTACTTCCCGCCCCCTGACTGCCCCCCTCAAAACTCCCAACCCTCCCTGCTCCTTGTCCCCTGACTACCCCATCCTGGGACCCCTGCCCCTAACTGCCCCCCAGGACTCCTCCCCCTATCTAAGCCTCTCTGCTCCTTGTCCCCTGACTGCCCCCCCTAAGACCTTACCCCTTACCTGTCCCCTGACTGCCCCAACCCTTATCCACACCCACGGCTATCCAACCGCTCCCCGCTCCCTGACAGGACCCCCAGAACTCCCGACCCATACACCCCCCCCGTTCCCTGCATCCCCCAACCCCTCTCCACACCCCTGCCTCCTGACAGCCCCCCGAGAACTCCCAACTCATCCAACCCCCCCAGCTCCTTGTCCCCTGATCATCCCCCTCCAGAGACCCCCGCACCTAACTGTCCCCCCCCCCAGGACCCTCCTTGTTCCCTGTGCCCTGACCCCTATCCACTCCCTGTAGGGTGACCAGACAGCAAGTGTGAAAAATCGGGATAGGGTGTGGGGGGGTAATAGGAACCTATATAAGAAAAAGACCCTAAAATCGGGACTGTCCCTATAAAATCGGGACATCTGGTCACCCTAACTCCCTGAGCCCTGACAGACTACAGGACTCCCATGCCCCATCCAACCCTCCCTGCTCCCTGACTGCCCCCTCCAGAAACCCCCTGCCCCTAACCACCACCCCCCCGGGATCCCACCCCCTATCTAACCCACCCTGGTCCCTGTCCCCTGACTGCCCCCACCCCTTATCAAACCCCCCTGGCCCTGGACCCCTTACCATGAGATGAGGCTCCTAGCCTCCCCACGGAGGCGCACAGCCCCAGCTCCACAGCGGGGATGGGAGACAGAGGGGCTCGGGCCAGCTCCACACAGAGTGGGGTCAGGGCTTCAGCCCTGCAACTTTTGCCACTAGGGTGGCTGGGGCTCCCTGAGACGGGGACTTCAACCCCACATCTTCTGCCAGGGTCCAGGGCTTCTCCTCCCTGCCCCAGTGTGGCTCCTCTTCCCCCCCCCACCCCCCGAGTGCAGCTCCTGCTGGGGTCCAGGCTTCTCCTCCCCACCCCACACCCCAGTGCAGCTCCTAAAAAAAAATATATATATATATATAATGGAGATATCCTCTCTCCTAGAACTGGAAGGCACCTTGAAAGGTCATTGAGTCCAGCCCCCTGCCTTCACTAGCAGGGCCAAGTACTGATTTTGCCCCAGATCCCTAAGTGGCCCCCTCAAGGATTGAACTCACAACCCTGGGTTTAGCAGGCCAATGCTCAAACCACTGAGCTATCCTACCCCAGTGTGGAGCCTCTCCTCCTCCCCCCAGTGCCGCTCCTGCCAGGGTCTGGGCTTCTCCTCCCCCCCCAGTGCAGCTCCTGCCAGGATCTGGGCTTCTCCTCCAGCCCCACTCCCTCCCCCCACATGGCTCCAGCCCTGTCCAGGGCTTCTCTTCCCCCACCCCCGCATGGCTCCTGCCAGTATCTGGAGCTTCTCTTCCCATTGCACCCAGCCCTAGCCTAGCTGAGCTCCCGTGGGTCATCTGCTGCCTGCTGTGGCCGGAGTCGAGCCTGGCTGACAGGGAGCAGCCATACACGTGGACGCCATGGCCACCAGCCCAAGAGGTGCGGGGCGGCCCTAGGTAAGCAGGGGCTGGCTGTGCTGCTGCTGATAGCTCCGCACTCCCACCCACACCTAACCCTAAGGCTTTTTTTTTTTTTTTTGAGACTCACTCAGCCCCTGCTGGAGCAGGGAGCAGTTGATCTGAGCCTGCCCCACAAACAGTTGAGGTGGGGAGCGGGGAGGAGCAGCCTTCCCAGCCGGAGCGCAGGGCATTAGGATGTGTCTAGGCACACCTGGCATACCCCGTGCCCACACCTATGGAGGTACCATTGTTAGTATAATCTCCCTTCTCTTGATCCCCCAAAGTTTTAAACAAGACATGCTGATTGGCACTTCTCTTTCAGAGTGCTTTTGCATGGTGTCACTCACAGTGCCAGCTATGGTGAGTACGGCCTGCCAGAGGTGAGGGAATTGTTCAATTGCATAAAGCTATGAGTATAGAGAACTGGGACTGAATACTGGCACCATTTTCCACAGACAGAGGTGATTTTAGCTGATATTTCACTACAGCTTGGCACCAGCTCATCTGTTGTTCTCTTTGGCCTTCTGATATGCCTGATGCAGTACCTTTGCTCTCATAGTTGTGGAGAGAGAGCTCAAAAACTGAAGACAAAGCAAAAGAGACAGTAATTATTGTTAAAATGTAATGTTTTTAAAGCCAATCTTCTGACTTTTTTTCTACCGTGAGAATTAAATGCTTGGGTTGGCAATTTGTAGGCCCATTGATTTCACTGGGACTGCTAATAAGAATAAAGTTTATGCAAGTGCTCAAGTGTTTGTAGGATCAGGGCTTAAGTGACACTTCTCTCTAATTCAGTTATGAACCAATGTCCCAGCCTAATGCTAGAGGCCACTGTACTGTTGGAGATGAGATGTAAATGAAAGATCCTGAGCACTTATTTTCAAGAAAGTTTCCATAGCACTTTTTGCAAAGGGAGGGGGGAAGGGAAAATAGATCTTCTTTTGTATAAGTAATTCTCCACTTGCTTCATAAATTTTAATGAAGTGTGCAGGTGCCAGATGGATTGCTTGCAGATGAGGGGTGGCTGGATTTCAATGGCAGTGAAGCGATCCCTCTGTATGCTGTCTGTAAAGCACATCTAAAAGACCAGTATGCAAGATCACATCCTGGTCCCACTGAAGTCAATGGGGTGTTTTGCCATTGGACCTCACTGTACCCTGGATTTGGCCCAGAGAGCCCTGGAAGTGACAAGCTTGGTGTTAAGCTACAAAGAATGGAGGAACGAATGATAGTCAGCAGATTCTGAAGGCAGGTTTATTTTCCTTGTGGAGGGCAAGGTTCCTAGCCTTGCAAACAGTGAGTACATCACCTTGTTCTGATCTCCTTCAGAGATTCAGTTCAAACCCCGTGGGGCAGGGCTGCCTCTCTGAGCTGTATTTTTGTTGCAGCAGAGTGATAGGTCTGCTTCTTTAAAAGGGATGGCAAAAACTATTTATTTTTAAATAAAAGAAAATGATGGGCAGGTAAGCCAATAATTACATTGAGGGCATCTAGTGAGAAGACCATAAATGAGAAGCTTGAGCCTTCCATTATATAATTTGAGTCTGATAATGACCTCATGTTCTTAGCAAGGAGCCTCCAGTGTATCGACATTCTTGGTCACAACTTTTCTATAATTAATTTAATGTGTGATGTGTGGCTCTTGCTTCTAACACAGACAATTTTGGACCTAATTCTGTAGCTGCTTTCTATGCAGAATGTTTTATTTATTTATGCATGCATGCATGCATGCAGACAGCTTACTAAGTGCTGTACTAAATGCAGACATCCTTGCTGCAAGGGGCTGGCAGTCTGAAAGGCACACAAAGATCAGAAACAATAGATTGGAATCCCTTGAGCCTGGTAGTACATACGCTGCTTTTCAGTCAGCAGGTTAATATTGTGAACCTTGCTGAAGTGGGGTTTCAGGAGAGAGTTGAATGAAGAGAGTGGGCACTCGGCACACTGCGATAGGGAGAGCATTGTAAGCATGGGAGAAAGATATATACACACTGTACAAGGATGGTATGGAAAGTACAATGTAATGTGATCCTTTAGAATATAAGTATTATTATGTAAAAGACTATTGCATTATCTGGACTCTAGGGTATATTTTGCAGTACCACTGCCTTGCTGTGTGGCTTTGAGCTAGTCAAGAATTCTTTTTTGTATCTGTTGCCTTGTCTGTGAAGTGGGGATAAGAATATTTATACATCTCACTGGGGCTGAGGGGCATAAGGATTAAAGTTTGTGTAGTGCACAAACCATATAATGATTAGTAATAGTGTGGCAAATCTCTGGCATTCAAAGAATGAACATTTCTCACTATACATTCTAGCTGCTCAAAAGGTGATGGTCGAGTGTAGAATTTAGAACTTTGATCCCAAAGCACAGCCTCCTACAAATTGAGTAAAAGGAAAGAAACGTTGCTAGCTATATACAGACTATGGCAGGGGTCGGCAACCTTTCAGAAGTGGTGTTTCGAGTCTTCATTTATTCACTCTAATTTAAGGTTTCGCGTGCCAGGAATACATTCTAACCTTTTTAGAAGGTCTCTTTCTATAAGTCTATAATATAACTAAACTATTGTTTATAACTATATTTAACTATAATATTAAATATTAAACTATTGTTTATAACTAAACATTATAACTAAACTAAATATTAAACTATTGTTTATAACTATATTTGTTTATAACTAAACTATTGTTGTATGTAAAGTAAATAAGGTTTTTAAAATGGTTAAGAAGCTTCATTTAAAATTAAATTAAAATGCAGAGTCCTCCGGACCAGTGGCCAGGACCTGGGCAGTGTGAGTGCCACTGAAAATCAGCTCGTGTGCCGCCTTTGGCACGCGTGCCATAGGTTGCCTACCCCTGGACTATGGCATACAGTTCATCCCTCATGCCTTGTGAATCCATCCAGTAGAGGGCAGTGGTACCATCCTAGAGCGTGAATTACAAGCACAGCCATACTAGAGAGACAAGGTGGGTGAGGTAATATCTTTTATTTCAAAAGCTTGTCTCTCTCACCAACAGACATTGGTCCAATAAAATATATTACCTCACCCACCTTGTGTCTCTAATATTCTGGGGCCAACATGGCTACAATAACACTGCATACAAACATAGCAATAGTTTTTTTTAAACATTAACCTAGCAATAGATTAATCCTAAAAGAACTTTTATATATAACTTCCTCGTTAGATTAAGGACATTGCAGATCAAAGAGCTTTCTTTCTCTAGGTTCATGGAATTAAAGTTGTAAGCACTTCAGGGCAGAGACTGTGGTCCAGACCTCAAAGGTATTTAGGCACCAAACTCCCATTGAAATTGGTGGGATTTAGGTGCCTAAATACCCTTTGAGGAGCTGAGTCTGTCTGACTATGCGTTTACAACAGTGTCTGTAACAATGTGGCTTTTGTGTGCTACCACAGTATGGCTAGAGCGAACCATCCTTAACACAGTTCCTGACTTCCACGAAGGGAAAATGCTATGGTGCTGCCCCCTGTAACTTTATTGCTCATCTTATGATAGTTGATGGTTTTCCTTAAAGCCCCAGCTTCTGAACTCTGGAGGCTAGTGATTCCCTGAGACCCTCCAAAGCGCAGGTGTGGGGGAAAAATAACCTTTGAAAATGATCGCAAACCAGAAGGCAAAGAATAGTCAGGTTGGGCCCCTTTTAAATTAAGAATAAAATCTCAGGGTGCCTGGCAGCCTGACTCAGGAATTTTGAACGTTTGGGGCCCACCATGCTCCGCTGAGGGGTGCTACAGAGGCAGCCGGGCCCTTTCCCGATGCCTCTGTCCCCCCGGCTGGGCAGCGGGCGGCCAAAGCTCCCCAGGAACTGGCAGCAGGGCCAGTGAGTCTCGGCCGCTGGAGAGGGCTGAGCGCGTTCCCCCTCCCGCCGCTCAGACGCGGGGGAAAGGCGGCGGCGCTCACACGCAGCTGCAGGTCCGCTGGGCTGTGCAGCGCCGGGCTCCTCCCCTCGGCAGCCGGCAGGGAGGCGGCGCTGCAGGCAGCGAGCCCGACGGACGCTGGTCTCTGGGCAGTGTAGGGCGCCTTCTCCATCAGCGGGTCTCCAGTCCGGCTGCCCGCCTCTCCTGCAAAGACGGCCCCGCAGGTGAAGCCTGACGCCGGCCGCCCAGAGCAGGGCTGAGCCTCCCTCCCCCAGGTAAAGGTTGCAGCCTGGCGTTTGCGCGGTGCTGGGGGCTGTGTCCAGCTGTGGCCCTCGGTCAGGTGCCTTCGCCCGTGGCGGCTGTTCTCGCCTCTGCTGCGGGTTCGTGTCCCAGGGCTAGTCAGAGACCCCTGCGGGGCGAAGGGCTGGGGCGAGCTGCCCCTTGGGCAGTGTGACATGCAGCTTGGTGGAGCGGTGCGGGGGGCAGAACTGACCGCCACTAGTACTGGGGTCCTTGAAGGGGGTGGGGGGCTGCCCGGCTAAGGATGTATTTGCCGGAGAAATCGCACACCTGAGGGAGGGTCTGCTCTGATGATTACCTCCCTTCCAAGCGCAGCGTGATTCCTGCTAGGGCTGTGCAGGGAGAGCTCATCTGCTAGGTGTCTGTGCCCTAGGCTGTGTGTTGTAGCCGCGCGGGTTCCAGGATATTAGAGAGACAAGGTGGGTGAGTGAGGTAAGATCTTATACTGGACCAACTTCTGTTGGTGAGAGAGACATGCTTTGGTGCTACACAGAGCTCTTCTGTAGGTCTGGGAAAGGTAATCCCAGTGTCCCAGCTAAATGCAAGGTTGAACAGAATGAATATGCTAAACCAGGGGCAGTCAACTGTTTTTTGTCCTGGTCTAAATTTCTTGGTTAAAGTGTAGTGAAGGGCTAGACTCCAATAAATAAATAAACCAACCAAACAACCTCCCCCCCCCCCCACAATGATGATAAGTAAATAAAAATATTTCAGGGTCCATTCAAAAGCATCTGGTGGTCTGGATTTGGCCCGTGGTCCGCCTATTGCCTACCTCTGTGCTAAACTAAGGGACGATTCAAGGTGAACTGGCCTATTAACACCGTAGGACAAAAAAATCATAGGACAAAAAAAGGGGATTAGTGGTTATAGATTGTTGTAATAAGCCATAAATCCAGTGTCTTTATTAAGACCATGATTTCTAGTGTCTAGCAAAGTTATGGATTTAAGCTCCGAGGCTGGTCTTATGAGTGTGCAGATCTGACTGGGCTGTTGCAGGGCATCTGGTGAACCAGGTGCTGGCTTCCAGCCAACAAGTGGATTCCCAGAATGATTCTGGCTGTACTGACCCAGGGTGTGAAGGAAGCAGCAGTTGTGCTCCTGCTAATTTTCCTCCAAGTTTGAGCTAAGCACCAGCACTTTTGCTTGTTTTGATAGTATCTCAATTAACAATTGAGTAGCAGAAGGCAGAAATAATAAGCTGGGACTTTCAGTGAGTCACTTACATTATAGCTCGGGGGTGGGCAAACTATGGCCCACGGGCCGGATCCGGCCCGCCAGCTGTTTTAATCCAGCCCTTGAGCTCATGCCGGGGAGTGGGGTCTGGGGCTTGCCGCACTCCAGCTGGGGAGCAGGGTCGGGGGCCGCTCCACGCAGCTCCTGGAAGCAGCAGCATGGCCCCGCTCCGGCTCCTACGCATAGGGGCATCTGCGGGCTCTGCTCTACATACAGCTCCCGCCCCAAGCTTTGCCCCTGCAGCTCTCATTGGGCGGGAACTGTGGCCAATGGAAGCTGCAGGGGTGGCGCCTGTGGTTGGGGCAGTGTGCAGAGCCACCTGGCCACGGTTCTGTGTAGGAGTCGGAGTGGGGACATGGCTGCTGCTTCTGGGAGCTGCTTGAGGTAAGTGCCGCCCAGAGCCTGCCCCCCTGAGCCTCTCCCCACACCCCTTCCCAAGCCCTGATCCCCCTCCCGCCCTCTGAACCCTCGATCCCAGCCTGGATCACCCTCCTGCACTCCAAGCCCCTCATTCCCAGCTCCACCCCAGAGCCCGCACCCGAAGCCAGAGCCCTCACCTCCCCCCCGTGCCCCAGCCCGGAGCCCCATTCTGCACCCTGAACTCCTCATTTCTGACCCCACCCCAGAGCCTGCACCCCCAACCAGAGTTCTCACCCCCTCCCGCACCCCAACCCCAATTTTGTGAGCATTCATGGCCCACCATACAATTCCAAGATGTGGCCCTTGGGCCAAAAAGTTTGCCCACCCCTGTTATAGCTGTATTGAAAAATGCTTATACTGGTACTTCTGAACTGGACCAAAGTGTTGTTTCAACTGATTATCAACAACAACAAAAATGAACTGGAGAGCTAAAAGAAATAAAATTCTGAAAGAAAATAGGAACAGTTTATTTGAGACTCTGATGGGAATGGTTTCTGCCATGCTCGCAGGTATTTTATCAGATTGCCTCTGAGCTTCCAAACTCATACTTGCACTGTAGAATTACATGAATTTTCACCCTGATCATTGATATGATACAAAGAGAGACTTTAAAATAACCTTTTTTATTGTTTTATTGCTGATGATATACTGAGCACTGTACAATGACAAAAATGAAGACAGTCCACCCCCCTGAAAGAATTTGCATTCTAATATGCAGATACATGGAAGACAGGATGTACTGATAAATCTAGAGGGGGGATAATTGAAAGCCTTTTGTATTGTTTTTATAATTATTATAAGTTGACTTCTTGTATGCTTGCAGAAATAGGTTTTTAGGAGGAATTTGCATGAGAAAAGGCTTGGCAAAATGACAGAGGGGCCTGCGTGGAATAGGATCAGATACGAGAATGGGTGTAGGAACAGGGCATTAAGTCTGGTGTCACTAGTGGAGGGAAAGAAAGGGAAAATGTTGTCTCCTTCCACATGTGCCATGTATGATGAGGGAGCTGTGCCAAGGCCTTGAAGGTGAGGATGAGATGCTTCAACTTGGTGCAGTGTACAAGAGACCACGAGTGGAGGAATGTTAAAGGGCCATGTGTCAGATTCCTGTCTCCACAAAACTGTCTACATTAGCAAGCCAAAAACAAAAATCGGAGACTGGTATTTTCATAAATGTTTATACTAAAAATATGTTTGTTTTGGTTTTCTTCTTCCAGGGCAGTTTTTGTGTACTTGATGATAAAATAATGAAATTGATGAGCAGATCCTATGGTCTGGTTTGTTTTAAAAATAAAAGGTCAGGTGATTCAGCTGGTCTTCTCAGTTAGGCAGAAATGCTTGAGTTAAAGACTAGGTTTTGAAGCCCACAATCAGCTATTTAATATACAGCAATGTTTTCCCAATGAGCTTAAAACTGCTGTCCTCATACAGCCAAAAATCCTATTGACTCCATTGGGAGCTTTCCCTGTGGAGACATCAGCATTGAGCACCAGTGACATTTCAGAAAACTATGCTGTACAGAATGGTTTAACTTTCTTTTAATCCAAATAACAGTTTTTAAGTATGTGTTTCACTGATGATAGGAAGGATGGTCTATGGCTAAGGCACTGGGCTATGATTCAGAGATCTGGCTTCAGTTCCCACCTTTGCCACAGACCTCCTGTGTGGCTTTGGGTCAGTCACTTAATACTTCTGGGCCCTAATTTCCAATCTGTAAAATGGGATGATAATACTGTAGACTATTTGGCGCATATACGCTTACTTAGTATGTGTTTGTACAATGCTCAGTAGAAAGGGGCTAGTAGGTGCTATTATAATACCAATAATAAAAACGATACCTGTACTGCTAGGTTTCATCTTATCATAGTTAAAGGTTATGGTCAAGTGATGAATTTCTGGAAATACTTATTTACACTGAAAGATCCTTTATTCTAGCAGCAGTAGTTGGTGATGACATGATACTGAACCCAGGTTGTTCAGCAGGCTCTTCAGGTTTATTAAAAATGCATCAAACTGTATTTTATTGGTTCAATATGGTTTGTTGTCTTTACTGTAGAGATGTAAAGCTTCCTAGGTCACCAAAATCACAGCCATGCTTCGTTGCTTTTACTTGCACAAGCAAGACTTTGGAGAAAGCTGCTCTATCTTGTGGCCTGGTGCAAGGTAAAATATAAAAGGAACATAAAACAAACCTTCTGCCGAGTGCCCAGCTTAGATCCTGGCTATGCGTTGCACAGATATAGGGAAGGGAAGGGGGGCTCAAGGGAGGAATTCTCCTTGTTCCCACAGGCAGCTGAGCCATTCCGGTGCAATGTATCAGATAGCCTCCATGGGCCCTTACGTAGCTGTACTTGGTGGATGATGGGAGAACTTGCATGCTGCTACGCAGGCAGCAACACAGAACAGAGCTCCATGCTGTACACAGGGTGCACACGCTGATACATTTGAAGTCTTTAAAAACACAAGAATTTTCCTATTGACTCTTCAGATTCTGCCTCAAAATCTCTCTTCAGCCTGGCACATTAACGTTTAATGTTCACTATAATAATAAAATCCTGGTCTCTGAGCAACTCCGTTTCCCCACACCCATTCACTCTCCATAAATCATTTTCCAACCAGCCATACCACTTCTATAGATGCTACCTGTGTGATGTACTGCAGTCTGCATAGATGCATTGTACTTGCATTTATAGACTGTAGTCAAATGTGATGAGGTCTGTGATATTTTCATATACAAGAGCCAAAATAGGTTACAAAACAGTTTAACAGTACTGAAAGGAGAAGTGGATCCAGCAACAATAGTTAGACGGATAACTTAAATGGCTCAGTCTCTGCACACAGCTCCTATTGATAGCATTTGGAGCATCTCCATGGAGCAAGAGCAACACACAGCTTTAGGCTTATATCTGCATCACCCAGACACTTGCAGTCATTGTGGCAGTTATATTAACATTCACTGGCCCAAGGTGGATGAGAGAACCTTCACTACATTTCTAGAACCTAGATATTTTTAGACAACAGAAAAGATTATTTCTTATTCCAGCTATCAACTAATGTGTGACTCCCTTCAATAATATAAAAGTAAGGGGTTCACACAACTCTTGTTGCCTGCTTAGGTGATGCAGGTGTCTGAGGCAAAATTGAAGAAAGAGACCATATTATCAGGAGTGTGTGGTGTGTATGGTAGAAATTGATCTGTTTTACTAGTGCTTTATCTAGAGATTGGGAAATGCTATTGTACATCAAAAAGCAAATTAACTGTTGTTGCATTAAGATCATTTGAGCTGAGCTACATAGTTTTGAAAACAATGGACTCAGTTTTCAGAAGTGGCTGCCTAGAATGCAGATTCCTTATTTGCATGCATATATGAACACTTAGGTGGACAGTTCATAATTTTGTACACCCAAGAGCTCATTTGCAAATGCAGACCACAGGATTTGCACATGCATTTCAGATCTACATTTGACAATTTGTGTCTGTCTATACCCAAACATTTAATTTATAGTGTAACTTTGTAATAAAAACTGTATTTAGTATACTTGTAAATCAGCTCACATATATTGCTACAACCACAGCTTTTCATGCATCTAAACTTCCCTAGATGTCACTTCTCAACTCTATCTACTGATTGTGTTTTACTCCTTTTGGTTCTGAATCGCTTTTCTAAGCATCTTGACACTTTTCAGATAGAGTTTCAATATTTTCTTCAAAGTTGTACATTGATAACTGTTTAAAAATATATATTGATTTTTAACTTACTACAGACTTTTTGATCCATATGATCACTTACAGTCTGAGTATCATTAAGATGGATACTGAAAGCCATAAACCAGGAGTTCTCAAACTTGGGATTGTGACCCCTCAGGGGGTCACGAGGTTATTACATGGGGGGTCACGAGCTGTAAGCTTCCACCCCCAAAGCCCGTTTTGCCTCCAGCATTTACAATAGTGTTAAATATAAAAAATTGTGGTTTTAATTTATAAGTGGGGGGGTTGCACTCATAGGCTTGTTGTGTGAAAGGGGTGACCAATACAAAAGTTTGAGAACCACTGCCATAAACAACACACTGAATTTTATTTATGATCAGAAAGAGACAATTTAAAAATAATGCCATCTTACCCAACCAAATCTGCTCCCTGCGACACTCTGAGTCGTATCTGATGACTTTACTGACATAAATGTTACTATTACTTACTTCTTGATTGCTCTGCAATGCTAACGTGGCCATGGGAGAGTGAACAGAAATCCGTTCTGCCTCATGCATCATTAACATAATTGTTTAAGCAAGTTTAAATGGCAGAAACGTTATTACTAATGACGGCGTGTGAATAAAACAACCACACCTTGATTCTTAGAGCTCAGGTTGGATTTGCAGTGCTGGCAGTTGACTGGGAGGGGGGAGATTTCCATAGTGCTGCCACATTTTAAGGAAGATAGCAGGAAAAGTAGATTAGTCTGCTACAGTCCAGGACTGAATATGTATCTTTTGTGAGCCTTCGTACATCTACAGCTCATGCTAAGGAGGAATGGATTTACCTCCAGCCCTTCTTGTGGAACTTTCAAACTCTCACTTGCAGAGCTCATGAGCTCCCCATTGGGAGAGGGAAGAGCAAAGGGAACCTTCATTCTTAGAAAATTAGTCCTGCAAGAGGGGGAAGAGAAGGGGTGGGTGGCTGCTGGAAGAGCTTGTGGATTTTGAAAAAACCTGAGGGCGTTTCCTAGCAAAAAAGACCCCTTCAACCTGCAGTTAAAATTGAAAGCATGTATTGCTTTAGGTCAGGGGTTCTCAAACTTCATTGTACTGCGACCCCTGCATGATTACTGCATATTACACCTCTACCCCGATATAACACGAATTCGGATATAACGCGGTAAAGCAGTGCTCCGGGAGGGGGGGGGGGGGGGGGCTGTGCACTCCGGTGGATCAAAGCAAGTTCGATATAACGCGGTTTCACCCATAAAGAGGTAAGATTTTTTTGGCTCCCGAGGACAGCGTTATATCGGGGTAGAGGTGTACTGCATGATCCCAGGAGCGGGGACCAAAGTTGAAGCCTGAGCCCTATCGCAATGGGCGGGGTGGATGAAGCCCAAGGCCTTCAGCCCTGGATGGGGGGACTGTAGCCTGGGCCGCGCCGACCAGGGCTAAAGCTGAAGCCTGAGCCCTGCCACCCAGGGATGAAGTGAAAGTATGCAGATATATAGCTAAAGTTACCCAAACACCTTAACTCCGCTCCATAGCGTCACCCTCAGAACAAGACAGAATGCCGAGACAACCTTATGTCAACATAGATGTATTTCAACAATTCCTGATTTAGACAAATAGCATACCCAAAGCAGCCTTTTCCCACTGCTCAAAAAGGCGGATGAACTGCAAATTATGAAAGTGTCATGAGAGACACAGCTAGTATAGCTTGCTATAGAAACCTCCTAAACTTTATTCATGAAGTTAGAGCACTTATGTGGAAAAGTCAAAGGTTGAAGAGGTGACGAACCATCACACTTAGTATTAGATTATATGTTTGAACAAAGTTATAAAAGCAGTGTTCTAGAAATCACTTATTCAGTACTCTTACAAGGGCAGAGTTTTTATGATACCTCCTGCCTATGACTGTGAGCTTTGTGGGACCCTTATGAGAAACGATGGAGAAAGAAAGATTGGTTTTAATGGTGGTACAAAATTATTGCCCCAGTACAATGGCTTCTTTAGTATTTAAAATATCTTCATCAATAGGCTGGTGCCTTCTAAAACTGTTAGAAAAAACACTCTTAAAAAGTAACATGGCTTCCAAAACTGGTACTAAAGGAGCAAGAATGCTACACTGGGAGTCTGGCAATGCTACACTGGGAGTCTGGCAATGCTATAGGAACAACATTTAGTTGGTTTAAGTGATCTTAACTATACATATATATACTTTTTTTTAATAAATAAGGTGTAACAGCCTTAAATTTTCAAACAACTCCCATTTTTATTTTGGCTCTTTAAATATTTTCTCTGCAATGCAACACAAAATAGTGGTGGCTTTAGCTAATGAAAGCATTAGTATGTTAACTGAGCAGTGAATTGGGTGATAATCTTCAGGAAGATAAGTGATCTTTTATTTTAGTCCCAAATAAGATGCAAAGTGTGTTTCTCTTGTTGATATGAACAGTGTTGTAAAAGAAATTTTAGCTGAGTTTCTCCAGTTGCTTGTTTTCAAGAGCAGACTAGTGCAAAGTGAGGTGATCAAAACCTATGCAAGCTGCTTCCTTATACATTTATAGGCAAGGGATTATTTTACTTCTCAATTTAAATAATATTAGAATGAAGTAAATGACTTCAAGGCTGGTAGATGTTCCCCCTTCTTCCCCCACTTCATGCTATGTATCTTCATCAGAATTAGAATTAAGACTAATTTGAAAAACCTTGGTTATAATGGTACAAATCCATGCATTTTGGAATTAAATAGTCATCATATGCTTGCTTCAACTGGCTACTTTTTTTCTGTCACTGAATTATTTTAAGATCTTTTAATTTTGGTCCAGGGCAAGAAGCTGTGCATAAAAGTACATTCTGTACTGAATAAGATCTGATCTCTGTGCAGTGTGTCCTGACAGTCAGGAAACAATGATAGTGCCTTTTGGTATATAATGTATTGTGGTTCAGTTGCCACATATGTTGCAATAAAGCAGTTACGTACGGCCAGCAGTATTTTATTGGAAATCTCTGGTTTTATAAGCACCACTCAGAATCACATAATTTTGTATAAGGGGCAATAAGGGCATCATGGGTAAGGGGGGGGGTGTATTTGCGCAGTGGAAGTATTTTCTTGCCTCCTAATGACCTTTACATTGGCCACTATTCTTAAAATATAAAGACTGATTTTGTTTCATGTTGCTCTTAATCTATCAAAAATCAAATTTGGGGTGCTGGGCTCTAAAATAATCAGGGCCGGCTCTAGGTTTTTTGCCGCCCCAAGCAAAAATTTTTTTGGCTGCCCCCTGTCCCAGCCCTGGGCTCCTCGCCGGACCCCCCCTGCTGCCCCAGCCCTGGGCTCTTCCCCCCCACCAACACCCTCTGCTGCCCCAGCTCTGGGCTCCCTCATTCCCCCCCACCATTGCCCCCCCCCACACCTCCTGCCGCCCCAGCCCTGGGCTCTCTTCCCCCCCCCCCACCTGCACCCTCCTTCCGCCGCAGCCCTGGGTCACTGGTAACTCGCTCCCACGGCAGGTCATTCAGCAGGAATTTTAGATGTGCACACAGACAGGATTGGTTCCCATATGGTTACAGAACTGCAGTAAAGTGGAACAATTTTCAGCTTGTGTGACTGGAGGATATCTGGTTGCATATTATAAGACTGTCCTACATAAATGAAGAAAAGTTGAGGTGCCTTTATTATTCTTTTGTTCCTCTCTTTCTTTCTATGGGGAATTTGACAATGCAATATCACTGTCTTCCTTTTAAACAAACAAAAAAGGCAATGGCTGTTGAAAATAGCAATTCCAGTCCTAATAACCACTGGGAAGCATTTCTTGCTCAATTTTATCCTACTTTTTCTACAGCAAGTTACAGTGGATCAGTATATTTGATTTGGGAGAAATGAAGTAACAGCTGCCCAAACTGAGCTTGAGCACTCCTGAATTTTGAGGTGTTCAAATCTGGAAGGCAGGTGTTGGGGGGAGGAGGCTGTGGCTCTGCCGGGGAGCACGGCAGCATGTATGCAGCAGTGTGTCTGGCGCTGTGTGGAGCCAGACACGCTGGTCTGAGTGGCACGGTAAGGGGGCTGGGGGGTTGGATGGGGTGGAGGTTCGGGGGGAGGGGGCGGGCAGGGAGAAGGGGGGGTTAGATGGGTCAGGGGTTGGGGGGGGCAGTCAGGGGACAGGCAGTGGTTGGATAGGCATGGGAGTCCCGGGGGTTTGTCAGGGGACAGGTAGGGGGTGGGATCCTAAGGGGGAAGTTGGGGGGGTGTCTCAGGAGCGGGCAGTTGGGGACAAGGAGAAGGGAGGCTTAGATAGGGGGTGGGATCCTGGAGGGGCAGTTAGGGGCAGGGGTCCCGGGAGGGAGTGATCAGGGGACAGGGAGTAGGAAGGGTTGGATGGGTTGGGGTTTCTGTGGGGGCAGTCAGAGGGAGTGGATGGTGCAGGGTGGGGCTACCCTCCCTCCCCGTGGAGTGTCCTATTTTTTGAATGTTAAAATATGGTATCCCTACCTTCACAGTGCAGCTCTCCATTCACTGCAGCATGAGGTCTCAGCTACCTCACTCCCTCCCCCTCTTTCCTGTTGGTAGTGGCCAAGGGAATGCTGGGAAATGTAGTTCTTTCCCTGCTCCAGGGCTGGCTCTATAGGCAGGGAGCTAACCAAGGAACTACAGCTCCCAGGGCCCCCGTTGGTTCTCAGCTCCCATGCTGGATCCCTGCCGCCCCTGCAAATGGGCAGCCCCAAGCATATGCTTGGTTTGCTGGTGCTTAGAGCCACCCCTGAAAATAATAATAGGACTTGTATTCCTCAAAAGTGTTTTACAAACATGTATTAAAGTATGGGGTGTCACAATCATGGAAATGAGGTATACATTCCAAGGCACTCATGGCTTTTAACTGCAGGTTTATTTTCACAGGTCAGCATTTTGATTTTAGTAATTTACACTACAAATTATGGGATTACAATAGGTCTGTGTGGTACAGAGGTGTTGGACTATTATGCAAAAAGGAACATATAAATGTTATTGTGTCTACACACATAACTTTGTATTCTACATACAGGTTAAAAGGCAATAGAATATGAATTTAATTTCTTTTATACTATACTTTATTCTGAAAGGCCTACAAACACTAAATGACTGATGCCCCAATTCTGATTCTGAATCTGATCCAGGCAGTCCGACTGCTTACCTGTGTGGAGCCCCAAGTTTAATGGTGCAGCAGTTTGCCTCTCTTGGATCACAGTGCAGGATCGGGGCCTAAATCCTCTACTTATGTACTTCATTTATTTATCTTAGGAGTAAACATCTCATTTTTGGGGAAGGTGAGGCTCAAATACCGAGTTGCAGGCCAACTTGTGGGATCAGAGCCTTTGACTTTGGGTCAGGAAATATGTCCTTCTCTGTTTAGAAAGCATCTAACACACAGTAGGTGCTGCTGCAATCCAAATAATAGTCTCAGAAAATTCTCCTTGAAAAAAACACCATTAATAAAGTAAATTGGCCGTCCGATGATCACCTTGTCAAGCACGATAAAAGGCATTATTGCTGGAATTTCTCCTGTGTACTTTCCATTATCTAATTTCTCTAGTATGTACAAACTGAAAAGGTTTGATAACAGAAACCTTTTCCATTAAGGTGTTCTCAGCATGACACACTTCCATTCACATTTTCTAGTGACAGATTTGCTTCCCAGGTCCCTCCGGTACTTGGGAAAAACACAGTTAAAAACTAGAAGTAGTGGTGTATTAAAAAAACAACCCCCTCTCCCCCGAAATATAATTTAAGATTCTTGTAAAGTAAATATTTAAAAATTGTTTAAATATATCTTAACTACGATAAAAGTAATAAACATTCTTTACCATCTCAAGTAGGTTAGGACACACAAAATTCAATTTCCATTGGGGAAAGTGGCAAATTAGACATTTTCAAAACTCTTGTTGGGTAAATTCTATTCTTTAAAACTTTGGGGATAATCACTGATAGACTTTACCTTGAGATAGAATTTACCTACAACAATTCTGAAATTCACAGATTTCCCATTTGCTCCAGTGGTAAGATAGTGTAAATTGATGTACTTGGTGCAGATTTTCTTAGATAAAGAGTAGGTATTCAGCTATACTGGACAATAAGCCTGTGCCTTGGACTTCTCCAAATTATGGCACATAATCACGCAATTTTTTTTGTCAAGTTCACTACTGAACTGACTCAAATTTGCATTTAATGAGGAAAGATCTGATTTATAGGCTGATCCTGCCACTATTGAAGTTAAGGGGAGTTTGACTTCAGTGGGAGAAGGCTGAAATTGGAAATGGTGGTTTTTTAGGCCCAAATCCTTCCCAATTCTCTCTCCCATCACACAGATTGACCCTGACACAAGGGAACTCATGTAGTTCTGCTATGTGGAGGGATGTGGGTATGCCAGGAAACTGCATGGGGTCTGCACTCATTTTGCTCAGCGCAGCTACTCCTTAGTGCCTCTCAGTGCAATTGTGTGCAGTTGGTCTATGGTGGCAGTTTGGCTTGCACTAGATAATTTGCTGTTTCATGAATCCTCCAGAGATGGTGGGTGATGTGGTGTCAGGACCCTGGAAATCTTCATTCCTTAGGCTGTGATTGCATTCCTTTTGAAGTGACTGCAGAGCAACTTTGTTCTGGTTCCATGGCCGCGGTGGGAGGATTTCTCCCGTAGTCATAGAATGATAGAAATGCAGGGCTGGAAGGGACCACAGGAGGTCGTCTACTCTATTCTGCCATGCTGAGCAAGATGAAGTACACCTCAACCATCCCTGAAAGGTGGTTTGTTTAGCCTGTTCCTAAAAACTTTCAATGGTGGGAATTCCACAGCCTCCCGAGGTAAACTGTTCCAGAGCTTAATAGTTTTATAGTTAGACATTTTCTCTAGTATCTAACCTGAATCTCCCTTCCTGCAAAATATGCTGATTACTACTTATCCTACTTTAAGTGGACAGGGAGAACAATTGATTACCATTCCCTCTGTAACAGCCCTCAACATATTTGAAGACTGCTATCATGTCCCCCTTCAGCCTTCTCTTCTCTAGACTAAAGTGCCTAATTCTTTCAACCTTTCCTCATATGTCATGTTTTCCAAACTTTTTATCATTTCTGTTGCTCTCCTTTGAACTCTCTTTAATTTGTTCATATGTGTCTTACAGTGTGGTGCCCGAAACTGGACCCAGTACTCCAGCTGAGGCTTCACCAGTGATGAATAGAATGGAACAATTACCTCCCATGTCTTGTGGGCCAGGGGTTCTCAACCTTTTTCTTTCTGAACCCCCGCACCCCCCCAATGTTATAAAAACTACATGGTCCACCTGTGCCACAACAACTGGTTTTCTGCATATAAAAGACAGGGCCAGCATTAAGGGGCACCAACCATGGTAATTGCCTGGCGCCCCATGAGACCGAGGCCCCCATGAAATACATTGCTCAGGCTTCAGCTTCAGCCCTGGGTGACGTGACTCAGGGGCCTGGCTTCAGTCCCATGTGGTGGGGCTTTGGCTGTCTGCTCTGGGCCCCAGCGAATCTAATGCTGGCCCTGCTTGATGGACCCCCTGAAACCTACTCGTGGTTCCTCAGGGGGCCCCAGACCCCTGAGGTTGAGAACCATGGTTGTAGACAACACTTCTGCTAACATATCCCAGAATGACATTTGCCTTTTTTGCAGCAGCATCACGTTGTTGGCTCATATTCAATTTGTGATCTGCTATAACCTCCAGATCCTTTTCGGTAGTACTACTGCCTAGCTAGTTATTTCCAATTTTGTAGCTGTGCATTTGATTTTTTCCTTCCTAAATATAGTGCTTTGCATTTGTTTTTAGTGAATTTCAATGATTCCCAGCAGCCAGGTGAGTGAATTGGGCTAAGCACTGCGGGGAAGACTTGGATCATTTGTGCGGAACTTTTTCTAAACAACAACTGCCATCAAAACAAATGTGAAAGAAACAGCAAAGCAGAACTGTTTGCTTAGAACGTATTATAATATATGTTGACGTTAACAAGTTCCTATGCAGGAAGTGAAAAGAGGTTAAGTGCCCTTTTGTTTCTAGGAAACACCATTAAAAGTTGGTGATTATAAGGTTTGTTTATAGACAATCACAAGTATGTTTTAAGCCAATACAGCCAGCATTCTACACCATGTTTAACATTTTCATAAGGCCAGGCAGTTTGCAGGTTATGGGTATATATTAGAAGAATATAAAAATACTAGTAGAACTGCCTGCTTGAGAAATTGATCTTTGTGTAAATAAATTTAAAATTTAGATGTTATTGAGTTCTGCGAGTTTGTTCTTGTAACTCAGTGACGCATTAGGAATTCAATAAAAATTGTGTGTGTTTTTGATCTTCATATGGGTATACATCTCATGTGAGCAAGAGCATAGGTCAAATTCAAGGCCTCATTGGAAATGTAATAGCCTCTTAGTATGTTAATTGTGATTTACATTTTTGAAGTGACAGGTTTCAGAGTAGCAGCCGTGTTAGTCTGTATCTGCAAAAAGAACAGGAGTACTTGTAGCACCTTAGAGACTAACAAATTTATTAGAGCATAATGGACTACAGCCCACGAAAGCTTATGCTCTAATATTTTTGAAGTGCTATACAAACAAACATTAACCAATTAATGCTAATAATTGGAAGGCTTGGTTAGTAAGCATCATTTATTAGGGGAAATTGCCATTCAAATGATCTACTGTATTTATATTATTATTTGTCTCTATGGCATCAACATTATGTTGGACACTTTACGTGTGGATATGAAGAGCAGATCCCTGTCCTGAAGAGCCTATGATCTAAATAGCATATAATTAAAGCATGAGGGAATGTGTGTGCTAGGACCATGTTTTTAGTGAATTTTATTTATTGTGTGTGCTGTATACATGTTATGAACTTCACTTCCTAATAAATGAAGAGTTGTACAAGTCTGACCATTTGCACAACCATAATCCCCAAATTAGGTACTAAATTATGCCTCCCCTTGCATAAATGCACTGGAATAGGGAGAGGGCATAGGGAGCCCTGCCTTTCCCATCCCTCTGTGCACTCATGCAGAACGAGAGGGGGTTGGTGTATATCTCTTGGAATTATATCTATTGTGTGACCATAATTAGATGCATGTTTTGTTTTATTGAGATGCTACTACGATTTATGTGAGGGTCAGCGTTCATGTTGTAAAAGAGGTTGTGTGGGTTTAAGTCTGATGGTCTGTGAACTCCTTTATGAACATGGACAATTTGAGATTAATAGATTCCCTAGACAATAAAAGAGAAACATTGTGGAGATTCTGCTAGCTGGCATGTTGCAGCTCAAAAGCAGATGTGACATGCCTTTCATTTCATTGTCATGCATGACACCAAATGATGCAGTTCTTGCTGACTTGTTTATAAATATAACATGTTGGTGGCAATAACTATGGTTTGATGAGAGATCCAAGATAGCAGGTAATGGGCTTCATCCTTTCTGAAATATGACACTTTTGGAAAACAGTGTATTTGATAATTCCTCAAGAAACAACTTTCGTAACCCTCTTTAGTCTGCACAAACATGAGTGTGCTCCAGATGTTAATCTCAGTTTGGGTCAGATTCAGGGCTGGCTGCAAAATAACTAAAGAACCTTATCTGTGTTTGGCAGTCAGAACAAGGCACCTTGAAACCAGCTTCCTCCTCCTCCCCACCCCCTCAACAAAACAAAACAAGATCTTCTATCGGAGTGTAGCTATTGACTAAATATTGACTTCATTTGACTACTGTTTGGGAAGGGTTAGCAGGCGATGCCCGACCTGTTAATCCAGACGATTTCAAAACGAGTACGATATAGGGGGAGATCTACAAAGCTTATGCTGTGAAAGACTGGCCTTGGTTTGATGTTTGCGCTCAATGTGCTTGCAAAGGATTTTGCCTTTTTGTCAAAATTGTGTGAAAATCAAAACAGCAGCATGCCCAGTTTTGCTTGTGTGCATATGAAAAGATGGGCTGTATGAGACTAGTATAAATAAACGGTTTGCTAAAGAAGTTTTGTGTTCATGGTGGAAACTCTGTAAGTAAATTTTGCAGTATGTAAAACGGGAAACATTCCAATTATATCTGACTCATAGAAGGTTATGCAGATGCGTGAACAGGCTGTGCAGCACATAATCATATTATTACTGGAAAGGGTTCAACTTTAACAACACAGCCACATCCGAGTTGAGCGCGCCTCCTTTTAGGACAGGCTTTCTTTTCTGTTTTGGTGAGTTGAGGAAGAGGATTTGTAAGTATGTTTGTCCGCCTGGGCTTTCTAAAGGCTTGGTTGCTTCCAGGTTGATTTTTTTCTAATTTTTTAAAAAAATGTTATTTTTAGGGAATGGTCTCTGTGGATGCATCAGAGAAGGAAATCAAAATATAATACTAGAAACCAGTGTTACCTCGACTATATTAAAATAATAATAATTGAAATTGATCATCTAAAATGCATTTGTTAAATTACTCTAAGCAGTTGCTTGTCACTTTAGATGCTTTTTTAGACAGCCAATGACAGACTGAAGCCTGTGGGGTTCTTAAATGAAGAAGTTAAAAAAAAAATACCCAAAAACTGGACACTTGATTTTTGGTGTTAAATACCAGAGTAGGTGCAACTACATCCCTGGATCAAATTTACAATTTCTTTCTCTGCCTCTGTTGTTAATATTGACAGTAAGTGAAGTATTAAAACTGGTTGATTATATCATCTTGGTGGCTGGACTCAGAAATGTTCACTCACCTGTTTAGTTTACTGTGTACAGTAAAGAAAAAAAAACAGCATATTAACTAGAAACAACCCCTCCTCTAGTAATATACATTTATTTCTTTTCCCTGTGAAGTAAGAAAATGGAGAAGAACTGCACATTTGATAAAGTTAGTCTCTTAATGTCCTCATTCTGGAAGATATTCAGACACCATGGTGACTGGCGTGCTATAAGAACCTGAATAGTATCAGTGCCCTGTGATTCAGTGTGTGATAATTACTCTGGTTTATTCTGTTTGTAGATGCTGTAACAATGAAGCTGAGCTGCACTGAAGTACCTCTTTATGTAAGTTCTACAACATTAGGCTTTTGCCCTAAGAGGCTCTTTCTTTTGGATAACAGCTTATTCAAGTGAATGAATAAAACAGAAAGCTGTTCTCTGGCTGACTGAGGCTTTAGGCCACTGAATGTTACTGTCTAATTCAGGCGTTTCTGGGGATAGTGCTCTTTAAATATTATGGCTCACATTGTTGAAGTCAGTTTAAAATTATTTTTCCTTCATGGTCATTATTTTAGATTTTCTTAATTTTGGTACTTAGAAACATAGATAATATTTAGGGAGGGAAAACAGTTACTTCATAGTTTAAAGTTGCAACTGTGTTTCTGCTATAAACCCAAATTTGTCATTGTCCCCCCTTTTCCTTCCTCATCATATACAAAAAACTCCTCTCGGCCTCAAAATTTGTAGTCTATATTTGGGGCTAAGGTACACTTTTTCAACAAAATGTGGAGTGATTGGACAAGAAGTTTTTGCATGACTAAAAACAGAGGCACTCACCAGCGTTCAAAAAGCCACTGAACTTTGAAGCAAAATAGGACATACAATGAATAAAATTTAGTTTACTGGACTCCCTAGCTGTGATCGCAATTTGTCCCGATATTTCGCTCCGCCGGCAGCACTCGGCTTTTTTTTTTTGCTCTGCCGGTGGACTCCCCCCTCCCCCAGTATCCCAATATTTTGTTCCTCTCATCTGGCCACCCTACTGTGATCTGGTGTCCAGGATGAAAAGTTAGAGGATTAAACTTTTAATTACAAAAGTTATTGATGTTCAGACTTGTAATGGTGCTATCTGCTACAGCGAACTTAGTATTTGGTCATCAAAGGCCTGCTGGAATTCTGATCTTTCATTAAAAAGAAGAACAGGAGTACTTGTGGCACCTTAGAGACTAACAAATTTATTAGAGCATAAGCTTTCGTGGACTACAGCCCACTTCTTCTTAAGCTTATGCTCTAATACATTTGTTAGTCTCTAAGGTGCCACAAGTACTCCTGTTCTTCTTTTTGCGGATACAGACTAACACGGCTGTTACTCTGAAACCTGATCTTTCATTAACAATAACAAAGTCTCTTTTCCTTGCAAATGTAGACTTCAAAATGTTGTAACCTGTTGAGAGCCTTATTGATGGAAGAAAGAGAAAATGGCTGCAAAAAGGCTTGCAGAGGGAATGATGAGCCTTCTAAAGCTCTCCGGGGGTTCTCCCTTCCTGCAGACCTCAGAAAGTTCACAAGAAAGGGGGTATCCTTCTGATCCTCTTCTTTTCCAAGCCCCCTGCTCAGTTTAAGGGGCTGTAGAGAGCAGGGTTTGGGGTGGTGGTTAGAGGCCAGGCATTCCCTCTTTCCCGTGGAGCTACTGAGGTTTACAGGTGAGGAGAACCAGTAGTGAGCCTTAGGAGGGCTTATCAGCCCCCGTTCAGGCCTTAAGAGGCTTGCTGGGTTAATCCCCCAAACTTTAGAATCAGTGAGCGCCCATCACTATATTTGAGCTTTGGGAGGCTCATTGAAGGTCATCCTCAACCTCACATAAACCTTAGTGGATTTCTTAGTCCCAGATAAGCCTATTTTGACTATTTGGGCAGGGATGGTGTCCCTAGCCTCTGTTTGCCAGAAGCTGGGAATGGGCGACAGGGGATGGCTCACTTGATGATTACTTGTTCTTTTCATTCCCTCTGGGGCACCTGGCATTGGTCACTGTCAGAAGACAGGATACTGGGCTAGATGGATCTTGGTCTGACCCAGTATGGCCATTCTTATGTTCTTATTGGAGGCTTCATGAGCATAATTTGGTTTGCAGTTGGACAGCTGCAGGGCTGGATTAAGACCTTTAGAGGCCCTAAGCACTGAAAAGATTATGGTGCCCCCCAATATGTAATTCAAAATAAAAACAATACTATACCGTAAAATAAAATTTTATTTTTTGAAATGACACAAAACTTACAGGTATGCTGAAATTAAAATAGCTTCTTTCTAGATTTTCTGATTGCAAAATTCTGGATACGGTCATCGAAGCTGACTCGACGAAGCATGTCCGCTTCCATACACAATAGGGAAAGTGCATCAAGTCTGTCCTGACACATTGTTGTTCTCTGAGGGTTTTTTATTCCTTTCAGCTGAGAAAAGGAGTAGTTAGTAATCATCAATGTTAGAAAAATACAGTGCGATCTCTACATTTGGAAATACACATTGTATTCCGTCTTTCAATATTGTGTCATGAAGATCAATGTGACTGAATTTCATTTTTCCTGTTTCATTAAACTTTGCGCGTATATAACAGTGGAACTGCCGTACTTCTCCACAGAGATTCATGTTCAAGTCAACAGGGTATGAGTCAACTAGCTTTTGGTAACCTTGTGAATATTGTTCATCAAATAAGTCCATATCATTTAGAAAAGAAAATCTACTTGATACTTTTTTGTACACTTCACCTCTCCTCTTCATATGAGCTTCAAGTGTATCAATTATAGCATAAAGAACAGGAGTACTTGTGGCACCTTAGAGACTAACAAATTTATTTCAGCATAAGCTTTTGTGGGCTACAGCTTACTTCTTCGGATGCATAGAATGGAACACACAGACAGAAGGTATTTATACATGCAGAGAACATGAAAAGGTGGAAGTACGCATACCAACTATAAGAGGCCAATCAACTGAGATGAGCTATCAGCAGCAGAAGGAAAAAAAAAACCTTTGAAGTGATAATCGAGATGACCCATAGAAGGTGCGAGGAGAACTTAACATGGGGAAAAAGATTCAATTAGTGTAATGACCCAACCATTCCCAATCTCTGTTTAAACCTAAGTTAATTGTATCTAATTTGCATATTAATTTGAGTTCAGCAGTCTCTCTTTGGAGTCTGTTTTTGAAGTTTTTTTGTTGCTAAATTGCCACCTTCATGTCTGTCACTGAGTGGTTAGAGAGGTTGAAGTGTTCTCTCACTGGTTTTTGAATGTTATGATTCCTGATGTCAGATTTGTGTCCATTTATTCTTTTGCGTAGAGACTGTCCGGTTTGGCCAATGTACATGGTAGAGGGGCATTGCTGGTACATGATGGCATATATCACGTTGGTAGATGTGCAGGTGAACGAGCCCCTGATGGTGTGGCTGATGTGGTTAGGTCCTATGCTGGTGTCACTTGAATAGATATGCAGACAGAGCTGGCATCGGACTTTGTTGCAAGGATAGGTTCCTGGGTTAGAGTTTATGTTGTATGGTGTGCGGTTGCTGGTGAGTATTTGCTTCAGGTTGGGAGGCTGTTTGTAAGCGAGGACTGGTCTATCTCCCAAGATCTGTGAGAGTGAGAGATCATCTTTCAGGATAGGTTGTAGAACTTTGATGATGCACTGGAGAGGTTTTAATTGGGGGCTGAAAATGACGGCTAGTGGCATTCTGTTATTTTCTTTGTTGGGCCTGTCCTGTAGTAGGTGGCTTCTGGGTACTCTTCTGGCTCTGTCAATCTGTTTTTTTCACTTCAGCAAGTGGGTATTGTAGTTTTAAGAATGCTTGATAGAGACCTTGTAGGTGTTTATCTCTGTCTGAGGGATTGGAGCAAATGCGGTTGTATCTTAGAGCTTGGCTGTAGACAATGGATCGTGTGGTGTGTCCTGGATGGAAGCTGTCTGTCTGTGTGTTCCATTCCATGTATCCGAAGAAGTGGGCTGTAGCCCACAAAAGCTTATGCTGAAATAAATTTGTTAGTCTCTAAGGTGCCACAAGTACTTCTGTTCTTTTTGCGGATTCAGACTAACACGGCTGCTAGTTTGAAACCTGTAATTATAGCATAGTAAGTAGATACGTGAAATGCTGTTTCTGCTGCACTGCTATCATGTGCTTGTTTTTTCCTGATTCGCCTGTGGGACTGGGCTTCTTTGTCGTTAATATCAGGCAAGATATCTTTTGATATGTCTTCAGATCTTTTGAAATCATTCCTCAAAGTGTGTAAGTGGTCTGCTAATGATTGACAGAGGTCTGCACATGTTTTCAAATCCAATTCTTTTTCTTGGAGAGCTTGACTTGTGTGGTAAAAGTGTTGTAAAATTTCATTCCATATGGTCAACATGAATACAAACTCTAGTTCTTGCATCTTGTTTGCAATGTTTTCTGCCTCTCGTATAGTTTCTCCCTTTTGTGATTGGTCTTCAGCTATACTTTCTAATGCATCCACAATCTTTGAGTAGGATTCCAGAATTGCACTTGTTGCCACTGCATGTGCCTCCCAGCGAGTATTAGAAAGAGATTTCAACACACGATCATTGCCCAAATATGTTTTAAGAACTGCCCATCGGTGTGTTGAGGCAGAGAAAAATGTATAAAGTAACTGTACTGTTGAGAAAAACCTTACTGCCACCAGACAACAATCAACAGCACTACGGCCAACAAGATTGAGAGAGTGTGCAGCACATGGTATGAATATGGCATATTTGTTCTGTTCTAAAAGCTGCTTCTGCATTCCTTGATAACGCCCTGACATGTTGACAGCGTTGTCATAAGATTGACCTCTGCACTTTGAGAAATCTATTTTGCAAACTTGGCACAGATAATGCAGTACTTGATTTGCCATTTCTTCACCAGTGTGGCTTTTTAAGTTGAGCAATGTTATAAATAGTTCAACTGGCTTTCCATCTGTGGGAGACACATATCTTAGTACAATACTCAATTGATCAATATGTGAAAGATCAGGTGTAGAGTCGACAGATAAACTGAAGTACCCAGCAGTACTTATTTCATCCACAATAGCTGAACAAATTTTGTCACTCATTAGACCAATGAGTTCATCACATATTGTCTTGGATAAGTATGATGGGTTACCTTTGCCAGCATTCCCATATTTTGAGATATGGCCTGCTAAAAATGGGTCAAACTGAGCCACAAGCTCCAACAATCCCATAGTTTTTTGTTTCTTTTCTTCTGCCAGTTTGTTTCTGTGCTCCACTCAGTTGGTTATGTTTCATCCTGCCCCTTATCTCAGTTATCTGAACTTAAAAAAAAAAAAAATTACACGACGTATACTATTTTTATGTATATATATAATATATATAAGAAAGGAAAAAAACTAATCAAATACGTATAACTCAGAAGAATATATCAATAATAAAACATAAATTTATTGCAATACATGTCAGGATCTGATTTCCTCACATTATTTCAATCTACATTAGTAGGACGCCCCCCTGGTTTAGGTGGGGATAAGTAAGAAAAAGAGAACAGAAAAAACGGGGAAAAGTGTGTAGTGGAGTGTAAGAAAGTCTAACAAAGTTCTGATTTTTCCCATGATGACTATATCGATGCTTTTTTTGAAATATCAAATATCAAATTTAAAAAAAAAAATCTTTTTTTTTTGGTGCCCCCTGCTTTGCTGGTGCCCTAAGCATGTGCTTAGTTTGCCTATTGGGTAATCTAGCCCTGCACAACTGCCATCTATTCCTCTGAGGCTTGCTGGGGTGGTGGTTGTGGTTTGGGAGGGCACTAATGATCCCCTCCAGGGCTGGGATATGGTGAGTTTTGAACTTCCTAGGATTAGTGGAGGGAACTCCTGGAGCAGCTGGTGTCCTGATGCGTTTTGTAAGTCTCTCAGAAGCTGGAGTTCAAGACATCCCTGAATAGCCTATTAAGACTGGCATAGAGGGGTTGGGAGATGCAAATCTTCTAGGGCTCATGGGAGACTCTACAAGCCTCCTTGGGTCAACGGGAGAGAGAGATGGTTCCTATAAACTGTAGATCTTGGGGACTCCCTGACAAACCTAATGAGGCTCAACAGGAGGTTGATGCAGTTACTCAGGTGGAGTCTATTTCTGTGTACCTCCCCTAAGGTTTACAGGCAACAGGGTTCTTTCCTAAGGATCTTGCCAGTCATGATATTTTCCCCTGCCTGGGTAATTTTCAATTTAGATCTGAAAACAACTGAGAAGTCTGTTCTATCCTCTATGAAGGAGGCCTTGAGTAAGGGCATTTTCTTTTAGCCAGGTCCAATTAGTGTACACATGCATCTTGGAAGTTCCTTCTATTAGAGTAACTCCTGCCTTATTTGCATGGCTTTCATGGAAAACACAATCTAGTCAGTATTTAAATTAGATGTGAAAGTGGTTCTTTTGTCCATTTTCACTAAGCAGTTTTCTGGCTTTTTGGGTTTGTTTGAAATACCCTGAATTTTGGTCTCTAAAGAAGACTCTGAAGAAGTGCCTGAGGTGAGTTTTTGCATTAATTAGAAAAATGATGGAATTAATTGAGTTTGTCTGTTTTGACGGAGGTGGTGGTGGTGGGGGCACAGAATGAAAAATGATGATGCTTATATACTGAGCACATGTAACTTCACAAAATTCAGTGTTACATTGTAAGGTATTATGCCCAATAGGAGTAGAATGATTTTTAGCTCATATGTCTTCTCCACTCAGTCTGATGGAGAATCTCACAATGAAAACTGGCAGAAAAGGAAAAATGCACTGGTTGTAGTTAAAGACTGACTTATCTACTTCGTATTAGTAGAGCCCTACAAATATGTGGCTAGCCATGGACCATTTTTGCGGTTGGTGGATTGGATGCAGCTACAACCATGCAGGGCTCTATTTGTTAGTGGCACCTGGCCCGCGGCATACGGCTTGGGCAGCCCAGGCGGTGCAGCATGCTTGGGGCTGGCAGCCAGTGGCTGGGACTGGGCAGCAGGTTAGTCGGGGCTGTCCAGCACCCCACTCATCATGCCACTTCCTGTCCAGCAGCTTGAGCCCCTTGGGCAGAACCAGTGTCCCCACCATGGCCCTGCCCGGCAGCACTGGCTGAGCTCCCGGTCCTGGGCCCGGCCTGCCGGCTCTGGGCAGCAGGGCCCATCCCAGCCAACGGGGATTGGAGCGGGTGGGTCCCTGGCACCCCACCCCTCCACCCCACTGTGATGCAACACGCACTGCTGCTGCTGTGTGTCGTCGTTCACAATCCCCTGGGAGCAGCACGCAATGCAATGCCCTTTCCCTCCTGTCTCCTCCTCCGTGCTGCCCCTTCTCCTCGAGACCCTGCCCCCATGCTACCCCTTACCCCCAGCCCCCACCCTCACACTGCCTCTTCCCTACAAGACCCTGTCCCCCCCCACTCACTTCCTTTCTCCCCTACCCCCCATCGCTAGACCTTGTGAGACAGCTTGCTGCTGCAGGTGTGGATGCAGATACAGGGAAAAGACAGCTAGTGGATTGTGGGTTGATCCTGGTGGATGCGGATCCACATTTTTGTATCTACGCCAGGTGGTACATAGGGCTAAAATTGACCCTTGGGGTGTTTGCTTTTCAAACTCTTTCTCAATATTTTTAGCATCTGTGTTTACTGGTATTCACTGGACTATACTGCCTCCATAATTTGAGAATATCTGAAGTAAATATAAGACAGCCTTAGGGATGTATACAAAATGTATTCTAATAATGAATAATAATAATGATGATAACAGAATAATCATAGGGTACGTCTAGTATTATGTTATCCTGCTGTAATTCTAATAATCATGAAGATCCGGTAGGAGGTGAATTTTTAACCACCTGTGTGCAAGCTACCATTAAAAGCCTTCAAGAGGCTTATTGGGATGGGTATGTGTAATGTAGTGTTTAGAATAGTCACTCAACACCTAAAATTCTTTGCAAGTCTAAGATCTTACCAGCATAGTATAGTCTAATCTAGTCAAATGAATAATGACTTCTGTTTATTTTTTGTTATTGAAAAGGAAATATATTCAGAAAAGCCAGTCATTGTTGGGTTATCTGATTTTATGTGAAGTATAATCAAATACATATGGTCCATGTTATTCCTCGATTTGGAAAATGCATTATTTTGATGCATTTTCAATATACATAATTTCAGTTACAGCAACAGGATCACAATCTAGTTACCACACCTATAAACGTCATGGTTTCAAAAATAAATTATAATGAAAGAGAAAATTAGAGGTTTCAAGCACATGTTTTTCAGCTAATTGAAGGACCTGTTTCCAGCTTCTAGAAAGTAAAGTATTATTGTCCACATTACAGAATTTTCCCTTGTAACCCACACAAATGTTCAGGGTTACTCAAACCACTAACACCTGATCAATAAAATAACATCATGTGATTCTGTGTAGCCCATATGTCCAATAATTATGATAAATCATTTGAGTCAATGTAGTTTTAGTTCAGGTAACTTTAACTTATAATAGTATCTTTGTTGCCTTCTCTTAAAATTTATTATTTTAATTTTTAATTTGAACAGACTAAAATGACAGAGAGAAAACAAGCATTTGATGAAACACTTGCAAGATGTTAAAAGTAGGGCTGTCAAGTGATTAAAAAAATTAATTGCGATTAATCGCACTGTTAAACAATAATAGAATACCATTTATTTAAATATTTTGCATGTTTTCTACATTTTCAAATATATTGATTTCAATTACAACATAGAATATAAAGTGTACAGTGCTCACTTTATATTAATTTTTGATTACAAGTATTTGCACTGTGAAAAAACAAAATAAATAGTATTTTTCAATTCACCTAATAAATAGATTGCACTACAGTATTTGTATCATGAAAGTTGAACTTACAAATGTAGAATTATGTACAAAAAACCCCTGCATTCAAAAATGAAACAATGTAAAATTTTAGAGCCTGTAAGTTCACTCAGTCCTACTTCTTGTTCAGTCACTCAGACAAATAAGTTTGTTTATATTTGCAGGAGATAATGCTGCCTGCTTCTTGTTTACAGTGTCACCTGAAAGTGAGAACAGGTGTTCACATGGCACTGTTGTAGCCGGCATCGCAAGCTATTTACATGCCAGATGCACTAAAGATTCATATGTCCCTTCATGCATCAACCACCATTCCAGGGGACATGGGTCCATGCTGATGATTAGTTCTGCTTGAAAACCATCCAAAGTCAGATGCCATCAGCAGAAGGTTGATTTGCCTTTTTGGTGGTTTGTGTTCTGTAGTGTCCGCATCGGAGTGTTGCTGTTTTAAGACTTCTGAAAGCATGCTCCACAACTCGTCCCTCTCAGATTTTGGAAGGCACTTCAGATTCTTAAACCTTGGGTCGAGTGCTGAGGCTAACTTTAGAAATCTCACATTGGTACCTTCTTTGCGTTTTGTCAGATCTGCAGTGAAAGTGTTCTTAAAATGAACATCATATGCTGGGTCATTATCAGAGACTGCTATAACAGTGAAATATTTTTAGCAGGTAGTGTCCTGCTGACTTCTCTGCCACTGGGAAAGGCTTTCGCAGTGGGGAAAATCTCCATTAGCTCCCTGTGGTGGGGAAGGGCTCTAGCAGCAGGAAGCTGCTGGAGCCTTTGCCTGACACTAAAAGGCTCTAGCAGCAGGGAAGATTCTGGCAGGCAGAGGCAGGGGGAAAGGCTCTGGCAGCTGCTGGAGCCCTTTTCCCACTGCCAGAGCCTTTCACTGCTGCGCGTAGCTACGTACCACAGTGTGGATGCAGTCTGCCTTTCATTGCTGCATGTAGTTACATGTACCCTAGACGCCACCACCACTGTACACAAGGCCTACGGCATCATCGACTCACAAAGCTGCAGATATTTCCTTGTAGAACATAACAGTGCCCCAGTTGGTATCATCTTCAAGCAGATTCACCTTCTGTGCTGTGAAATCTGCTTCTGCGAGGCTGTTCTCCAGAAGGAGCCATGTTGCTACAGGGGAGAAGAGGCCAGGAGAGCAATATGGAGACACTAGGTCTTTATTTAGCTGTCTTGATATCCATAAGATTCCACTACAACCCATAAGCATTGGGTAGGTCTCTCTTCCAACTTGTTTGGTAGTGCATTGATCCTGTCCCTCCCAAAGGAATATTGGGACACTAACAGTTTTTTAAATTCATGATGTTTCCTTGGTGCTTTTGTGGGGTTTTGCCACACAGGAGACAGTTTGCTCCTGCAGTAAGTCATTACTGCTTTGTACTCCTATAGAGCCAATACAGCATTGTTTAAATGACCTGTTCTCACACATCATTAACAGAATTGTTAAAAGGACAGTGTCAACATGAAATCTTGTCTTAAAAAAAATTGAGTTAGCAGAAGCTTCAGGTACTACATCTGCCCCTTAGTTTCCCTGCCAATTTTTATGATTTTACTATCAAACGCTCCTATTTAAAAAAAAAAAAATCCCATTCACTTCTGCTGTATTAAAGACCCATGTAAGCAGCGGAGGAAATTGGCTAACAGGCTATGCCAGGCAACAGTGAAACTGACCAAAAATTTTCTCACAAACTTTCCTGCTGGGAAATGTGGCCTTGTTTTTATAAAAAAAAAAAAAAAAAAAAAAAGAGAGAGAAAATGTAGATTTAAAAAGCAAAAAAGATTTATCACTTGGATAATTGAAAATGAAAAATTTCATTTTGATTTTACAATTTAAAAATAAATGCATTCATTTTATTTTGACTACAAAGTCATTTTGTTTTGGATTTTTGGAAACAAAAAAATGTTTCCCTTTTTTGATTTTGGGGGCTTTTGCTCACTTTTTTTTATTCCTGCTCCTTTAGCTGTTAAAAGAAATTGTGGAAAAGCCCACTTTTCACACTTTTTACTCTGTTCCAGATGGTAAAAGTTAGAAAATGAAGCAAAATATTTCATTTTGTTTCAAAAGTCAGAAACAAAATGATGGTTTTTGTTTTGAAATATAATTTTAAATCAAAACAAAATGAAAATTTCCACAGAAACCCCCAAAATGTTCAGTAGAAAACTTTAAAAGTAGGTTTTTCCAATGAGATTTCTGTTGGGGAAAATGTGGGTTTTCAGACCAGCTATAGATGTCTGTTCCTTGGCTTGTCCTGTTTTTTTTGTTTGGGTCAGTGCTTTGTTCTTGGTAAGGTTCTTTGAGGTGTCCTACGTTTCATTCTTAGGTACTTATGTGGGCCCCATTACCATAAAATCCAAGTGCTGAATAATCTTATTTATGGTCGCATCAACCCATGAGATGTGCTGTTGTTCCCATTTTACAAATGGGGGCTAAGGGACAGAGAATTGAAGTGACTTGCCTAAGGTTATGCAGGAAGTCTGTGGGTAGAACAGGTGCTTGAATCCAGGTTTCACAAATCCTAGGATAGTACCCTAACCCCCAGATCCTCCTTCCTTTCTAATGTGTTTAGCTATCAAGGCTCTGTCTACACCATCATTTTTCTTCAGATTTCCCACTGTTGCCACCAGTGTAGCTTAGTTTAGTAGTAGCAATGGTGGAAGAACTAGTGCAGACCAGCAGCTGGAGTTTTAACTAGTGTGCCATCTAAAACTTGCTCAGAGCATATATAGACAATAGTATGGTTAAAATGCTGCCAGCCATTGGCAGTCTGTCTGATGGAGCTTTCCTGCTAGTGCAAGGGATGGGAAATTAGAAACAAAATGCTAGTGTACCAAGACCTGTGTTGGCTGTTTTTCTCAGAAGTCAACATACATATAGCCTATCCCTATAAAGGCATCTCTATATTATAACTTACTTCAGTTAATTGTACCTTATGGTACAATCTTCATTTCGTTCTGCAACTGTACAAGCATTTCAAAATTCTTTTGATCCTCTGATAACTTTTCAGAGGACGTTTCCTCTCTCTAGGGGTGCTTGAGCAAATACCTGGGCTAGTTAGGTTCATTAACTTCTAAATTATTTTCTTCTTTCAGGATATTTCTTTCCAGTACGGTGGGTGGGAATAGTTCCTTAAGACCCAAATTGAAACCCATTACAGGTATTTGTGAACAGGTACCTTTATAGTACATCGTATCTGAATAAGAACATACACAAAATTATGCCTGATTTTAAAAAAGTTAGTTGTCAGATCTTTTCCTAAAGATACAAGGAATGAAAAATGAAATAATGGAAAAGCTACATCAGGGCTCTGCCACAGGCCACCTGGGGTAGAGAGTGAAAACAACAAATTCCTTGACTGACTTTCAAGGTTTTTGAAAGCACAGGCTGCCATACTCGTGGGCAATTTTTAACTACCCAGATATCTAGTGGGTAAGAAACACAGCAAAACATGCATCAACCAAGAGAATCCTTGCTTATGAAAAGGATTGTTTTGTGATCCAAAAACCACAGCATCATACCAGGGAGAAGTGATAATGAATCTACTCTTTGAGAGGGAGAAATTGATTGAAAAAGAGAGAGTAGGGAATTTTGGTACTAGCGACCTTGAACTAATTTGATTTGTGTCACAGTAGCATCTAGATGCCCCAATCAGGGATCAGGACCCCATTATGGTAGGCACTTTATGCACATACAGTGAAAAGATTTCTCCCCTCCCCCCCAAATCTTACAATCAAACTACAGTATAATAGGGAATAGATGTTAGATTTCAGGAAAGACTTCAATGGGAATTTTGTCTGAGCGAAGACTGAATGAAAAAGTGTGTGAGGACTCCAGGAGATTACCCTTTGGGCTGGATAACCAACTCCTTCAGGAAAATCACAGGGAAGAAGGAGGAAATGTCCATGAGAAGGAAAAAAAAAAAGATGGATATGATATAATTCCACACTTGCCATTTACAGTGAAAAATTGAGTAGGCAGCTTCCATTATACTTAGACCTGTTTGGGTAAATTAAGTGCTGTTGTACATGTGAATAAATTAAACGTGAAAACATTTAGACACTTGTTTTCATATTAGACGTTAAATGGTTTTGGATTAGTAAGAGGAGCCCCCTTAGAAGGAACAGAGCCCATAGGACGGGATGGTGAGCATAGGCATGTCACCTCGGAGTGTCACCTCAGAGTCACAGTTCCACCCAGATCTGCCGTATTGTACTGGGGAGGGTAACTTGTGAGATCACTTTATGGGGTGCAGCACACTTCCTCCCACATGTTCACCCTATTCTGTTGGCTAGCACTTGAGGGGACAGAGCCATAACTTTGCCTACTCCCTGCCACCTTCCTCCTGGGAGACTGAGGAAGGCTCCTCGCTCCTTTCTGCTTCTGTGCTCAGCTATGTTAGGGCTAGATACAATTCTAGGCAATAGTTTGGATATTCAACCAGCCCAAAGTAACTGTCATATTTAACGGTGATTTCAAGCTGTACGAATGAAAACACTATTTAAAAAGTGATGATCTTTTATAATGTATGTTAATCTCCCATTTACATTGACTGATCCATAAAGCCCCACTTGTGGGGCTTGATCCAGCTCTGATTGAAGCCAGTGAGTGTTACTATTGAGCTGGGTTGGGCCCTTAGTGGGTAGATGCTTTGGTGTGAACACAAAAGTGCACGCACGGTTATTGGCCTACATTTATATGCAAAGTCACTGCCAAAATAAAACATGCTGAAGAAATATATTTAGAATAATGGGATCTATTTTAAAAGAGAAGGAATTGGAGCTGACAAACCATGTCCCTCATCACCCTGACCACTTTGCTTGTATGGTGTATCCCTCTCCCCTCCCTTTTATTTGATATTTGGTCTTTAGATTGTAATCTCTGCAGGGCAGGAATTGTGTCTTCCTATGTGTTTGTACAGTGTCTAGCATATAGGGACCCTAATTGTTACTGGGGATGCTTTAAAACTATCACATTATATAATAATAAATAATCAAGGTTATCCATTTATAATGAAGTAAACTGAAGGCGGTAATCTATCTAATAAGTCTTCTTCATTGCTTCAGCTAATAGTAAAAATCAGATGGCGTGTTTCTCTTCATGGCCCTTTTGCAAATAAAAAAAAAAATTGGTCTCTGATGGTCGGCAGTAAACCAGGTGAAAAATAGGGAGGTAGAGAATTTTCAAAATTCCTCTCCATTTTGTATTAAATATCATATTGATGGACATTTTCTGACTGGCTGTTGTCAACAGCTCATTCATAAGGTTCTTGAGGTAGCTCTTTTGTTTCTTACATATGTTTCTATAAATTTTGTATTATTTAGTATAGATGGTGTGTTTTAGCCTTTATTGGTGTTGCGAGAAAGGAAAGGAGAAATCTTGAGTAATACTTCTAATAATGAACAAGATTTTCCCCAAACTGTGTGCTGAATGGTGTAATGTTTAAAACCTGGTTTATCACAGACAGAAAAATTGGGCTAGTTCCTCAAAGGCCTCCAGGTAAGCGCCATCTCCAGCCAGCAGCTCCACTGGAGTTAGCTCCACCTGACTGCCCTCTTCTCCAGCTATATTGATTACATCACCAAGTGGGAGAATCTGAAAACTCCCTGCTCCCTTCCCCTCAGACTAGCTGCCATTTATACTGTTAGAAATGTGATTAGTGTTGTTTTATGCTGGGTTTTTAAAAAAGAGATTACAGGGAGAAGCTGGTCATTGAATATTACGGAACGATTTAATGGGCGCATTTGTCTGTTTTATTCTTTAATAATTGTGTTAATGTTTGTGATTGCTGTTTCTTCCCTGAGGCTGGCCCATTAGCCTGTATTTTGAGTTTGTATAATGCTGACTTAAAAGGTCTTCTGAAGAGGTCAGGCAGCCTAAACAAGTCTATAAGACACAGAGATCACTTGGCATGAGTCTTACATTTGGAGAAGTGGCTTCTGTGGGTTGGTGATTTTTAACCAAAAAATTGTTGGTGATTGTTATACGTCATATGTTCTGTTGTTCAGAACATGAAAGACATTTGTTTCTACCTTCTTGTAAAAATATCATTTTATGTTTTCTGAGCAACCATTTCCATTAAAGACTATTCCACACAGTGACGCCAATTCAAATATTACGTGGGGGGGGGGCGGGCAAATTCAGGTCCCTCCTGCCCCTTGGCTGGGGCCCTGTTCTGGTCCCTGCTTGTCTCCTCCCCCTCAGGGACCTCGGGTCTCCCTCGGCCAGGGAGACCCCCCACTCTTTTACCCACACAGTGCATGAGCTGGTGCCTCCAGGGCTCCCATGCTCTCTGCCCTATAGGAACAGACTCCTTGTATGCAAGGTTGCAATCCCATTTTGGCCTGGTGGTCTGGGCAGAGGTACAGCTGGGCCATACATTGAGTGTCATTGTGAACACATGCACCACATGTAATGCCACTCACTGAAATTTGGCCTGGCTGCCTCTCTGTATGGAGGGGTGGCAGGGTCAAATTTCTGTGGCATTGTGACCATGCAGCTGGAGCAAAGTTTTGGACCGTTCTGGCAGCAGCATTCTGATTTAGAATGGGACCAGTGGTTAAAAGTGGTCAGGCAATGCCTTCCCATCCCGTCTCTGTGACATATGGAACTTTGAGCAAACCCCAAAACCTTGAGGTTGAGGAGAGGGTGTTCGTTCCCCTCAGCCCTCCCTAATTGGCTCCACTGATTCCACATCCTAGCACGTTCTACTTTCACTAAGTTTTCCTGGATGCTCAGCCTAAGTTTCTGAAGTTTGTCCTAGTACTCCCTGTTATATCTCTGTGTATCACAATAAATAACTCCTCTCCATCCTTGAGGATTACACCTTTTGAATACTCATAAACTACTAGGTTTCCTTGCCATCACCTTACTTGACACTTGTACAAGTTGTACTCTAGAAACTTAGCCCTCAGTCTTCCATTATGTATTAATCCCTTCAGTATCCTGGTAATTTTTATTGCTGTGCTGTGATAAATCTGAAGGATTTCAGTGTTTAGCTGGTTATGTGATGCCCAGACTTGAGTGTAATATTCAGGGTGTCTCCACACCAGAGTCCTATGCAAGGGGTCTTGTTACCTTCTTGCTGCATGACACAGCATCCACTTTTTTTGTGTGCAACCATAATTAATTGTAAATTCCTATCTTGTTTGTTTGCACATTAAATCTCTCCCAGCATAACTACTCTACATGCAGAAGGAGTGACTGAACACTGAGGTGGAGCAGCAGTCCAAAGCTGGAAGGAGCAGGGTGGAATAAGGGGTACACCAGTTGAAATGGGACTCATAGAGTGGGATAGGGCCAGGGCATCCCCAGGTTGTGTGAAGACGGTGCTGTGGAGAGTTAATAGCTGGATAGCAGTTGGTAATTAGGGATGGGGGTTTGACAGTTGGGATCAGGACCAAGGAGGGAACTTGGGGGTTGGGTTGTGGGGAGGAGTTGGCTTTTCTTCTGCCCCTTTGCTTTCCCTGAAAGCATTAAGTGATCTCATTTGTTGTCTTACTTTTGTTTGTTGCATTTTCAGTAAAAAATTTATTTTAACCTCAGACCTTTGACACTATGGGAATGTCTTCACTGCAGCATTAACTGGAGCTATCTGTGCTTGACTTACTTCTCTCAAGTTAGCCTGGCTTGAGTGCGGGCAGCTGCACAGAGAAATAACACTCGAGCTGCAGTGTCCACCCTGGTGCTGCACTCACTCATGTGTGGCACTAAGACTTCTGGGGGCTTTTCCTATGAGCTTTTTTGCACTGCTGTAAGTTGAGTAGCTCTATTAATTCTTTCCCAGTGAATTGTGGGAGAACTTGTCTGTCTGTTCTGTGCGCATGGAGAATTGTGGGAAGGGTTTGGAGGACTTGTAGCACACTAGCATGTGCACTGTTGCAGAGTGGTTGTGTTAGCAGCTGACGAGTTGTGCTAACTACAGCTTTAGCCTATACTAGGGATTCTCAAACATCATTGCACTGCAACCCCCTTCTGACAACAACAATTACTACATGACCCCAGGAGGGGGGACTGAAGCCTGAGCCCGCCCAAGTCCCACCGCCCTTGATGGAGATGCCAAAGTTGAAGCCCAAGGACTTCGGCTGCAGGCTGGGGGATCCCTGTATTATGAGCCCCGCCACCCAAGGCTGAAGCCCTCGGCCCCAGCAAGTCTAATTCCAGCCATAGTAACCCCAGTAAAATGGAGTCATGACTCACTTTGGGGACCTGACCAATGGTTTGAGAACCACTGGCCTATACATCCTGCCAGGCCATCCAACTTGAGTTAAAAGCACCATCACACTTGAGTTAAGGGTTTTTGTGTGTGGATAGGACGTGAGTTGAGACAATACTTGTTATATCTTAAGTTAACTTCGCAATGAAGACATGGCCAAAATATTAAAGCCACATTTGCTGGTCCTGGATCTCTTACATTTCAGAGGAGTTGTATTTGGTTGTGCCATAAATAAATGGTCTTTTACATTCCTCAAGTCTTCTATGATTTTAATTCCTCCCTCATTGAATCTTCCACATGAAGGGCTAAATTAGCAGTTCCCAAACTGTGGGTCATAACCTCAAGTGGGGTCGCTTCATCACCCGATGGGGTCATGGCAATCCAAAGTGTGTGGGGGATGCCATTTTATAAAATGGCATCTTCCGCACAGTGTGACCTCAGATGCAATGTATAAATGAGGTCACACTGCATGAAAGACTCTATTTTGCTCTACAAAATGACACACTCCATGCAGTGTAACCTCACCCACACTGAACTGGTGTGAGGTCGTGCTGAGTGGAGGATGCCATTTTTAAATGGCTTCCTTGGTGCTCTTTGGGGAAGCAATATTTGTGAAAATGGGGTCACACAGGGAAAATGTTTTGGAACGCTCTTAGGTGCGTGAGTTCCTCTTTACTTCTATGAGCACATGTGAGCCTGTGTCAGGACTTTCTGGGCGGGGTGGCGGGTTGAGCAAGCATGAAGTACAGCTTGATCTGACACACCTATTGTGGGAATATGTTAGTTCGTTATTAGGGGTGTCAACTGATTAAAAAATAATCACAATTAATCATAAGATTTAAAAAAATAGTCAGGATTAATTGCACGTTTTATAATAGAATGCCAATTTGAATTTGTTGTAGGAAAACATCCAGAAATATTTATAATAAATTCAAATTGGCATTCTATTATAAACAACACAAATAAAACTGCTATTAATCATGACTATTATAAAAAATCTAGTTAATTTGATTTGCGTTAATAAAATGCATTAATTGCAATTAATTGATAGCCCTATTAGTTGTATTTATTCATTTCGTTTTTAAGCCAAAGAAACGGGAAAAAAACTCTTTTAAACTTTATGTAAGATATTATTAGTCATACTCTGCTCCTAAGGCAATGACTACACAAAGTGTTGGGCTTTTTCCTCTTAATTTCTGGCTTGCTGGTCTGTGTTTAATTTAATACTCTTCCTTTTTCTGTGTAGTTGTTGTTTTAATACCTGCTTAGCCTTGTATCCAGTTACATTCCATTCAAAGAGGTAATCACATGCTTTTTGAACAAATCACCAGCAATTGTTTGCTAAACTTTAGCAGCAAAGGAGAGCATGCTAAACATTATAAATGATCCGAAAGATATGTCGTGTTTTTATTTTTGTCCTCGTTTTTAATGATTAGTTATAGAGCAGACAATATGGTTGGTTTGTGTTAACCGACCTTTGTTACTTAACCTGGACAAGGAGTGGCAGGTATTTGTCTCCTTTTGATGTCTCAGGTTTTGTTCGGGTATTGTTGATAGTAACAGCTAAGCTTCTTTACAGAGGTCTTTGTGATGGCTCAGAGCAAATATTTTGACATTTTAACCAATTCTCATCTGACCAAAAAAATCACTGAGCTAAAATTTTGTAAGTGATTTGCTTTAAAATATTTAGTAAGGCTGTCAAACGATTAAAAAATTAATCGTGATTAATTGCACTGTTAAACAATAATAGAATACCATTTATTTAAATAGTTTTGGATGTCTTC